>NC_088685.1:201643246-201949634 GCF_028017835.1 Emys orbicularis | reverse complement strand
CTGGGGCCAAAGACCCTCTTGTGAGGATGTTGGACTGTTTTATGTGGATTAAATCGTGATCTGGCCAGAGGTTACAGGAAAAGGGACTACCCCAGGGATGGAGTGCCCATCGGCAGGGGGCGCCATATGGAGAGAGAGCTGCTATGCCACACCTGCCACAAGGAGTGAGTAAACCCCTTCTCATGCTCCCTTACAGTGCTGTGGCTACAATATTTAAGCCCCAGAACTGCCAGTTCCAAAAACAAGGCATCAGACCCTCAAAAGTGATTAAACTGGCTTCAAAATAATTTGATTTTACATATAATAAATATTGGGGGGGGGGCGTTAATTTGCCTTTTGGTGCTTGAGCCATTAGGATTCTTTTTCTCAAGCTTTTCTCTGCAACTATGAAAGCTAGAAACTTCTTGTGTTTTAAATGAAAACTTGAGAGTCTCACATAATAACATGACTCCAGGAGCTGGGTTTTTAAAAAAACAAACCCACAATCGTACTTGTTGATTTTTTTTTTTTTTTTTTTTTTACATGGGTCCTGTGATAAGAGTTGGTAACACTGATATTCACATAAGGTCAGGCACAATCTGGCACTGAGTCAGGACTTCAAGATTTGGCCCATCGAAAATACGCACTTGAGCAGAAGTTTACTGTAAAGAAGATCAATGTGAAATATTTAAATAATATACATAATTCAGAAATTGTGTCAAAAACAGTGTTTAATTTAGACCCTCTTCATTTAAATAATTGTGCAGGGTTCATCAAAAGTGTATTGTCTCTATCTGATTTAACAAATATTTAAAATGAAAGCAGGTTAATACTAAATACAGCTTTGGACAGCATTTTTAAAATCCCTATTGCAGTCTGAGTAAGGCTATGATGGTAGGCAGAATGATGGCCTTTTTAGAGCAAAGAAGTGATATGATGTCTCACGCTTCCTCCAAATGTAATGAAGTGAAAATCCAGATGAGAGCACTCTCATGTCACTTTTATGGCTAGGGGAAGGGTACAATGCCTGCTTTTCCAGCAGCTAGAAAATCCTGCTATTACTAAATAACATCCTTTGGGCTCTAAAAGAGTCCCATCAAAACACAAAGCATGTTATTGTTTCAATGCATTAAAAATAGCATTTTTAGAGCTATCCCAATGACCTGCTGGGACATACCAAGGCACAATTCACACTAATGCCACCCTGCCCTGTAACCTGTGGGTGCCCTTTACAATGCCTTGCTGCTGTAAACTTCAACCAGGACTGCTCACAAAAAGCCTCCAGCATGTAAAGCACTCTCAGCTATGTGTGTGCTGCAGCCAGCCAGCCATAGCTTGGCTCTTACCAGCCAGGGTAATGCGGCAGGGTGACCTCAACACATCCCCAGTCCCAGATCTTCCTCCAGAAATATATGTCCTGTACCTCCCACCCCTCTCCTGGACAGTACAAATATATTAAGTCTGTTATTCCTGTAAGGGAATAATGTGCCAGTTTGCTATTTTAAATAGAGTACTCCAATTTAAACACACCGGATTAGATAAAACAGTAAAACAAGTTTATTAACTACAAAGAGAGAGATTTTAAGTGAGTGCACATAATGAGGCATTAAAGTCAGAATTGGTTTTGAGAAAAATAACAATATAATACTCACTAGTATTTACTTAAGAAACTATCTTAGTTGCAAAGCAATCTTTCTCACCACATGCTCCAGCAGAATACTGACCAAACTCTAAGGTCAGGACCCTTCCCCCAGACAATACTGATCAGCAAATTATGAGTTTTCAAATGATACCTTATAAGGCATACTTTGTACAAAGATGATTACAATAGTGTGCGAGGTGTGAATACAGGGGTGTATTCCATCATGCCTGGCAATGGCACTTTGCACTGCCAGGTGCTGCATTTAAGTGCCTGTTACTCTGTATGGATCACTCTGGGTTGGCAGGAGTTGGGTGCACTGGGAGGACAACTTAGCTCCTACAGGAGGAGAAAGGGTTGCCAGACACCATTTTCCAGTCAGCAATACCTCTGGTGATCAAGAAGCAGCGTTGATGGGTGTGCAAAAGAGCCTCATCCAGTCTTCCTCAGCTAGAAGAATGGTGGTTGTAATAGGATGCCTGCAGGCTTGGGGGGAGAACTCCAGGGTTCCCTAGGAGGAACCAGTGGGGGTCAGGAGTGGATTGAGAGAGGGCCAGACTGTTCGTGGCTGCTGCACGGATATGCAGGGGACCGGCGGGTACAAGAAGCCTCCCCATGCTGTACATTGTCACATAACTGCAGTTGTCCTTGTCATGAGGCTTCCCAGTGCTTCCCTTTGGGGGCAGATTTGTGCTGTGCCTTTCAGGCACAATTGGCTCCTAAATGGGGCCTGGATCCACCAACATCTCAGGCCAGTTGACAAACAGACCCCTTCAGAGCCTTTGACCTTCTTCCCCAGTCATCCAGAGAGATGCTCCCCCCGATCCCTCTCTTCTGATTGACCTCTTGATCTTCCCCTTAGATTCTTGGACCTGGTCTAAACACAGTTAAACCAGCACAAAACCCTCTTGATTAGGGGTATGAGTTTGGTTGTTTTTTTTAAAAAACAGACAAAAAAGAAGTTATACTGGTACAACCCCCCGAGTGAGGACACACTTACAACAGTATAAAGGTGCCTTACACCAGTACAGCTTATTCCCTTTCACATACAGGAAGAGTGATACCCATATAAGACACCTACATCTACATGGATGTAAATGCATCCACAGAAGGGGGTTGTACCAATATAACAATATCTGTATAGCTAAAGTGGTACAGGGGGTCCCCGGTATATGTTGGGGTTGCATTCTTGAAAAGGGCAACGGATACTGAAACGACGGATACTGGGGAATTATTCCCCAAAAAAATAATGGCTCGCCCCGCCTCTTCCTGCCCAGTTCCGCCCCCTCCTCTGAGTGTGCCCTGTCCCCTCTCCTTCCCCTCCCTCCCAGTGCCTGCAGCAAGCCGGGGAACAGCTGTTTCGTGGTGGACGGGAGGCGCTGGGGCGGGCGCTGGCTGCCAGTGGGTGCTAAGCACCCACAGAAAAGCCACACAAAAGGTGAAGCGGTGGATTTGTGGATCGGGACCTAAATGAATTCAAACACGTTCCCCTATTGATGAATGATTGGATATGCAAAACGACGGCTACGGGGGAGACATACACCGGGGAACCCCTGCACAACTTTGTGCACAGACAAACTCTTGGTGGCTCACTGCCGGGTCAGGCCCTCCCAGACTGCTGAGCCCACGTCCCAAAGTCCAAGAACAAATACATTCCCATTTGTCGAAGCTCTTTTAAGCAGTGAAGGAAGGAGAAATGCAGCTGTTTCATCTACCATGGGCAAGCTCATGTGAACATGCCTCCCAAAACTTAGTGCTAGGTTTGTTCATCACCCCAGATACCTGAATAGAGAGCACCTTTATTTTAGTCTGAATCTTTCAAAAAAAACCAAAATACTCTAGAGCGTAAAACAGTTTGAGAGCAAAATGAATAGTAAACGAAGATAGGTCCGCAAGGGAGTACGGGTACCTTCTCAGATGCAATTGAACAGAAATGGAGTGAGCGGCAGGCTGCTGTAGATGGTTTGTGCTGCAGAGGAGAAGGCTCTCATGCCAACAATGGTGAAACTGTGAAAAGACAGACAAACTATTGAAACACAAGGTGGGCCGTTTTACATTGGATGCTGTAGAATGAATGGGGGAAATCAGTTAATTTGTCTGAGGATGGCCATAGTTTCTGAATGTGCTGATAAGATGCCTGATGGCAAATGAGTCTACAGAGAGAATCCACATTTCTGAATCAAGCTGATGTGATAATTAATCTCTTGTGATTCTAACGGATGTCTACCGAGCAGGAGAAACAAAAGATCATGCTCTGAATGTGATTAATGCATCATTAGCTGTCAGGCCAAGAGTTTTGGAAGTGGGTAAACAAGCCTTCGGCCAGATTGGTGACTGCATCTGAGAAAATTGCAGGCACAGAGGAGCAGGGAGATGGGGCTCAGCTTTTATTTTCTATGAGCGTTGCGGTGTTTTATTACTTGGCTGAAATCACTCTGCTCCCAGAATGCATAAACAGAAGGAACGGGCTTTTGATTTTTAGAACAAAGCTCAGTGACTCAGGACTCAAACTTAGTGAGGAAATTACAAGAGAGAGACAGTTGACCACAGTCTCGCACATGGGGCCCCACTCACATACAGGCTTTGTAGGAACCTGAACAGTGCTAAGTAGCTCTACTGCTGACAAAAATTGCATATCTAGGTGTCTTGCTGTTCAGACTCAGGGCTTTAGAGCCTTATTGTTACAAATGGCTAATTTGAAACCGTATTACATTTCTGCCATGCTTTGTGGGGTTGGGCAAAACACTTAATCTTGGTGCCTCAGTTTCCCTTTCTGTAAAATGGGAGTTACTATTTCTTTGTAAAGAGTTTTGTGATCTTTGGATGAAAAGTACTGTCGATGTGCTGAATATCGATTAATTATTGCTATTATTTTGTTGGGATGAGTTTAAGCATTTATTTTTAGTTAACGCAGTTTGATGCCAACTCTCTTCCTCCTCATACGTAGGAGCATGGGATATTTATTAGTGTACGTTTAGGGTGCCCAGATGGGGGGCAAAAGGGGCAGTTTGCCCCCGTGTTCACCCCATTTGTAAGGGTCCCCAAAATGATGGACAGCCAGCTGAGCCAAATGTGAGTGAGAGGCTTTGCAACCTGGCACATGGGGTCCCAGCGCCACTCAGGTTTGGTGCTCACCACCGATTGTGTGGGGAGCGACTTGTCTGCCCTGGCTGGCCCAGATCCCACCGTCACTGATTAACATGGATCCAGTTTATACCAGCCAAGAATTTGGCATGTAGTGTATGAAATGTCACCACCTCTGAGATGTGCCTAGCCCTAGGAGGCCCCCAAGGAGAGAGAAGCTCCTTCCACCTCTCCCTCTGATAACAAATGAGCCAGGCACAATCTGCCACTGAATAAGGACTTCAGTATAATGTTTGAATCACTTCACCCGCTACTAAAATCTCACCAGCTCTGGAGTGAAGTATAGCAGCTGTCTAACAGTGCATAATTCATGTGCTAGGGATGGTCCTATTATTTCTGTAGCTTCATAAATGTACTCAGTACTTTACAAAACATAATCCCTTCCCTGAAAGGTTTATGATCTCGGGAACGAAGAACAAGCAGCAGTTCAGAGGCCTGATCCACAAAGATTCCCATTGAGTGCAATGGGCTTTGGGTTGGGCCCCAAGGGTCGGATGGAGATGTCAGAGGGAGCAAGAACTACATAGCAGAGCTTCCTGGAAGATATGGGTTTTAAGGAGGTAAACCCCAGGTGAGGGGTACAGGATTGGCCTTGACTAGCAACACTGAGGTAAAAATGACCTGTGCCTTGTCTCCATTAGGATTTTTCTTAGAGATAACTATCTGGATGTAAAAAAGTTGCTGGTGCTCCATGGAGAGCAAAAGACAAGAGGTGGAATTGAGATAAATCAAAGGGTATGGAAGAAGTAATTTTACCCTTTGGATTTCAGAGTCCAAAGTATTTGCCAATGTCCCTTCATGAGGTCTAAAGTGGATATATGTCTGGCAGCTCCCAGCTGTTCTAACAGCTCATCTACCCTTGGCTTTGGGTAAGCGTCGAATTTCAGTATTGCATTGGCCTTTCAATAATCATTGCAGAAGCGTTCCATGCCATCAGGCTTTGGCACAATGAGACTTCTCTATTTGCTGTGCAATTGTTCTACCACTCCCAGTGCCAACGTCATCTGTAGTTCATCCCAAACTGTGCCTGACATTTTTATGGGGAGCAGCTGAGGAGTCACAGAGCTATCTCGATATGGCGGTGGTCTAGGTGAGCATGTCATGGTAGGGATGAAACCACAGTGGGGAATGAGATAACTAGCTGCTGCAGTTGGGCTGTCTCTTCTGGCTGCCTTTTCCCTCTGTATGGGTTTGGTCGTTTGCGTCACAGGTGCCTGGGGTCCTATTGCAGGCTCCAGTAGGAAAGGAGTTATGAGGACCCCCCTCATGGTCCTTCCAGGCTTTTAAAAGGTTCCCATGGTAGATGTGTTTGTTAGTTTGTTTTTTTCTTTTCTCTGGGTGTTGGACCTTGTAGTCAGCATGGCCCACCTGCTTCGCCACCTTAAAGGGCCCCTGCCTTCGGGCTACTAACTTGGATTCTGAGCTCAGCAGCAATAACAACATTCATTTGCCTCTTTGAACACACATAATTGGACGTTTGGGGGGGGGGGGGGACTGCTGTGTATTTAGCAGGTTTTCTTTAGTGAATGCCCATAAAGTCTTGAGTCTCTCTTGTAGCTGGAAAACATACTGGACTACGTTTTTCACTTATGGTCCTTACTCTTCCCACATTTCTTGAAGCAGGTCTAAGATGCCTCAGGGCTTCTTGCTGTACAGGACCTCAAAAGGCGAAAACCTGGTAGAGGCTTGGGGCTCTTCCTGTATGGCAAATAGGGGGGAAGCAGCTGGTCCCAGTGTCTGGGGTCTGAGGCTATGAATTTTTTCAGCATCCTCTTCGGAGTTTGACTAAATCATTCTGCCAGCCCATCTCTCCGGGGATGGTAGATCAAAGTCCTTATTGTCTTAACCTTTACTAGGTTTCACAGCTCTTTCATCATGCAGGATGTAAAACTAGTCCCTTCATGAGATAAAATTTCCTAGGGGATCCCTACCCGCATGAAGAGCTTCATGAATTCTGCCACGGTGATAGGGAGGTGTGCTTGTGGAATGCCGGGGGATGGCCTTGGGATAGCAGGTTGCATAACTGAGGCTGACTAGAATGTCTTGGTATGCCACATTGCTCTTCTCCAGGAGTCCCACTAAGTCCATCCGTTCAAAAGGGATCCTGACTACAGGGAGCAGGATAAGGGGTGTTTGTGGGATTCCCTTGGGGCCAGATAATTAGCACTCCAGGCATGAGGTGCAATAGTCACTGACATCTCTGCCTGTGCTGGGCCAGTAGAAACAGGCCACTAGCTGATTAAAAGTCTTCCCCCCCCCCCCAGTGTCCTGAACAGAGGACCTCATAGGCCAGTTATAAGACCTCTCATCTATCAACCTGTGGACCAAGAGTTGAGTTTTACCTCCCTCATCTCTCTGTCTTGCTCAGAACAGTGCACCTCTGAGCTCAAAGTGCAGCCATGCTTTAGCGGATGGGGCTCTACCACCTTTTCATTCCCCACAGAAAGCTTAGCATCTGGTTTGCCCACTGCTCCATAACAAAGCTGGTGTCTTGTATTAGAATGCCAGGCTCCAGGGAGAACGTAGTCTTGACCTTGTCAGGGGATGGGGAAGTTCAAAGTCTGCTGATGCTTCCTCCCCTATCCACCTCAATTTTGCTAATTCCAAGAGCACTTTTCTCTGTGGAACAGGGATTGCTCTATTGGGTGGCCAGTGACCCTGCTCCTTGTGAACCTTACTGAAGTGCTTCCCATCCCTCCCCTCCCCAGGATAACCGGACAGGCCAGAGTAGAGGCTAGTCCAATAGCACAGTCAGCTATACCACTCTGGTGGGGTAGATTTTCGACATCACCTTGTACACCGTAATGATCTTCAAATAACAAACAAAGTGAATGAGAAAGGAATAACATTTTAATAAAACAAACTGGAGAGCAGCTGCAGTGAGCTACTGCACATAGCCATGTAGTGTTCCCCACCCCTATCTTCAGAGCACACCTCCAAATTCCCACACTCAGAACACAATTCCTTATGAGGCAGCATCTTTAAATTATAATCTTCTACAAACATCTCTACATCTTCTCTCTTAAAGAAAAACAAACACCCCCTGCCTCCAGGACACATCTCCAAATTCCTATGTTCATAATACCGTCCCTTATGACAGAGTGCTCTAAATTACAATCTTCTACAAACATTTCTCTACATACACGTTGCAGGATAACAGTTTTTGTTCTGTTTCAAAGTAGCAGCCGTGTTAGTCTGTATCCGCTAAAAGAACAGGAGTACTTGTGGCACCTTAGAGACTAACACATTTATTTCAGCATAAGCTTTCGTGGGCTACAGCCCACTTCTTCAGATGCATAGAGTGAAAAACACAGACAGAAGATATTTATACATACAGAGAACATGAAAAGGTGGAAGTACGCATACCAATTGTAAGAGGCCAATCAATTGAGATGAGCTATCAGTAGCAGCAGAAGAAAAAACTTTGAAGTGATAATCGAGATGACCCATAGAAGGTGTGTTTGTACAGTACCTAGCACAATGGCGACATGGTCCATGACTGGCTCTCTTAGACAAGACTGCAGTACTACTACTAATCAATTATTATTCTCAAATGGAAGTGGCAAAGGGGGGGGGGTGAGAGAGAGAGGAAGGGAGAGGGTCAATTCTTTTTTTCTTTTCCTTTTTTGTCAAGCAAGACAAAGCTTCCAAAATTAAGTCTCTGCCACCTATTTTCTGTAATCAGCCACGGGAAATATTGTGATCTAAAGCATCAAAGGTCAGGGAAATTCTCAAAATGAGGAGAAAAATCATGTTTCTGGAATCAGCATTTTTTTCCTTCAAAAGCATCAGCTGAATGATAATCTGGTTAAAATTATGCATATAAAGGCCCAGTTCCTGGCCCCCATTCCATCTGCTCTGTATTGCTACAAAAAGGCAAAGTAGGCAGAAAGTTAGCTTAACTGGATGGCTAGAGAGTACCCTGACACAGCTTGCTGCTCCAGTGCAGGGGATGGGACAGGCCTATCACAGGGAAGAGGGCATGGTGTGTTACAAGCCAGCACAAGTTGCTACAGCCTTGAGGCTTCCAGGATCAGGGCTTTAAAGGAGCTATCCTGGTTTGCTGCTGTTGAGGATCTGGCTCAGCTGTTCTTTGGATGAACGTATGTAATTGCTGTATGAGGAATAAATGCATTACACAGACATATCTTTAATAGCTTTGTGACATGTACTCTCGTTGTAAATTATAGGTTGAAAGAGAGTGTGTTAATTATTAGATCTGAAGATAGTGTAACCATGATAATATAATTCTACATTCTTTCAAGGTACAAGGTACAAACTAGAGATGATTGAGCTGTTCATTGAGAGTAATTTATCTGACTAACTTAACCTTTTTCTCCTGTTAGTAAAGTGTCTGCAAACAGATTTTTTTTTTGTTTTTACAGATTTTTTTCATAAAGCCCATTACATAATTTTGATTAATGAACACATTTGAGCCTTGGAATGTTTGCTAGTACTCTGTAGTGAGTATGCCTATGATTGGTCAACCCTGGAATTCCAGTGTTACCCACTCTCAATTTTATCACAAGCCCCACAATATTTGGTGTGTTTTCTTGAAGCCACAGCTCCTGGAATCATGTAATTATGAGGAAATCTCAGCTTTCATTTAAAAAAAAAAAAAAAAGGTTTCTAGCTCTCATGGTTGAAGCTTGAACATGTGACCCAAATGCACCCCAAGGCTCAAAAAGCAAAATAAAATTTTAAGACAAGTGTTTCAGGCCCCATCAATGGCCTGATCTTTGAACTGCAGCATAGAGCTAATGAGAAGGCAACCTTACATAGCTGCCCAGCGTCTTCCTCTGGGTCAACGAACGTCAGGGCGCTCTCTCAGCCGCCTAGCATTACATTTTTTTCTGTGTTCTGCTTAAAGAACCTTTCACTTAGTCCTATTGCAGCCTTGTGTTCAGGTGTGAAAGTCCTGTAGCAGGAGGTGGGACAGTGTCACTCTAATGTGACAGAGGGTCCTGTGGCACCTTTAAGACTAACAGAAGTATTGGAGCATAAGCTTTCGTGGGTGAATGCCCACTTCATCAGACGCATTCACCCACGAAAGCTTATGCTGCAATACTTCTGTTAGTCTTAAAGGTGCCACAGGACCCTCTGTTGCTTTTTACAGATTCAGACTAACACGGCTACCCCTCTGATACTCTAATGTGATTTACCATTTACAATATTTTCAGTGATATTTGCTGACTAAGTATTCGGGGGGGCTAGAAGTGTGTGTGGAAGGAGAAACAGTGCCTTGGAGATGGTGGGCCTCCCCCTTCCCCACAGAGGGGAGATCTGCATGCTGATGTTGCCCTCTGTGCACACATCTAGACTGCATGATCTGTTTATATGGGACACTGTCACTTAAACTCTTAGGGCTACATTGTGTCTGTAGCGCACAACCCCTAGTAAGGGACACTGAGTAGCTGCAGAAGTGTCTCAAGAAGCCACAATTTTCTCTTTGCTTCTCCTCAACTCTTGATCCTGGGTTTTAATATAATTGCTGCTGGCCTGAATCAGTCACCAGGCCTCGTCCTATTCCCCACCCATTTTCTGCCCACTTGTTCTGAGGAGAAAGTAAGAAGGCACCTTAACTCTACTTTCTCCTTCACACTTAGAGCCAAGGACCAGGTCGCCTGCATAAGGATATAAGGTAGGATTCTGTGCTGTCCAGGTCACAATCTAGCTCTTAGTGTCTTTGCTTTTGTTATTGATTGGTAATTTTTATTTAAGCTTGACACATATGGAGCAAGGGATGTTATGACAATAGGCAAAAGCTAAGAGTTCCGGATTAAAACACAAGGTGAATGTATTTTGGAAATATGTATTAATAGTCCGATTTGCATAAGATCTATGGACAGGGCTGCACATCTCTGCTAAATCTCAGCAAATGCCCTTGTTCCTCTCCTCTTATGTTATCCCCAAATCTCTCCCATGCCATGGCCTCTATCCCACAAGCCAAGAGAATCTGGGGGGAGATTCTACTTCATTTGGGCTCTCGGGACCACAGCCTCAAAGTTATTGAGGCACTTAGCACCTATGGCTTTCAATAGGAGTTAGATACCTAAATACCTTTTAGGATCTGGTCTCAGGTACTGCAATGATGGGCACTAGTACAAAACCCTAAGGTCCAGATTTTCAAAGGTATTTAGGACCCTAGTAGGATTTTTAAAAACACTGGAGCAAGTTATGCATCTAACTCCCAGGTTCAGTAGCTGCTAGAAAAACGTCACCCGTAGGAGTAAATTATTTCTATCTTACGCACATGACCTTCATGCTTGCTTTTGAAAAATCTACTACGTGTCTAATACCTTTTGAAAATCTGGCCCTATGTGCTTGTCAATACCACTCCGATATTGACCATAGCTTTTGTTGAGTAATGGGGAGCTCTCCTTCCTGTCCAGGGGCTGAGAGTGATGTGTGGAAGCATTCCCGATCATCGTTTCGTGTGAAAACTGCAGCTCTTCCACACTAACGCATGTGTAGGGGATGTATGGATCTCGGCTAAAGATAACTCACTCCTCAAGCTGACACATTTGTAGCTGACTGACATTGATTTGCATTAGGAATGTCTGACGCTGGAAAGCCCTGATCCTGCAAAACAATATGTCAGATTCCTGGGTCGGTTTTGATTCTTTTAAATCTCAGTCCTCATTCTAATGAGCTTCACTAGCCCTTAGAGATTAGTAGTGCAGCAGCTTCTCCAGTATATTTGTTTCAATACACTGTACTCATCTGGTCTGTTGGAATAGGAATTAAGAAGGCACAGTGGCTTGCAATATTACTTGAGGACTGCACAGACTGCAGGTTCCTGGATTATTTATACAATTTTGTCTGGATCTCTTACACCTATATCTCAAAAATGCATCTTAGTGCAATACTGCCCTTAATGGCAAGCCAAGTTTTTTCTAAAACACAATTTTCCTAAAGCCCCAATACTTTCATTCCTTTGTTCTGATTTATTACTCCTGCCTAACCACATCTACTAGGCAGCAGCATACAAAAACAAAAAAACACCCAGTACCATGTACATCAGGATTAACACACAAGGTCTATTGTATTAAGCCACTCGGCATTGAACTAACTCATCTTTAATTTATTAGCTTCATTGGAATAGAAATTCTGACCGAAAAGTAAGCATTGTGTATATTAATGTTCAGGTTGTGATACAAAACAATGAAAGCTACTGTAGGAAATTCAAAGTTTAAGCCTGATTGTGCGTCTGGAAAAGGAGATGGGAAGATTGGAAAACCAGATCACATTTTAAAAAAAAAGTTTCCCTAGCTGTGTTTTGCCAAGATTTTCAGAAGTGACTAGTGATTTTGGAGCCCTCAATTGCTTGGGTGCCCAACTTGAGACCTGCTTAAAGTGGCCTGTTTTTAGGGTGACCAGATGTCCCTATTTTATAGGGACAGTCCCGATATTTGGGGCTTTTTCTTAGATAGGCACCTATTACCCCCCCACCCCTGTCCCAGTTTTTCACACTTGCTATCTGGTCACCCTACCTGGTTTTCAGAGGATGGGTGCTCAGCTCTTTCTGAAAATCAGGCCCTCTTCAGCTGTCTCAAGTTGTGCATCAAACAACTGAGGCACCCAAAATCACTCCTCATTGTTTTATAATCTTGGCCTTTGCAAATAAGACCTTAGAAAAAACTGAAACGGAAAACTTTCACCGGTTCTGCTATTTGCTTACTCATTGCACTTGCTACTCAGCTTCAACAATTAAAATGGACTCATCAGTTTCACTAGTTCTCGCATCCATTAGCACAACACTGCAAGGCTTGGGTTGCAGATCGCTGCAACAGAGCTATATTGATTTAGAGCAGCTGAGGATTTGATCCACTGGGTGCACAAAGAATGCAGAATCTGGCCCAGAGCAGGGGAATGCTTAAATCCAGACGTGCCTGTTTTGTATT
Organism: Emys orbicularis; assembly: GCF_028017835.1. Taxonomy (NCBI): domain Eukaryota; kingdom Metazoa; phylum Chordata; order Testudines; family Emydidae; genus Emys; species Emys orbicularis. The sequence continues at coordinate 201,936,968 of NC_088685.1, read as the reverse complement.
CTTGCTTTTAATTTTATGGGCGGTGAAAATACCTATTAATATTGTGGTTTGTAAAACTCCCTCTCTCTTCCCCATTTCCTTTATTTTTTCTTAAAACCTAAACAGGAAAGAATCAAGATTCTGATCTGTAAATAATACACACAGTGGCAGTGTTCAAAAACTGAGCTCATCCCTGGTTTTCCCTCTCCACCCCCTGCTCAGATTATTTTAAAACATCACCGGTAGCCGAAACTGTACCCCAGAGACTGCGGCTTGGTACTGATGGCTTTACAACACGCTCTGTAAACACAGTTGTAACATGGAATCCTGTTGTGTGGATGCAAATCATGTTACAATTGGAGCTGTGGGAAGAACCTTTTGAAAGGAAACCTGCTGTGATATGCCTGGGTTTGGATTTCATTACAAACCTGGGGACTGATCCTGAGAAGTCCCGAGGACCCACAACTCATACTTTTAACACAGGTCCTTTGAGGAACATGCCTATAAATTTGGGCCAAGTTCACTGAGGTCCACAGAAGGTTCAGTTACCTAGACCAAGTTTTGAGAGAACATGGACCAGTGTATGGGTTTGAGTGGACAACATGCAAAACATTGACCTAAAACTGGCAACGCTTTAAGATTTGGGCTGAGTTTCACTTCGGCTGAAATGACCCTTTGACTTCAGAAATTCCGAAACATCAAGGAAATGGAAACAGCATGGCTGCCAACATGGTTCATTACTATGATTATAACACTGTCTAGCCCCATCCATAAAGGCAAAATCAAAATATAATATAAAATGGTCAGGCCTTTGCTTTGATTAAGCTCCGAGCATAAACACTGTACATTTTATAGAGTAGATAAGGCCTCTTTACAATCATATTTGGCCATAACTTCGTTTGAAAACAATTTTAAACATTGTTTCAAGCCCTAGTGGGGCAGAGTCTTAAGTCGGTTTGCTTGATGCCAAAGTCTAAATGGGATATTATTTTAGACCAGTGTGTGTGTCCGGGTTTGGAAGCTAATTTAAAAGGCAAACTCCGTTCTAGACAGGAAAGAATACTGATGTTTTCCTTGTTTTGAAAACTGCTCTCCTGAAAACTTTCCACAGAAAGTTATGAGTACACTTCTGTTCCGTTAGAAAACAGGAAATGTGTTTCAACCCGGGAGTGAACTTGATTTTAAGGAAATGTACTTTATGTGATCGCTCTTGGATTCTAAAATGCTACAGAGAGTCATCGAGTGGCACTTCCAATACGTCATAATTAAGTTGTTAAAGTTTTGCCCCCTTTCAAAATTAAAATGATAAAAAAAAACCCAGGATGTAAAGTCAGCTCAGTGCTCTATTTCAGATCACAGGAGCATTTTTAACCTAAATACCTTTTCTTTACAGTTTCAAACCCAACCAGTCTATATTCCTATAACCTAATGTCTCTTAAGATCAAATACAATTAAATATCCTTCAGCCAAAAACGAGATCTGCAGTGAGGGCTAGCTTTTCAGGCTGTAATAATGGCATGTAGGTGCAAATCCTGTTCCCATGGTTATGCTCATATGGGTCCCTGGGCAGTGAAACCAATGTAATTCAGCTATGGGGCGAGGGGCACGGTTTGGCGGGCTGTGCAGGGGGTATATGCAAGCTCTACTCTGCAGAGGCTCCCTTCATATCCGTGTGGGGGGGGGGGTACATGGAGGCCAGGTGAAGCTGTGAGATTTGCTGCTACACAGCGCCCCAATCCTTCTACCCACAGAGTGGATATAGTTGGGCCACAGAGACTACTGCCAGCCTAATGGGGGAGGATTTATTCCACCAGCTCCCTCACAGAGCCTTCTAGGAAGTAGCTTGGTATTTGGGCTGGGTGGTGGGTGGGAAAACTTAGCCTGTTAAGCATTTTACCCCAGGTTTACTTAGAGATAGGCGGTAGGGAGAGCCTAAGGGCTTGTTTACTTGGGGGGGGAAAGCCCACAGTAGGTGGCGTCCACTAGCTACTCCGCACTAACTCCCCCCTCGAACACTCTAACTGTGCACTAACCGTTCCTTTGTGTGTATTAGCGTAATGCACTTTGGCCGTGTACTAAGCTAAACCACCGGCGGGCGCTCTTACTGAACAGTAAGGGTGCTCATGGGGCAGTTAGGGTGGAGTAGCTAGTGTGCTTTAAATGTGCATCCTAGCTTCTTGCACACTAATTTCCCTGTGTAGACAAGCCCTAAACAAGAACATGTCCAGTCTCTGGTATAAATGAGAGGAGCCCTGAGGCTACATAATCTCTCTTCTAGTTTCCAGGGTTGGACAGGGGTCTTTGAAAGCAGAGAACAGCTGTCGTGCAGTGCACTGACGAGCCCCCCAAGCTGCCCCCTGTACTGGGAACCGGGAGCAGGGTTAGTGTGTAGAGCCCCAACACCAGGGCTACACTAGTGATAAATGACTTGGTGTACCTCTGTGCAGGAGGCATTCTCAGGACCATTTCTTCCCCTTTATGCTGCTAACAAAGAATGGTCTTAGTGAAACTTGTGCCACTCTGTCAGGGTTATGGGGTTAGTAGATTAGGTCAATGTGGCAACCTATCATGACTGCTATTAAAACAGTCACCCTGTCCGTTTTCTCCTTCACCACTTCACAGAAAACAGCCTCACGGGTGTGAGGAAAAGGGAAAACAGCAGATGGCCCTATGCTGATCTACATTAGCTGAGGGTGCGGTCCCTTAATGTATTTTCTCTTGGAGAGTTGAGAGACAGAGCAAAAGTGCAGGCAAGGAGCAGAGGCCAAGGACTACACTTTTCATACTGTCAGAGGACTAAGCGTGCCATAGTTACACCTTGGACAAGCCATATTCAATCTGTGTGCAGAAAAAAGGAACCTGAGAGTAAACCCCATCAGAGTCATATATTCTGTGATTATCAAGGAGCCACAGTTCTGGGACTCCAGCAACAAGAGCCTTCTAAACCACCACTAGAGACACAAGTATTAGCCAGTCAGCCATGGATCAGTTTATTGCTACTGTTCCCAGAATAGCTAGTCAGTATTGTATATCAGTTTCCTAAGCACACTGCAGTACAAAAGGCACATTATGAGCAAGTCTGATCACATAGCCCACTTCCTGTCTGTATCAGGTGCCACTGGTTGCACACACTCCCATCAGACCATGAGCAGTCAATCTGTCAACAAATCATAAAATCGAGTCATGTCATTCCACTGATATGAGGGCTGTCTGTAATGACAGTAAATACAAAATCTCAGATGTGATCATCTGGTACCCAGGATCCCACGACCTGGACATTCTCCTCCAATCTCCCTTATGCAGTCATTCACGTGCAAACTGGTCTGTCATCACAGGAGGCTGGCTGTAAGTTCATTGTTAACTAAGAGATGTGATATTTCCCTCTTTGGATGACAAGCTAAGATATTCACATTCATAGTTTGCAGGTGACAGCAATTGCCTCTTGTGAGACTGGTTGATAACTTTTGCTAGCCCAATTAGGCCTGGTCTACACTATGAGTTTAGTTCGAATTTAGCAGCGTTAAATCGAATTAATCCTGCACCCGTCCACACAACGAAGCCATTTACTTCGACATAAAGGGCTCTTAAAATCGATTTCTGTACTCCTCCCCGACGAGGGGAGTAGTGCCGAAATCAACATTGCCATTTCGAATTAGGGTTAGTGTGGCCGCAATTCGACGGTATTGGCCTCCGGGAGCTATCCCACAGTGCACCATTGTGACCGCTCTGGACAGCAATCTGAACTCGGATGCACTGGCCAGGTAGACAGGAAAAGCCCCGCGAACTTTTGAATTTCATTTCCTGTTTGCCCAGCGTGGAGCGCTGATCAGCACAGGTGACCTTGCAGAGCTCATCAGCACAGACAGAATCAAAAAAGAGCTCCAGCATGGACCGTACGGGAGATACTGAATCTGATCTCTGTATGGGGAGATGAATCTGTTCTATCAGAACTCCGTTCCAAAAGACGAAATGCCAAAACATTTGAAAAAATCTCCAAGGCCATGATGGACAGAGGCCACATCAGGAACTCAATACAGTGCTGCATGAAACTTAAGGGGCTGAGACAAGCGTACCAGAAAGCCAAAGAATCAAATGGATGCTCACAGAGGGAGGGGCGACTGACGACTGTAGCTATCCCACAGTTCCCGCACTCTCCGAAAACCACTTGAATTCTGGGTTGAGCTCCCAATGCCTGAAGGGTCAAAAACATTGTCGCAGGTGGTTCAGGGTATATGTTGTCACCACCCCCCCCCCCCCCCCCGTGAAAGCAAAGGGGAAAAAATAGTTTCTCGTCTTTTTTCACTGTCACCGTATGTCTACTGGATGCTTCTGGCAGACATGGTGCTGCAGCGCTACACAGCAGCATCCCCTTGCCTTGCCTTGCGGACGGCAGACGGTGCAGTATGACTGGTAATCATCATCGTCGTCCCGGGGCTGCTCCTGGCTGGCCTTGATGAGGTCAGTCGGGAGCACCTGGACAAAAAAGGGAATGATTCCAGGTCATTCTCTTCTTTAAGTTTTGTGTAATGGAGATTCAGTCCTGCCTGGAATATCATGCCAGCTGGAGGCGTCTGCCTCAGGCTGCTCTCCCAGTCGGCAGCACTGCGCGGTCGCACCTACCCCAGCCTACCCCTTGCTCCCAGGGCTCACAATCAGATACTTAGACCTCTACATTTTGCTGCAAATAAAAAAATAAAGCTGCCGTTTAGAACTGTCCCCCAACATACATATCCTGGAACATTTTGTATTTTACCAGTGTCAACCAAAGGCCCACACACAAATGGAGATTCAGTCCTGCCTGTGCTTCTATCCTAGTGCTTATCACAGATTCCCATTTTCAGCTATAGGCTGATCAAATGCAGAATGGTGGTTCACTCGACTTCGCTGTAAGCCAACCGCCCTCCCCTCCCCCCTTTGATCTCTGCTTGCAGAGGCAATAAAGTCAGTGTTGTTTCAAATTCATGCATTCTTTATTACTTCATCACACAAATGGGGGGATAACTGCCAGGGTAGTCCGGGAGGGGTGGGGAGGAGGGAAGCAACGGGTGGGGTTGTTGTAGGGGCACCCCCTAGAATGGCATGCTGCTCATCATTTCTGCGGGATGTCTGGGGCTCTGACCCGGAGCAGCCGTTTGCCTCTCTGGTTCTTTAGTAGGCTTGCCGGATATTCTAGGCAGGACTGACTCTCCATTAGACAAAACTTAAAGAAGAGAATGACCTGGGGAGTCATTCCCATTTTTGTCCAGGCGCACCCGACCGACCTCACTGAGGCCGGCCAGGAGCACCCATGACAGCAGCAGACGGTACAGTATGACTGGTAACCGTCTTTGCCAACTTGCAAAGCAGCAGACGGTACAGTATGGCTGGTAACCATCTTTGCCAACTTGCAAAGGCAAGGGGATGCTGCTGTGTAGCGCTGCAGTACTGCGTCTGTCAGCAGCATCCAGTAGACATACGGTGACAGTGAAAAAAGGCTGAACGGGCTCCATGGTTGCCGTGCTATGCCGTCTGCCTGGGCAATCCAGGGAAAACGGCGCGAAATGATTGTCTGCCGTTGCTTTCACGGAGGGAGGATTGACTGACGACATTTACCCATAACCACCCGCGACAAATTTTTGGCCCCATCAGGCATTGGGATCTCAACCCAGAATTCCAATGGGCAGGGGAGACCGCGGGAACTATGGGATAGCAACCCACAGTGCAACGCTCCGGAAGTCGATGCTAGCCTCGGTACATGGACGCACACCGCTGAATTAATGTGCTTAGTGTGGCTGCATGCACTCGACTTTATACAATCGGTTGCCAAAAATGGAATTCTGTAAATTCGGAGTAATCCCGTAGTGTAGACATACCTTAGTTAGGCTCACAAATTAACTAGATCGGTCACTGAAAGGACCTTTTAAAGTCTAAAGTGTTTTAGATGCCTTGATAAATCTGATGGCATACATAAAGTATGCAAGTTATTTCTGGCATGTTGTATGTTTCAGTACACAATATAGCTATGAAACATGAATTATTTTTACACAAACAGGCTGAGAATGATAATACGTGAAATCAACATGATTCCGTGGCAAGCTCTAATGAAAACTCTATGGCCCTTAAGGAAGGAAGAAACATAAAAAACCCATACTATTGAACCACAGGATTGTTTGTAAGGTATATTGTATTGCCACACATTGAGTGGTGCATGTGCAGCTGCTCAGACCTCAGATGAACTGTGCATAGGAAGTGGAAGGGTTGGGCAGGAGGGAATAAACAAAGGAATGGGGATTAATTCATGTACTTGTTCTTTGAATGGCTTTTTGCCTGCTCTGAACTTCTCTGCAGCTGTGAACCTTGATGAACAGAGGACATTTTTGGTAGTTCTTATTTTTAGTTATTAATTGATATCTGCCCTGTGTGTGTTGACCGTGGCTGTGGCCTGTGCATCTCTGTACCTAAAGAGGCCTTTAAAGAGACAACATGCCAACATCCTGCCCAAAAATATCATGCAGAGCTGAGCTGTATGGACAGCAGAAGGGGAAAGGAGAACACACATACAAATCACTTGGAATATGGGTTGCAATGTGGAAAGAATTTTCTCTTGATCATTTCCCCAAGGATTAAATCTAGACCTAGGAATTCTATGATGAGTGCCTGACCACATGCTTGTTTTTGTTACCTACATAAAGAATTGTTTTTAAAAAAAGCAAATATACATTAGCAACCAGAGAAACAAACATCTCAGGAATTTCTGAGGCAAGATTGCTACATCGTCCTCAACTCATCCTGTTGTTTCTAGGCATTGAAGCACATAGTATGGTATATACTTTACATTAGACATTGTTTTGAAATTCCCTGATAAATTACAGATGTGGCTGCAGTGTCTAGACATACCAGATCATTAGATACCATGCCCTTGGCTCATGATACTCTGTCTTCTGTGGGTTTATCCTTGACACAGTACTATTTTAGCACGTTCTTAAGTATCAGATTTTTTTTTTTGGTCTCTCTCTCTCTTTTGAATATTAATTTTAATTTGAACTTCAAGTGAAGAGAAGAACCGTCCTATTCAGTCTTACTGGAGTTAGCATTATAACAACATTTCTTTCCCTAATTTTCTATATAGGTACTATGGAGAGAGGGAGTCGTTTTCTATATAGAATAGTAATAGACTGACACAACTCTTCCATGAGCACTGGGGGAGCATGACCACTGCATCATCCATGCTGAGAGTGCAGCATGTATTCCTTTTGGCCCTCCTGGCCCAGCCTCCCCTGGAGCATCAAATTGGCAGTGACTTCAGCTACAAGTAGTCCATGTGCTCAGGAGAACACAAAGACTGCCATTGAGCAGGGGTGCAAAGTGGGAGAGGCTCCTCCCTATTCCCTTATCCATGCAGGCACTGTGCACATTCTAGTCCAGAACCAGAATTTCTTCAAGTAGTGTCTGTATGAGTGCTCCACTGTAGGCGTGCTTGCTGATCGGAGAACTTTGGTAGCAGTGTCCGTTCGCCCCACACTCGTGCTGACCCCCCTTGTGCTCTGCCACGAGGCTAACCAGCATTGCACCAGGAAACCCTCCTCAGTTCCTTCTCAGTCGCCCCGGCTAGAGCTGGAGCTTTTAGCTGTCCGTTTGTCAGATCGTTAACCCTCTAAATACGTGTTAATCATTTCTTTTAGTTTCTTTTCTGGATATTAATTAGAGTTTCCTTTGGGTTTCTTTTCTTTTCGTTCTTTAAAAAAAATAATCAATTTTTATTGAAGTTTCCCCCCCACCTCCCAATTTTCCAGAGACCATCCCAGGATGGGATATGCCCGATTCACCCAGCTTTAAGAGGTGTCTCAACTGCAAAGAAGCCATCCCAGTGATGGATGGACATTCTCATTCTGCCCGTTGCCTTGGGAAAAACCACATTCCCCAGAAGTGTGTTTTATGCCAACAGTTGAAACTGTGGTCCCGAAAGGACAGAGCTGAGGCTTAAACTCCTTCTAATGGAAGCAGCTCTCCAACTGCCTTCGGACCTGCATCAAGATTCACCCAAATGGCGGGAATCTTCACCACAGCCTTCTACATCCAAGGGAGGTGAGCCTAAGAAGGCAACTATGAGTTACTCACAAAAGGCTTCTAAAAAGAGAGCTATGAGTCCACAGAGCGAGCCCCGAACCAGTTGAAAAAGATCGCCGGCTTGTTCGGTATCATCAGTACTGACCGCACTGAAGTTGTCCAAATGCGATACTCAGAGCTCGCACAGTACCATCCCAATGGAGCACACTGGACTGCCTTAAGGACTCATTGGGCACAGGCAATGAAACATTAGTATCGACTGGGCAAGATAAAGGCAAAAACTTTGCCTTCGGGAAGACTCCATCAGTGTGGACAATGGCATCAGTATGGTTAATGGTAGACCAAACATTGTTGGATCATTTAATCTGGACTACATCACCAACTCCATCAGTACAGTTGTCCTGGCACCGACAACCACCACCAGTACCGATATTTATGGCACCACTCGACTTCAGATACTCAAGAGACCTCACAGTGTCTGATGTACCTGAGTCTCCTCTACTCTGTACTGGGGCTCTGGGACAGCTCCTCAAGCTCCAGATGCCCCTTCGGCATCATCCATTGCACACCCATTCTCCAGTGGGGATTCAGACAGTGAACAGGAGGAGGTAGTCTCCTGTCGCTCCTTTCATGCACTTTATAGTTTCCATTACCAAGCTGGACCTCTTCAGGCATACTGTCCATCTGACCCTCAGCCTCCCTGGTATGAATAACCATGGTATCAACCACCGGGACCCTTCCCACTATCCCAGTGGCCTTACTAGGATCTCTGGCAGGAATATGGACATCATGGCTCCCGAAATTCTAGCATGGCCTGCCAGGAACCTATGAGGCGCCCTCCCTCTGCCTCCACATCCAAAGCCTCTGAGCCTCCTGAAGAGATGAGGGAAGAACAGGAGACCAACATTGAGGACGAGGTTACACCTCAGACTAACATCTCATCTTCCTCACCAAATGAAGCAGTGATACCCACTCCGCCGTCGTTCGGGGACGACTTTAAACTTTTTTTCAAGACCTAGCTCAGAGGGTGGCAGACACGGTGCAATTACTGCTACAGGAGGTCACAGAGTCACACTATAAATTGCTGGACATTTTGCACTCCTTTTCCTCATCCAGAGTAGTTCTCCCCATCAATGAGGCTCTCTTGGACCCAGACCCCTGCATCAGCCCCACCAAACTGTAAGCAGGTTAATAAGAAATATTATGTGCCAGCAAAGGACACAGAATTTCTTTTCTCCCTTCCACCCCCTAATTTGATCATTGTGGATGCGATAAATTCCAGAGGTCGACAACATCGGACGAAATCCATCCCCTATTCAATTGGAAATGCCTCAATTTATTTGGGAGAAAGCTTATTCATCTGTCACACTACAATTCAGCATCACAGATTACCAGGCCCTAACAGCAAAATATGACTGTCAACTACTCAAAACTCAATTCCTTTATTGAACAGCTTCCAGAATCTCACAGATATCAGGTTAGAGACATCCTCAGTGAAGGACAACTGGTGGCCAAGAGGGCACTTCAATCAGCGCTCGACACAGCTGATATAGCAGTGCGTTCCATCTGCATTGCCCTTATGATGAGGCGAGCCTCTTGGCTACGCTTTTTGGGCTTCCCCAAGGAAGTCCAGACAGAGATGGAGGACCTTCCCTTTGAAGGCACAAAATTGATTGCAGAAAAGACAGATGCCTCCCTCCACACACTTAAAGATTCCAGGGCTACTCCAATCACTAGGAATTTACACACCTGGCCAGAAGAGAAAATACAGCCCTCGGCCCTCATTCAAATCTCACTTGGCACACTACCCAACCCAACGCTTCTACGATCCACAAAGGAGGAAGTCTAGGTTCTCAAAACTCAAACCATCAGACCCACAACCTGCTTTTTCCCAACCATCCACCTCAAACATGTCAGTTTTGGTGGGTTGGTAGGGGTGCTGTCAGACCACCCCCTTCAACACCATCTAATGCGGGCCAACCCTTCGCATCTTTATGGATGTCACCTTATTCTGTTCCAGAGCATGTGGGAATGGATAACATCCAAAAAATGGGTGCTAGAGATCATTTGTGATAGGTACTCTATCCATTTCACCTCTTGCCCTCCTCATCAACATCCTTCCCTGTCCTTGTTCAGGGCCCCTTCTCACGAGAGCCTCTTAGGACAAGAGATAGACCACCTACTAAGTGTAGGAGCCATAGAACCAGTACCTCAACATCTATGAGACAAAGGTTTTTACTCATTACTTCCTGATACCTAAGAAAAAGGGAAGTTGGAGACCCATACTAGACCTCAGAGCACTCAACAAATTAGTCAAGGCTCAAAAATTCAGTTTAGCAAGCAATTATTCCAGCATTGGAACAGAGAGATTGGTTCTGAGCCCTCGACCTCCAAGATGCTTATTTCCATATTTCAATCCTGCCATCCCACCCATGATATCTCAGAGGGCAGGACAACTACCAACGATGTGTATTCCCCTTTGGCCTCTCATTGACTCCCAGAGTATTCTCCAAGGTTCTCTCTGTAGTGGCGGCCCTCTGTGCTCCCAAGAAATCATGATCTACCCTTACCTGGACAATTGTCTCCTCTGGGTGTGCTCCCTCAATGAAGCTCGACAGGTTACCTATATGACTGTGGATTCATTCAGAAGCCTGGGCCTACAAATCAACATACAAAAATTGACATTAACCCCAGTACAGAGATTAGATTTCATAGGAGCCAATCTTGACTCTGTCCAAGTGAGAGCACTCCTTCCATAACAGAGATGCCTCTGTCTCTCCATGCTCATAGAGATAGTGCGAACCAGCCCTCAAATATCAGCCAGATGTTGCCTTCAGCTTCTGGGGCACATGGTCATGGGGTATCTGTGATAGCTCATGCCAGACATCACATGAGATGCCTCCAGTCATGGTGCAGTTTGGTTTACAGACGGAACAAAGACAGCCTCGACAAACCAATATCACTTCCCACCAAGGTCAAACAATCCTTGAACTGGTGGAAGGATCCAGCAAACATCTGCATGGAGATCCCATTTGCACAACCTCCTCAATCACTTCTCCTCACCACCGACGCATCCCTCATAGGCGTGCACTTCTCAACAACCTCACAGTACAGGACAAATGGTCACCCTCTGACGTGTGTCTTCACATTTACCTGCTCGAACTCAGAGCAGTCAGGAGTGTGTGCACTCACTTCCTTATGCTGATCAGAGGCACACATACGAAGGTCATGATGGAAAACATAGTGTGCATGTACTACTTAAATCATCAAGGGGGAGCCAGATTGCCCTCTCTTTGCGTGGAAGCAATAAAGTTGTGGAACTGGTGCATTTCCCATAGAATTACAATATCAGCAGCCTACCTCCTGGGAGTGCACAACACAACAGCAGACAGTCTCAGCCGTTAAGTTCCCACACAACTATGAATGGGAGATGGACTCAGTGATACTCCATGACATATTCCGACAATGGGAGACACTGATAATAGACTTGTTCACCATTTACCTGAACAAGAAATGCCCAGGATACTGCTCCACAGCAGGCCTCAGACAGCACTCCTTAGGGGACACTCTTTTTCTTTCATGGGACAAGGGCCTTTTTTTATGCCTTCCCCCTTTTCCTCTCTTGCTGAAAGTCCTATTGAAAATAAAAAGAGAAAGAGCAAACCTCATACTGATTGCTCCAACTTGGCCGAGACAGACGTGGGACCCCTTCTTGTCACAACTGGCAATGTGTCTCCACCAATCCCTCTTCAACTCACTCCTTACCTCCTCTCGCAGAACAAAGGATGCACTCTCCATCCCAATCTATGGATACTGTGGCTCAAAGCCCGTCTCCTTTATGGTTCCAACACACAGAGAGATCCGGCTCTGAAGAGGTCCAAGAAGTGTTACACGCAGCAGGAAAGTGACTAACCATCGTACTTACCTACAAAAGCGGACAAGGTTTCAGGTTTGATTACCCCGACATCTGCTACTCTACCAATAGTCTATTGACTCTTAAGAACTCAGACTGTCTCTTAGCTCGCTCCAGGTGCACTTGGTGGCATGCGTCTGACGAAGTGGGTATTCACCCACGAAAGCTTATGCTCCAATACATCTGTTAGTCTATAAGGTGCCACAGGACTCTTTGTTGCTTTTTACAGATCCAGACTAACACGACTACCCCTCTGATACTTGGTGGCAATAGCGACTTTTCACCAACAAATAGAAGGGCACTCAGTTTTCCGACACGCCCAACTACAAAGAGGTTCCTTAAAGGCATAGTGAACCTCTTTCCCAACCCAGACATCCTGCCCCACCATGTGACCTCAATTTAGTATTAAAAGGACTGACCGGACCGCCCTTCAAACCCATGGCCACTTGTTCACTCATGCACCTTTCAATGAAGACGTTTTTCTGGTCCCCACCACCTTAACAAGAAGGATAGGGGAGATAGCAGCTCTTATGGTGCATCTGCCCCCTTTACAGTAAATCAAGGTTACGCTCAGACCACAACCGAAGTTCATCCCCAGTGTGACTTGGGACTTTCATATGAATCAACTCATTCACCTCCTGACCTTTATCATCTCACCAGGATATTAGGGAAGCCATTCTACACACACTGATGTAAGGAGAGCCCGGCCTTCTACTTGGACAGGACAAAGGCTTTTAGGAAATCTCCTAGGCTTTTCCTCTTCATTGTGGATAGGTCTAAAGACGCAGCGATATCAACCCAGAGACTCTCTAAATGGGCCTTAAGCTGCATTAAGCCTGTTATCAGGCTCACAATTTCGTACCTCCACCTGCAATCTGTACACACTCCATGATATCGGTTTCCTCCTCTGTCGCCTTCTTCAAGGATGTCCCCATCCCGGAAATCTGCAGTAATGATGGTTCTTCGAGATGTCCCTATGGGTGCTCCACAACCTGCCCTCCTCTTCTCTGCTTCATAGTGCACAGGCACTGCCATCTAAGTTCTCCGATCAGCAGTGCAGGAATGCAAGCACATCTTGTCCCTATGGAGCACCTAGAACAATGTAGGTAAGGGAAGTCGGCAAGCCGGATCCGTAACTTCGGGATAAGGATTGGCTCTAAGGGTTGGGTCGGTCGGGCTGGGGCGCGAAGCGGGGCTGGGCGCGAGCCGCGGCTGGACGAGGCGCCGCCCTCTCCCGGGGGGCGGCGGCGACTCTGGACGCGAGCCGGGCCCTTCCTGTGGATCGCCCCAGCTGCGGCGGGCGTCGCTCGCCTCTCCCCCTCCGCGGGGATGGGGGGGACATACATCTCGAAGAACCATCATTACTGCACAAGGTGACTAAATTCCTCTTTTAGGTGGTGTTTTTGAATGTTAAAAACAGTAATCAAATTCCAGCACAACTCCCCTGAGGTCAGTGGAGGTGCGACCTCTTATCCCCGGCTGATTTTAGCCCAACCAGTATCGCTAAGATTTTAGTTAGGCTTGCTCATGCAGATGAACATCTATTATTAATAATGATTCTCTTTTTATGTGTAGAAGAAAACAAGATTTACAACAGAATTAGTCTTTTTAAAATGTAAAAGAAAAGAGCACTTCAATAAAGTTAACAGAGTAAACCCCTGAAACTGAAGATTAAGTGAACAGTAAATGAAATTTTTCTCTGTGCATGGGGCCAGTGCAAGGACTGAATTTCAGATAGTGTGAGTGAAAACAGTACTCCTGCAGCAATACATTGATTATACTCAACTTTTCCTTTCTCACCTGAACCCCTCTGTCCCTCTACTCTCAAAGTTGGGGCTAAAAGGTACTTTTAGTTTTATTTTTAAGCAGAACACCCAACTGGTTAAAATTCAGTAACACAAAGTGGTCCTTGGAATGTTGTTTGCTACAGCTTTCCCACTTTGTTAAGCATTTTTATAAACTTCTGAGAAATAGTTTACAAATTGTTACTAAAAATTGTCACAGACTCTGTTAGTGTCAGTGCTATCACACACACTGATGAAATGCAGGAGCTGCTTGGCATTCAAACGGGAAATTATCCAGTGCTTCAGCTCAATTTATAATTGGTTGCATATTAGTATCCAAAAAAGGGAATAAAATCCTGTGTGTGTTTTTACAAAAAAAAAAAAAAAAAAAATAGAAAAAGCATTCGCTGAGCTGCCAAGTCTCCCTGATCTGGAGAGAACTCAGACTACGGTATGCTCTGAATGTAATATTGTTTTGCATTAATTAAAACCATTTTTTAATAGAATGTCCTCTTTTGAAGAATGATTTTGCTGGGTGTTTCCATGAGTTTTAAAATCTCATGCATGCAGTACTCTTTTGGAGGTTTTCATTCAGATTGGCACAGCTTGATATCCTTGCCTTTATCCCAGACATCTGGGAATAATGCATTTAATATTATGTGTCTGGGTTCATTATTAGTGATATACCTCTTGTGAAAGAAAATTGAATTTCTTTTCCCAGAACCAACATGTATTTGCAGTATTTAAAATACGCTGTTAGTAAATATCAACATTTAAAATATAAAGTGTTGTATTTTAATGGAAAGCCTCTTATTTAGCATACTAATTCTTTCTGTAATAATTCAGTGCATTAAAAATTATACATACTAACTACCTTATCATAGTGTAATGGAAATGATGCAAAATCATACTCCATATAATTCTGACATATTTTACTATATAAACAAGTATTTTAAGACCCTAAAGGGTTCACTGGAATGTAGATTATGTTTTCATGACTTTCCAAAAATAAAAAACCATGACATCATATCTCCCTAATTTGTAACACTCCATATATTACATATAGCAAATTTTATTACAGGCTTATATTACATGTCTTATTGCTCCTTTCAGCTGCAAAGAGAAAATATACAAATACAATATACTATTGAGTTGATGAGGGAAAAAGACATGGTAAAACATTACACAACACTTATCAGAGCCCAGGGGATGAATCATAATTGCACACATATGGCATGGTAGAATATTAAAATTCACCTTTGGCTTTGTTTATTTTAAGTATCTCAGTGATTGAGACTGGGAGCTCTAGGAAGTTCTTTATCAGGGACTGAACACTGTAGACCACAAAGCCCTCAACCAAGCGAACAAGAAACACTTTGACAACCAGTTATACAACCATTTGGGCCAGCCAACGAGCAGCTCTCATAGTGACCTGGCATTATTTTACTTTCCTGCACTGATTAATTTAAATCAATAATTGCATGTAAACTCCACTGGCTCTCTCCCATAAGCTGTTAAAAGTGGCACATTATCTTGTTCCATTGAAGGAGGGCTCTGGGTAAGGCTGGGTTTACATGGTGTCTCTTCTCATAGGGATTGTCTTTTAAAAGTATTATTATTTATTATTTGCATTATCATAGCGCTTAGGACTCCCACCCATGGATCAGGACCCTATTGTGCAAGTCACTGGACAAATACAGAACAAACAGACAGGTGCTCCCCCATGAAACTTACAATTTAAGGCAGTGGTTTACAAACTGGTGTATGTGAGCTCTCATCGGGGGGTATGGGAGAAAAATCTTGTAATGGCAGACAACGCATTGTATTTAATAAGACTTGGCAATCTAATCAACATTTAATCTCCTTTCAATTAAAACTGCAGCCGCATTGGTGTACATTTCCTTCCTGCTGTGCAACTCAGAATAAGAAGTTTTCAAACTGTGGTGCACACCCCCTAGCGGGGCGCAGAGGAACATTTGGGGGGCGAGTGGCGATGCCAGGCAGCTCCCATATGGTGGGGTCTCAGGGACGGAGCACCACCTGCATCCCAGCCTGTCTGAATTTGGGGGAGGGGTGTGTGACATTCTATACCTTGGGGGAGCGTACTGTAACCCCCATATTCCTCATTTTCATATAATTGTGATCTTACATATAAAGCATGCCTTGTAAGATATCAGGGGAAAGGTTATAATCTGCTGAAAGTCATTTCTCTATCTATATATGTGTATCATTAATGCATATGAAGTTATGAGAATTGTGTTGTATGTACTGTGAGTTGGGGAATCAGCCAGATATTAGCTCCCTAGAGGCAACAGCAAGGAAAGTAACCAACAACCCATCAACAGCCATTGTCCAGCAAGGGAGCTACAATGCAATGACTCACCTGCATGAGGCCACACCAGGGGAATTGCTCAACCTTGCTTGGAGAGACTCACCAATGCCCCCCAGACATGCCTCGACTTGTGCTCCCCAAGCACATGGACTGAGGGTATAAAACAGACAGAGCGGACACATACTGGGCCCTTCTCCTGCCCCCACCTTCACTGCAAGCAACTAAGACACTGAGAAGAAGACAAGACTCCAACAGAGGAGATTGGCCCAGGTCTAAGGAACAAACCTGTATATTAAGGACTGCAATATCCAGTGGGGTGATAAATACTGCTTAATCTAGATGTTACCCAGTCTAAGAGGGTTGAGAGTTTAGACTGCGTGCTTATATTTTATTTTATTTTGGTAACCACTCTGACTTTTTGCCTATCACTTAATATCACTTAAAATCTATCTTTGTAGTTAATAAATCTGTTTGTTTATTCTACCTGAAGCAGTGTGTTTGGTTTGAAGTGTGTCAGAGGCTCCCCTTGGGATAACAAGCCTGGTACATATCAATTTCTTTGTTAAATTGATGAACTCATATAAGCTTGCAGCGTCCAGCGGGCATAACTGGGCACTGCAAGACGGAGGTTCCTAGGGTTGTGTCTGGGACCGGAGATATTGGCTAGTGTCATTTGGTTGCACAGTCCAAGGCAGGGCCGGCTCCAGGCACCAGCCGAGCAAGCTGGTGCTTGGGGCGGCAGATTGAACGAGGCGGCATTCCGCCCAATCCTAGGGCGGCACGGCCGCTTTTTTTTTGTTTGTTTTGTTCCGCGCCGGCCGCCGTAGGGGGTGGCGGCGCGGAGGACGGGAGCACCCTGCAACAAGCCCGGCAGGGCAGTCCTCGTCCTTCCCTCCGCGCCGACTGGAGTGGAGCCCTACCTGGCCGCCCCTCTTCTCTCTCTTTCCCGCCCGCTCCCTCCCCCTCCCCCCCGCTAGCTGGTCCCCCTGCACCCGCGCTCCGGCTGCGCCGCAGGTTTTTTTTTTTGCTTTGCCGTTCTGTCCGCCCCCTTTTTTTTTTTTTTTTTTGCTTGGGGCGGCCAAAAAGCCAGAGCCGGCCCTGATCCAAGGAGCAGCTTACATGCCAGAAGCTGTGCGTAAACAGCCCAGGAGTGGGGGTTCTCACAGCAGAGCAGGGTAAGGCTGGATCCCAGAGTCGAGGATTGGAGTCACCTAGCAGATCACTGGTCCAGATAACACCAGGGGAACGTCACAGAGTGCAACCAAACATTGTAACTCAAAGGGGGGCGAGGGGCTCAGCTCAAAAAATTGTTTTCAAACTTTTTGAGCTGAGCCCTCCCCCTTTGAGTTACAAGGTTTGGTTGCACCCTCCCCAACCCAGACAGGCTGGGTGGCCCGCTGAGGTGAGTTGGGGGAAGGGGGAGGTGGCACTCCCTTCCAGAGCCCCACCATGCAGGGCTGGTACATGCTGCCTGGCATCGCTGCTCCCCTCCCCACCCAAACGTTCTTCCACACCCCCTTGGGGAGGCACACCTCTAGAAGCTGTTGCTAAATGGAAGCCAGAAATCTAGGGGGGGCTGTGATCCTGTGTCTCCCCACAAGTGTCACCTCCGCCTATCTCAGATGGGAGTATGTGGTAGACTACATTATTTGGAAGAGGGTACACAGCCTAAAAAGTTTGAAAACTACTGATCTAAGGTATGTCTCCATTGTGGAGATTACACCGGCATAGGCCTGCAGTGTAGATGCAGCTTACATTGACAGAAGGGGTTTTCTGTTGGTGTAGGAATATCATCTCACCAAACAAAGTTAGCTATGTCAACTGAAAGCCCTCTTCCATCGACTTAGCTGGGTCTATACTGAGGATTATATTAGCATAGCTACGTTGGTCAGGGATGTGGTCCCCCCCCCCCACCACCCCGATCAATGTAGCTATGCCAATATACTTTTTCAGCATTGATTAAGTATAAAACAAGAGACAACAGATGGATGCAGATTGACCGACAGGTACAAGCAAATAATGAAACAATGTTGGTCAGCATGACAGGCTGTGGTCTATTCACACCTGCAGCCTCACTGTTGTCACAGCAAAGTAGAGTCTTAAGAAGGGTTTTGAAGGAAGATAATGAATTTGTTTTGTGGATGTTTATTGGGAGCTTCTCCCAAGCGAGAGGGGTCACATGGGATATAGCACAAAGGTGCTTGTTTGAAAATTTAACAAGGGGAGATGGAGGATGACAAGGATTTAAAGATAACAGGAGTACTTGTGGCACCTTAGAGACTAACAAATTTCTTAGAGCATAAGCTTTCGTGGGCTACAACCCACTTCTTCGGATGCATATAGAGTGAAACATATATTGAGGAGATATATATACACACATACAGAGGATTTAAAGATTTAAGGATTTAAAGATGTGATGTTAGAAAAAGGAGTTAGCTAACATGTTTTAACTAATACCTTGTAAGAGTGTCATGTAAAGAATGCAGTGTATACTTTAACATGTGCTAGCTGGTTGAGTTGACACCTAGTGGGGAGCCTAACTTCAGTTAAAGTTGAAGTCAATGGAGCTTTGCCTTTATATCAGCTAAGGATCTGCTCCTAGAATTGTTAGTAATTTATATATAAAGTCAATCATATTACTACATAGCTAAATGGAAATAAATAAGTTTGGGGGACACCTTAAAATATATGAGAGAGAGTGACCTCTGCATTCTTTTCTGTAGAGAACAGGGTTTGCCTAGCTCCCTCTGCCATAAAGTAGGTACCACTGAGCTCAGCTCAAAGACCTGGCAGCATTTTTTTCTGCTCTTGTGGGAAATTACAAGATGGCATCCTGAAACTGTGGGGGATCTGGACACCATTTAGTCTTAATCTACATCTGTTGACAGATCCAGATTACACATCATCTCCATAGTGTCTCTTTGTATTTAGTGCATCTGCATGTAAGATGTACAGAGTGCTTGATTTATCATGCTTTTGGTTGGAAGTGGTGGGGGAGACCTTTCCCTTTCCACGTTTGGAAGTAATTTTCTTCATTCACTTATTCATCATTTCAAAATCAGGCTCACAGTCTTCAGGCAATTTGATCCTAAATCTGTTGTAGCTGTTTTTATAGGAGGTATACCGGCTTGTTATGAGCCTTGAGGTCTTGGAAAATTATGGTTTTCCTAAATTAAAGCTTGATGGAAAGTCAGATTTTTATTAAATCCACGGAAGTGAAGTAATATGTTTTGCCATTCCAGATGCATGGCAAATCTGCTTCCTTTTTTCCACATTCCTCAAGAAATGTACTTAGAGCCACTATTTAGAGAGCTATGGGCTTTTTCACTAGTTTTAATGGTTCCTTATATATTTTTTCAGATTTTCTATGAATAAACACAGGAATTAAGGGAGCATCTAGCTATTAGATTACAGGATGAAGTACTAGAGAAGCTATGGGATGTGTGCTTAGAGCTGATGGGTGTTATGGAGGAAAATTTTCCTGTAATCAATTTTCTTGATTCAATAGTGAATTCTTTATATAATATAAAAGTGTAATGTGATTGTCCATGTCTCTAATAAAATCTTGATTTTTCACCAAGACTTCATCTATAAAAATCAAATTTATCTAGCATTAGTCTACATCTTGTTATGGATTTTTTTTCCAAATAGATATTGTCATTCTTTATGGGACACCAATAATTTGTTGAATTGCCTTTACACAGAAACAATCAATTGGGTGACATGCATAATAATTGTCTGTGTCCTTCATTGTTACAGACTACTAGCT
Organism: Emys orbicularis; assembly: GCF_028017835.1. Taxonomy (NCBI): domain Eukaryota; kingdom Metazoa; phylum Chordata; order Testudines; family Emydidae; genus Emys; species Emys orbicularis. The sequence goes on along the minus strand of NC_088685.1, from coordinate 201,917,145 downwards.
AAAGAATTTAAGCTGTTCTTGGCACTATCAGTAAACTACATTACTGCTTTTCTAACAGTGGTGTTATGCTACTCTGGGGTTTTATTTTCATAGAATGTCAGGGTTGGAAGGGACCTCAGGAGGTCATCTAGTCCAACCCCCTCCTCAAAGCAGGACCAATCCCCAGACAGATTTTTGCCCCAGATCCCTAAATGGCCCCCTCAAGGATTGAACTCACAACCCTGGGTTTAGCAGGCCAATGCTCAAACCACTGACTGTGATGCTACCATACAGTGAGAAATACATAATGATTCTGAAGCAGGTGAAGAGGGTAACTGTGTCTGGTGTTGTAGGTGGACATGCAGTGATGTAGCTCCTTTTTTCGGTTGCATTTAACTTTGCCAAATTTTAATTCTTTGGGCCAAAATTTTTCATGCTTGGTTCCATGATTCTGCTTCAGGTTGAACATTTATGTGTGTGTGTGTCAGGTGGGGAGTTTAATCAGAAACAATTCAACTATTTCCAATATTGAGGTTAAGGAAAATCAGTAGTTTTGTCAATGTTAACAAAACCAAACCAAAAAAGGCTGTTAATTGAACAGCTCTACCACCTTAGGAGTTTGGAGCAGGAACCTGAAATGTTGCAAAGGGATAGTCTGGGGTTCAGAGTATCTCTTGCTGCACCATGAAAATCCATCCAGACTTGGGTCAGTTATAACCCCCTGAAAAACATCATTTGCACATACACAGTAGAATTTATTTAACACTTGTCCTTTAATGCTCTGAATGTTCCAACTACACGGTGTATGCTTCCAAATCTTATTGAAGTGCCCTTTAGTCTGGGGAAAGGTAAACTGGCTGGGAATCACCACAAGCATAAATTCAAGTCTTATCTCTTCAGCTGATGGTATTAGTGAATCTGTGCACTTCAGAAACCTTATCACTGAACAAAACTTCATAGCCCAACCTCAGAAGACAGGCAAGTGTCATTACCCCCTCATTTTGCGGATAAGGTAACAGAGAAGTTGCACAAGGTCATTTTTGGCAGATCTTGGAATAGACCCAAGTCTCATTCACTTAGTGACTGTGCCTGTTAGAATAATGTGTCATTAACATGCTTGGCTGTAACCATTGTTCTAACTATTAGATCATTCTCTCCTCCCAGAGACAGGAAGAGAACACACATTCCCAGCATTCCTTTGTGTCTATCAAATAACTGTAGTAGGCCAGTGTGATGGTCCGGTTGGGGGTCAGAGGTGCAATCCAGACCAGGTAGGGGTTGTATTACCACTTGCCCTGTAACCATGGGTGTCTTACAATGCTTTGCTGCAGGAGTTCCCAGCCTCAGCCACTCACAATCAGCCTACAAGCATGCAGATCACACCCTGAGTATCTGTGTGCTTAGACAGCCGTGGTTCAATAGCTCTGACCCGAACAGCTTGCCTACAGCCCCACAACCCCACTCTGGCTTCCACCAGCCTTGGTTACAACCAGGAAGATGACCCCAACACACTACCAGTCCTGAATTTCCCCAAAACCATGTGCTCTGCAATATCCAGTCCTCTCCTATACTGTTCAGAGAAATAATATGGTTTGTTTGTTCTTGTGAAGACACAAAAACACATCACAACTATTTCACTGGGGTAAATACACCATGTCACCGGCTCCTGGTGTGGTCTTTTGAGGGACACCTGCTGCTCCTGACCAGCCCTCCTTAGTTTGTCCCCAGTCAGGACGGTACTTGGACCCTCACTTCTAACTGTCTAGCAGTCAGCTTCAAGCTCTCGGCTGTTTGTAGAGGCAGCCTGGTGCGAGGGCGTTGCCCCTTTGTTCTCCCAGGGCTTTCTTCCCCCCACCCCTCCTTCTCTGTACTCTCTCCTTTATAGCAGGCCTCGTTTCCTCTATTGGCTGCAGATGTGAGTGCCTGCCTCCATGATTGGCAGCTGTGACAGCTGTATGGGGGTATGGTCAAGCTGCTTGCCTATAAACAGGGGAGGCTTTCCTCCCCCTTCTGTCTGTGCTCAGTATGGCATTTGTAGACCCCATGCCAAGGCCTGGCCTTGGCTAGTGTATGATACTTCCCTGGACAAAAAATAGGCATTACAATGCAAACGTCCTGCTCGGTATTGTGTCTGAAAGGCGTATGATTGTAGAGACAGGTACCATCTCATAATCCTTGGGTTTGTCTCTCATCACATTTCGCCAGTGCAGGGTCACATGTTCAGTAACTAGCATGAACTTGTTTCCTAAGAGGTAGTACTGCAGGTTCTGTATTACCCATTTGGCAGCTAAACACTCTTTTTCTATCACTGAATATACTTTCTCACGGGGGAAGAGTTTCCGGCTGATATATACTATCGAGTGTTCTTCCACATCTGCTTCTTGAGAAAGGACTGCCCTTAGTCCTACCTCCAATGCATCCATTTATAATATGAAATCCTTTTCAAAGTTCGGTCTGTATAGCATGGGATGTCTGCAGAATATGATCTTGAGTTTTTGGAAGGTCCTTTCTCAGTCCACAGGGTGTCTACAGTAGCCATTTTGGGGTGGCATCCTTAGTCAAGTCAGTTAGCGGAGCTGCTATCGTCATGAAATGAGGTATGAATCAATGGTAGTAGCCAACTAAGCCTAGGAAAGCATGCACTTGTCTTTTGGTTGTGGGGGTCTCGTATGCCTGTAAGGCATGCATCTTATCCACCAAGGAGCGGACTTGTCCTCCACTAACCCTGTGTCCCAGGTAATGGGCTTCTTCCTTCCCTATTGCACACTTAGTGGGGTTTGCCATTAACCCAGTGTCTGTTAGTGATCCGAGAACGGTGGCTACCTTGTCCAGATGGGAGTCCCAATCCTTGCTATAGCTCAGCAGTTCTCAAACTTTAGTATTTCCTTCTCTGATGTATCTGGAGCCATTATTTCCTCCACAGAGGGTCCCCAAATGGTTTGAGCAGCTATATAGTCCTCCATGAGGCCAGTGGCCTTAGCTAGGGTTACTGGTTGGTGTCTACAAACCTAGTCTTGGCCAGTGGGTGGAAGAATCTGTATTAACTATTCCAGGACTATGAGTTTGGCTATCTGGGGTCCTGTTTGAGACTCTAGTTTTGACCATCACCAGCAGAAGTCCTTAAGCCTTTGAGTGATCATCTGGGGCTGTATCTGGGAAGGGGGCGGGGTGAAGGTAGCACTTGTGGCGAAAACGCTGGCAGTAGGCCTCTTCATCTAGGCCTAGCCTGTCCAATATGGATGCCTTCACCTGCTCGTAGTTCTTGGCTGCTGTGTTGTCCAGTTCCGGGTATGCTGCTTGGGCTTCCCTAATGAGGAGTGGGGCAAGAGACATTGCCCACTTGGCAAGTGGCCAGCGTGAAGCTGTGGCTACCCTCTCAAAGGTTATCAGGAATGATTCTGGGTCATCACCTCTTGTCATCTTGGGGAGCGTCAGGGCTGGAAAACCTCCCTGAGTTAAGGGGGACGCGTTTCCCATTGGTACAGAACTTTGAGGTGGAGTGGCTGCTACTACTTCGGCCACCCATTGTAACAACTGGTGCTGATGGGCTGCCCTCTGTGTGACTGCTGCTGTTGTCTCTGTTGTTGTTGGGCTTGTGAGTCTGCCAGCCATTGCAGGAGCTGATTCACCTCCTCCATAGTTCTGTGGTATATACAGAAGAAGAGAGAAGAGGTTTTGTTTTGTTTTTGGCTTCCCTTTTTTGCAGGGATGGTCAACTGCACAAACCCCACTTCTGGTACAATGTTGTCACTGGCTCCTGGTGTGGTCTTTTGCAGGGCACCTGCTGCTTCTCACTGGTCCTCCTTAGTTTGTCCCCAATCAGGGCGGTACTTGGACCCTCACTTCTAATTGAGTCTAGCAGTCAGCCTTAGTCTCTTGGTTGTATTTGTGGAAGCATCCTGGTGCAGGGGCATGGCCCCTTTGCTGTTTCAGGCTTTTCTGCCTCCCCTTCCATCTCTGTACTCTCCCCTTTATAGCAGGCCATGTTTTTCCTGTTGGCTGCAGCTGTGGGTGCCTGCCACCCTGATTGGCAGCTGTGGAGCTGCATGGGGGTGTGGTCAAGTTGCTTGCCTATAAACAAGAGAGGCTCTCCTCCCTCTTCTGTCTATGCTCAATATGAGGTTTGTAGACCCCATTACAAACCTTTTCCTTAAACACAGCACTAAGTTGGTTTATAGTAAGAATAAAACCAATTTATTAACTATAAGACATAGGTTAAATGATGCCTAGTAAAAAGAATAAAATTAGAAAGGGTTACAAGTAGGGTGACCAGATCACTGACATGAAATATCGGGACGGGGGGGGCGGAGCAAAAAAAAAAAAGCTGTTTTGCAGGTGCCAGGGGAATTAGCAGGCCCCGGGCACATGCGGCCTGTCCCGCCGCCCCGCAGGGAAGGAGCCGCTGGAGCGCAGCTGAGCAGGAGAGGCGCGGGGCTCCGGACCCCGGCAGCGGCAGGGGAGAGCAGCTCAGGGCCGCGCGAGTGGCCACGTAAAGTTTATCGTCTGGGGGGGGGACCCCGGCCGGCTCCTCGCCCTGCCCTGTAGGGGGGGTAGCGTCCCCGCCCCGCGCCAGCATGTCCCGCCGGCCGCCGCAGGCCACGTAAGGAGCCAAGTCCCCCCTCCCCCTGGCTCCTCAGCTGAGCGGCATTCCTCCTCCCTCCCAGGCTTGCAGCTGTAATGCCGGCGCAAGCCTGGAGGGAGGGGGTGGTGGGCGGCTTCCAGTTCCTGGAGCTGGAAGCACTGGGTGGGCAGGCAAGGGGGCTGCTCCCCCAGGAGGGAGACGGGGGGGGGGGCTCAGCTGAGGAGCCAGGGGGAGGGGGGGATTCGGCTCCTTACCACCCCCCTACAGGGGCGAGGACCAGCCGGGGTCCACCCCGAGCCGATAAACTTTACATGGCCACTCATGCGCCCCGAGCCGCTCTCCCCCGCCACTGCCGGGGTCCGGAGCCCCCCCGTCTCCCTCCTGGGGGAGCAGCCCCCTTGCCTGCCCGGTGCCCGTACTCACCAGCTCCAGGAACTGGAAGCCGACCACCACCCCCTCCCTCCCTCCCAGGCTTGCCGCTGTAATGGCGGCAAGCCTGGGAGGGAGGAGGAATGCCACGTGCTTGGGGAAGAGGCGGGGCCAGGATGGGGATTTGGGGAGGGAGCCAATGGGGGGAGAAGGGGGCGGAGTCGGGGTGGGGGTGGGGCGAGAGCCCTTCCGGGAGGGCAAAATTGCTTGTTTGTCCAGTGTCCCGACTGCATTTCGGTCGGGACGCGGGACAAACAAGCAAATATCGGGACAGTCCCGATAAAATCGGGACGTCTGGTCACCCTAGTTACAAGTAAAACAAAAGTGAAAATGCATTTAAAAATCGAAAATGTAATTTATCAAGATACAGGCTTTGTTTGGGATGGTTTCTCTCACCAGTCATTCTTTTTCCCAGCCAGGGCTGACTTTCCCGTAGTCAGGACCTTCCACAAAAGTACAAGGTGCTGGCTTCCCTTGTCTTCTTAGGTGAAAGTTCTTTGCCTAAGCAGGTTTCCCATCTACATTCAGTTCCAGAGACTTCAGGCCCGCCCCTTCTTGATTGAAGGACCAATCTTTCTCAGCTTGTAAGAGTTCAGTTCCCTTGTGTCTGTCTAGTGATGGATGCCAAAGATGGTTCTATCCTAGGTTTCGTTTCTTCCTAAGTCAAATTAACTTGTTTCAAGAGGAAGGATGACCTCATACTCTTCTTCCCTTCCTGTGGGCTTCCCAGCCCTCTTTATGTTTTCTATGTAAATGGAGCTTCCATTGTTTCTGATTCCACCATAGTTAATATACATAGAACAAAGGTAGATAGCTGTGATATTCACTCCTGTTTGGGCAGACTGTACTGCCTAATATCAATATGTATCCATAATTCCTTTTATAGTGTTAAAACATACATTTCACAATGATATTATTCACCAATGTGTCATTAGCTTTCAGGCAAGATCTCACTCTATACACTTTTATAATACAGTAATACAAGGGTTCTCAAACTGGGAGTTGCAATGTTATTACATGGGGAGTCACAAGCTGTCAGCCTCCACCCCAAACCCCATTTTGCCTCCAGCATTTATAATGGTGTTAAATATATAAAAAAGTGTTTTTAATGTATAAGGGGGGGTCGCATCAGAGGCGTTTTGTGTGAAGGCTTGTCACCAGTACAAAAGTCTGAGGATCCCTGCAGTAATATTATATACAATCAGTTGATTCAATTGCTTATCACTTGAGGTTCAGCCCTCTGTCTTTATAGACAAGCAAACCTTTGCAACGCATTCTTTGAAAAGTGAAACTCAGACCAAGCTTCTCTCTCCTGCTGGTTGTAGACACCATGCTGTCTTCTCCCCCACTTGTTAGTGTGAGGTTTGCCTCCACCCCTTGTTAGCTTGATGGGTTGATATGTAAATACATTTTCATTGTCTTTCAAAGTACTTTGGAAGTAACTCCCAGGTGGGGAAAACACATTCCTTGTCTGGGGTAGACCTGCTTACCAACCCCTTGGCATGCCTGATTTAAACACATTGTAGTAATCATTTCAGCATATATCATAACTCTTAATACACATCACATACATACATCACACAAGAATATTAATGATCAGTGAATTATTCGTTTTCAAATGATACCACACAAGGTATATTTTGTACAAAGATTATTACAATAGAGTGTTGGGTGTGAATACAGGGATGCTTAGTGTCAGAGCCAGATCCCAGGACCAGCTCTTCTGCGCTTGGCATGCCACTGAGTGCTGGTCCATTTTTGAGGAGCAATTTAGAGCAGTCTCAGATTAGCTCTGAGTAGCACCAGATACAATGGTCCCTAAGGGTATGTCTACACAGCAAAGAAAAACCTGTGGCTGGCCTGTGCCAGGCAATTCAGGCTTATGGGAATTGGGCTGTGGGGCTGTTTCATTGCTATGTAGACTTCCGGGCTCAGGCTAGAGCTCAAGCTCCGGGAACCTCCCACCCTGCAGGGTCCTAGAGCCCAGGCTTCAGCCTGAAAGTCTACACAGCAGTGAAACAGTCCCACAGCCCGAGCCTCACAAGCCCAAGTCAGCTGGCACGGGTCAGCCACCACAGGTTTTTCTTTGCTGTGTAGACATACTCTCTGGGGCTATTCCAACAGCCAGGGATTGCTGGAACACAGCAGTGTTCTGGCCACCCCCTCTATGTCAAGGCTGGTGGAGGTGTGCCAGCTCCTAACACTCCCTGGGAATTTCCTTATACCAAGGAAGCCCCAACAAGATAGTTAAACTGGCTTTCTGTCTTCTTTGTGCTGTCAATGTTGCACAAAGAAGGCAAAACAGAGGCCAGGATCTGACCAGTTATATCTACAACCCATCAAAGTCATCACCGCTATGGACCCCACTGGTATCAGGATAAGAAGTGATGCTGATAGTCTCGGGGGTGTGAGGTCTGATCACTGAGAGACCCACATAGATATTGGATTTGGGAAAAGGTTGGATGATGAATGTGTGAAAGATTCAAAGTATGTATTCAGTACATCAAATGTAATTATATAACCTAAGGCCTGCATTGGTTCAGGGATTATCATTCCTATACACACTGGAAACCACAATGTGTGAAGTATGGCTATGTTAAAACCAGATGTCAAACATCATCTGCTGTTAAGAAAAATTGTGTTCAACAGCAGTTGTCAATGTCTGTTGTAACTAGTACGGGTTGGTGCACCAGGGAGGATAGGATTTTATTTCAAATTACTGCTAGCTGACGTAGTGCTTGTGCCAGATCCCCTGGCAGGTATTAAGCACAACTTCTGAACACTGTCAATGTGGATATACATTCCAGAGGGAGTTTTTTCCCCTACTTTGTTTACATCGTAAACATCAGATGACAATGAAACACAATCTGAAATCTATGCTGCATGGTTCTCGAAGAAAAAGTCGATTGCAAAAACGAGAAGCATAGCAAATGGTCTATGTATTATTTCCATAAGGACACATTCAAATATAAAATAATCAGGAAGCAAAATGTGCAGCAAGATAAGTGTCCAAAGGCTCTTTGTGGGCAGCTAATGGGTAGGTGCCAGATGTAAGTGATCACTGTTTTTCCTAAAACTGCACCCTTTACAGAACAGTACTATAGACAGAAGAAGTTTATTCATACTATAAGTAAATTCAATATGCATGGAAGGGCTCTTGTGTTAAAGAAGAACAAAGCATAAAAAATGACTGTCAGACAAACTAATCTGTCTCTGATACTTTTTTCTCAGCATCATTGACTTGTCTTTTCTCCTCGGTCTTTGCCAGAATGTTTGCTATACTTGTTGTGTTCAAAACTGAAACATTTTGATAGCATGGATGATCCAGGAACAAAGAGGTAGAGATGCCATCGACAAGCTTTATATACGTCAAGGATCTCTCTGTTTTGTTGAATTGCAGAAGTCAGGTCAGAGAAGAATAGCAGTAATTTGTAGCAATTGTGATTACATTTTGTCTCTGTGTGCAGCAGTTGAATATTGGGGAAATTCTGCCATTAGACAGAGGCGCAATCACAGTGCTTGCAATAATCATAACATAGCTGGACTTCTAAGGGGCTGAATGACCCTTTCCCAAGCCCCCAAAACCTTTAACAATTAAAAATTAAAGATGAACCTAAAATATGCTGTGGGTTTGGGAAGCGCCCAGATACTAGCTCTCCAGAGACTATGACAAGGGAGGTAACCAACGCTCAGGTGGGTGCTGAACAGACATCACCAGCCATTGTCCAGCAAGGGAGCTACAATGCAATGGCTCACTTGCACAAGACCACACCACGGGAATTGCTCAACCTTGCCTGGTGACTCAGCAATGCCCACCAGCCATGCCTGGACTTGTGTTCTCCAAGAACATGGACTAAGGGTATAAAACAGAACACAGTGGCCCCATGCTTCGCCTTTCTCCTTCCCCACCTACGCTGCAAGCAGCCAAGCGCCCCATCCCCCCACCCCAGCTCACCTCCGCCTCCTCCCTGAGCACACCATCCCCGCTTCTCCTCCCAGCACTTGCCTCCGCGAAACAGCTGTTTCATGGCGTAACAAGCTGTGGGAGGGAGGGGCGGGGATGCGGCGCGCTCAGGGGAGGAGGCGGGGCAAGTGTGGGGATTTGGGGAAGGGGTCCAATAGGGGCAGGGAGGGGGCGGAGTTGGGGCGGGGACTTTGGGGAAGGGGTTGGAATGGGGCTGGGGCAGAGGCGGAAGGGGGCTGGGGGCGCGCGAGCACCCACTGGCGCCAGGAGAAGTTGGTGCCTATGGTTCGAAGCTCCGATGTTGATGCAGAACGAACCCAAAGTCCCATGGCAATACACCCTTTTTTTTTTATAGTAATAAGTTTTTATACATGTTTTTGGACCTTGCTCTGTTACACCGGAGCTGTTCAAGGTTGCTTTAATCAACATTATTTGGGTTGTTACTGGGAGTTATTTGCAGCTGTTTCTTATTTTGTTTTTTTGGCTTTACTTTTTATTTTGTTTTTGGGGTGTATGCCTTTGCTTTAGGGTTGTCAATCTGCCATTCGGGTGAAAGTTGGCGCCTCTTGACTTTTCCACTCCCTTTTTGACCATTTGGTCTAGCTGGTTTTTTTTAGTTAATTACCATACATTTTTTATTTACACCAAACAGTAAATAAGGCAATTACAGCCATAAAACTTTTATTCTTTTAAAAACAATTAACACAATTAGTAAAGAATAAACTTAGAACAATTTTTTTTTACTAATTCAAAACTAAATTTCCTCTTACTAATTTAAAGCTTGCAAAATGGAATGTAAAGCAAAATAAGCAAAATGGAGTATAATTTTACTTGAGACAATTTCTTCCCATTAGGCTTTTGGTGTACACAAGGACACTCAGAAGACTGAAGACTCCAACAGAGGGGACTGGCCCAGGTTTCAAGGGTGAAACCTGTATACTTGAACTGCAATATCCGGTGGGGTGACGAAAAACTGCTTAATCTAGATGTTGCCCAGTCTAACAAGGTTGTGAGTTTAGACTGCATGCTTATGTTTTCTTTTCTTTTGGTAACCACTTTGACTTTTTGCCTATCACTTATAATCACTTAAGATCTATCTTTTGTAGTCAATAAACTGGTTTTACTTTTATCTTTACCAGTGAGTTTGCCTGAAGTGTTTGGTAAATCTGTTCAGTTTACAATGGCTGGTGTACATCCACTTTCCATTGATGAAGTGGTGAACCAATTAATAAACTTGCACTGCTTGCAAGATGGTATATTCCTCAGGTACAAGGCTGGGAGCTGGAGGGATTTGGCTGATGCCTTTCTCTGTGTGTTTCGTGAGTGGCTCTGGGAGCATTCATACAATCTAGCTGGGTGTGGGGCTCCACATGCGGTTGTGCTGAGTGATAACAGCGCCTGGAGGAGTTTGCTGCTTGTCACTAGCAAAGCATTGTGAGAGACAGCCCAGGCTGGAGAGTTAAGGGGGCACAGCGGTCCCACCGGCCCAGGCTGCACCCTGGGGATCCCGTCACAACCTCCTTCTATACCAGGATGCCCATGAAATAAACTTGTCCAGTCTGGCAGATCCTGGCATATACTATTACATTTGCTGACAAGACATAAACACACCTCACCTCTAGCAGTAATAGTATAATAGTTAATACAATGATTTGGATACCCATTAAGAGTAATGAGGATTTTGTTTAATTAATTCAATTGTATTATATGAAAGCGTATTTGAGAAGAGATAAAACAATACCAAATATGTGGCACTGATCAGTTGGTGCAAGGGGACTTATATGAGGGAACAGGCATCTGGGAAGTGATCCAATATACCCACTGCAATTAATGCAAAGTCTTTCACTGACTTTTATGGTGCAAGATTGGGCTTCTGTGAGAAGTAGGAATATGAAAATGTACGACATGTAAGAGTGAAAGACACAGCCTCATGTATATACCATTCACCTACATTACACATCCTCATAAAAATGTACAAACCCATATATTATAATAATTTTTATAAATTTATTTTAATTTAGTAACATTCATACAGATTCATATACAGAGGAATGGTGAAACAGATATATTATTATAGCTATTTATAGCAACAAAGGTCATCATTTCTTTGTTGATGAACAACCTATCTTTAGTTATTCTGATGAAGGGGAGTTGACAGACAAGAGGAAGGATATGTAGCTTGGAAGCATAACAGGGAATAACAGAGGAGCAGAGTAACTAACCTTTCTGTTTGGACAAGAGAAATGTATTAGACTTGTGGTCTATAGGGAAACCTACTCTTCTTTCTTCCACTAAGAATCAGGAGTCTAAGTCCAGAAAACTATAAAATGTGAATACAGGTAGGGAAGGCTGCTGGATCTGGTGCCCTGGGCTGTTCCCACTGGGTCTGACAGGCCGGGGAAGGCTGGAAGTCCCTGATTTTTTGTGTCCTTGACGGCAACTGTTGCTGGTTGCTTATGGGAAGGAGTCCCAAAGGTCTGGAAATTTCCAGAGTCTGACCCTGTAAGCTCCTCCCTGATTTAGAACAATTCTCAGAATTGTACTTAACATATGTAACAGTTCCAAAAGTTTTGTAGCTGAGGGCATAGCCAAAACACACATACAAACATACCTTCCTGGACTTTACCTTCCTTACGAAAGGCAGTAATTTTGACAGGAATATAGTTTAACTAGAAAACGCAGTGGCATACATATTAATATATTCTTGAATAATTTTTTTTTAAAGTTCCTATTAATCATGTGGATATTTGATTTTCTGTTAATGCTTTTCATTAAATTACTGTTGGGCCATGGGAAAACAATAAAGGGACCCACTGCAGAGGAGAAAATTTGATATTGTCAAGACAACCCATCATTTTGTTTATTATAAGAAAGCCTGTTTGGGGTAATGTGAGTTATAAATTCAGCTGCTGACCTTAAAAGTGAGTATTGGACAGTTTGGGTAACTAGTTTTGCTCTTATGTTCATGATAAAGCTGGTAACATAATCCAATCTTAATAACTAACATTTAAATTAAAATGTGACTATTTCTTTAGATTTTTGGATCAGATTCAGAGCTGTGCTTCATACTTCATCATTGGCACAAAGCAACCCTAAAAGTTGGCATGGTTAGCCAGAATAGGATCTTCTCAGTATAGAGGGATCCTCTGGGGATGTAGTTGACATTAGGGCTCCTACATGATCCCTTCCTCTGCGGCCGATGTGGGGGTGAGCCCAGGGGAAAAGGACATGGGGATGCTGTAGCCATGGACCTGTTAATCCCTGGCTGCCCTAATTTATGTTTGGGGATAGGGCCAATACAGAGCTGGCCCAGGATTTTGGGAGCACAAAGGTGGCTTAAAGCCACTTTTGCCAACTCCCAACTTGCTCTGCATGCTCCTCAGTTGCAACTAAGATCTAGGCCCCTATTTGCATAATTAATAATAGCTGCTCCCAGCCTTCCAAATAGATCACTTTGGGGGTTTTTTTCATTTTCCAAACATTCGCAGGTTATAAAGTTGTCAGTCTCAAATCAACACATTGAAATTAAATAACTAATTTGTAAGAAATGCCTATTACTGTGTGTTAAAACTCTTCACACTGAGCAGGGAAAAGGAGACCAATATGCATGTGCTTTTAACTTCTGTGGGCTTGGTGAAATATGAACCTAAAAGCAATGAGGAAATGGAAAATGTAAATAAATAATGATGTTTGAAACACAAGTGCTGAACAACCACTGGATCCATTGCATTTATTGTACTGGAGAGAGATGGCCTGTCTGAGTCTGGAGAGAAAAATAAAAATATTGGCCAAAGCTGCACAATAGGAAATAGCTGGACACTGTGTAACTTTAGGAAGATAAATTTAAGGTCCGGCAAATCTGCTTTTCCTAATGTGCAGAGTGGGGGCAGCTTTAGCATCAAATCAACACAAAGGACTATTCGAAACTGCATTTATGGGGGTCCTGTGATATCTCAGCAATTCCTAGGCTGATCCAATATCCACATGCCAGCAATGGTACACTAAGCTAAGGAGACTCATTGCCAATGAAGATCCTCCCAAGATGGGGCAATATGGGGAAGAAACTCGGTGTCAAATCACACTGTCTGGTACCTTGGATTCTCATAAGTTATAAGCCCTGCCTAGGAAAAAAAAAAGGAGAGCGAGGAGGAAAGGAATGGAGAATACTGTACTGGTATGTAAGTGAACGTCAGGAAGGTCAGCAATAAAGATAAAATTAGCAATCCAATACCCACCATCAAATGTACTCTCTCTATAGTTGGCTCCCCTTATAGCAAAGTCATTCTCCACCCCCAAAACCACTTATCTATGAGGGAAATCCTACCACTACCTTCATGGCCACAGAGGATCTCTTGTCAGTCCAGCTGGTGATTGTGGGGACTCCCTATAGTGCAACTGTACAGAGGAAAAGGTCAAGGAGGGGCATGGGTAGAGTGGGGTCAGGACAGGAAGATTTACTAGTTACATAGATTCCTGTAGAGTTCCACCCGGCAAGTTAGTGGATGCAATAAGAAGAGCTGCAAAGACTAGTGCAGCCATAAGGATTCAACAGCTTCCATGGAGCAACTCTGTAGCTGCTTCAGGACTTGAGTTGCGGGGGCTCCTCCTCTCCCATCTCCCTGCATATCTATTCAATATCTGGCCTGGCTACATAGGTGGTTGACTAGTAGGCTTAAGACTTACTCCTATAGAGTTTCATACAGTGTAGATATGTTTTCTATATAAAATTGTGCAGCACACTGAAAAGGGAATGTTTGGAGACAACATAAAATGAACTGGATTTAATGTTAAATTAAATCACAGAAGAGTTATTGTGCTGATTATTCATTTTCATATTTATCAAATGTTTCCATTTTTTAACCTACCTGAAAATAGTGAATTTCCAGTCATTTGCACCAGAGCATTATAGAAAGTACGAGAACTGGCTGCACAATTTAGGTCAAGCTTGATACAGAGCACTTGAAGCCTTGACTATAGCTGGTAATGCAATTTACACAGGGCAGTGCATTCAAACAATTCAGGACTTGAATCCAACTTTTCTATGAACAGACTCTCATATAACTTAAAGTCACCATAAGTGTTCTATTGCATATGATTCTTGCAGAGACAGTGAACTAATGTTTTGAAACTTGATGGAACCCTGCAGTATTGCCAACCCCAACATTTAAAAAATGATGAGTCAGGGCTCCCAAAATCATGAGCTTGACTTGAAAAAAATCATGATAAAAAAAGAGTTTTGCATTCTTTTTATTTGCCTTCTGGTTTCTGAGCTTTTAGAGCACACACATAGGTCAAATTTTCAAGCTTTTCTGCAAAATCATAAATTTACTTTTTAAACGAACAAACAAAAAAGTGAGATTCTCACATAATCACTTATCCCCAGGACCTGGGCCTTTAAGTAAAATATCAAGTATCACAAGACTTGCAATAAAATCAGGAAAGTCGACCAAACTGACAGAGTGAAAATTAAACTGGCCGGAGTGCTGAACTTGCTATATTCAGTCCTTCATCCCAGTTTACCTACCCTGATTTTAAATCAATGCAATTAAAACCAGCGCAAGCCCCTACTGGAGATGCGCTTAAACTGGTTTAACCCTCACTTAAAATCACTTGAGCTTAATTCCACACAAGCTAAAGCGATTGAAGCAAGGAATAAACCAGTTTAAGTAGGCAAGCCCTTCAGTAGGCACTCAGCACCAAAGCAAAGCAATACTACCGCATCCTGCTAGTGACTGCTTTCAAAGATGGTACCTTGCAAACCATAAGTTACACCAAATAAGTGCTGTAACTGTCTGGCATCCCTGCTGTCAAGTGGTAGGAAGCATTAATTTTAAATTCTGCACAGCATTTGCATGATGGAGCCTAAATCCCTACCCTAGTGCGGAGGGGGGGGAGGGTCTGTGTGAGGCGCTTTCCCTCCCCCGTGAAGGGGGGCGGGGCAAGGTCCGTGTCAGGAATGGAGTCTCCCCGCCCCCGTTGGGGGAGAGAGGCCGGGGCAGGGTCTGTGTGAGGGCAACCCCCCCAGTGACGAGGTCCCCGGGTCTGTGTGAGGGGGGGCCCGGGGCAGGGTCTGTGTGAGGGGAACCCCCCCCAGTGACGGGGTCCCCGGGTCTGTGTGAGGGGGGGCCCGGGGCAGGGTCTGTGTGAGGGGAACCCCCCCCAGTGACGGGGTCCCCGGGTCTGTGTGAGGGGGGGCCCGGGGCAGGGTCTGTGTGAGGGGAACCCCCCCAGTGACGGGGTCCCCGGGTCTGTGTGAGGGGGGGCCCGGGGCAGGGTCTGTGTGAGGGGAACCCCCCCCCAGTGACGGGGGCCCCGGGTCTGTGTGAGGGGGCCTCCCCCCAGTGAGAGGGGGGCCCAGGGCAGGGTCTGTGTGAGGGGGGGCCCGGGGCAGGGTCTGTGTGAGGGGGCCCCCCCAGTGACGGGGTCCCCGGGTCTGTGTGAGGGAGCCCCCCCAGTGACGGGGTCCCCGGGTCTGTGTGAGGGGGGGCCCGGGGCAGGGTCTGTGTGAGGGGAACCCCCCCAGTGACGGGGTCCCCGGGTCTGTGTGAGGGGGGGCCCGGGGCAGGGTCTGTGTGAGGGGAACCCCCCCCCCAGTGACGGGGGCCCCGGGTCTGTGTGAGGGGGCCTCCCCCCAGTGAGAGGGGGGCCCGGGGCAGGGTCTGTGTGAGGGGCCCCCCCAGTGACGGGGTCCCCGGGTCTGTGTGAGGGAGCCCCCCCAGTGAGCGAGATGGGGGACAGGGTCCGTCTGTGAGGGAATCTCTGTCTCGCCCTCCCCTCATCCCAGAGAAGTAGCCACGCTCGCTAGTGTCATTTCCCCTCCCCCAGAGTGACAACTCCTCACTCACCGCCTCCTTCCCTGAATCAACCCGACACCTGGGAGACATCAACCAATCGCTTTATATCGTTCTCTCATTGACAACGTCATTCACCAATCACCAAGCTCCGCAATAAAAACAACCCCGCCCTCAAGCACAGCAGCCAATCAGAGAGCGATCCAGGACCCCTCCTCTCCCCGCCTCGTTATGCACGGTCCCCGTCTCTGCCCACTGAATGATTGACGTCAGTCCTCAGCCAATTAACTTTCGCACTGTTGGGCAGGCTCACGCCTCTGCCAATGGCGTCCCCAGAGCAGTGAGGTTCGGTTGCGCGGGGGCAAGTTACTGTGAGCGGCGCAGTTCTCCAGGCGGAGAGTGATGGTTGTGGAGTGAGCGGGTGCGGGGAGCCCTGGATTGTTCCTTGTACTGGGGAGGGGGGACAGAGGCGCCTGGAGCAGCTTGTGCCATGTGGCCCTCGGAGGAATGGACCGGTCCCCGGGTGCCGCTGCAGTAATGGGCAGCGGCGCTAGCCCCGCGGGGTGCGTGGTGCCCGCTCCAGCCTGGCCGGGATTAACTGTGTGAGGAGCCGCAGGAAGGTAGGTAGAGGAGGGGCAGGGCCCCTGGCTGCTCGTGCCGGCTGGGTTACTCCCCCCCCCCCCTCAGGAATCCCTCCGCATCCTGCCCCCTCGCTGCCGGCCCCAGGCAGCTTCATCCCGGGCTCTGGTCCTGCCCCCAGATGGGCCAGCTGCTTTGCCGAGGACTGGAGCTAGCAGCTCATCAGTTACAGTGACACATGTCTGGTGAGGCAGTGAAATGCCTCCTGGGGGCCGCGCTCAGCAAGGAGAGCTCCCTCCCCGCCCCCAGGCTTTCCCACCAACCCTCCCCCCCCATTTCATCCCATCCCGTCTCCCACCAACCCTCCCCCCCCATTTCATCCCATCCCATCCCGTCTCCCACCAACCCTCCCCCCCCATTTCATCCCATCCCATCCCATCTCCCACCAACCCTCCCCCCCCATTTCATCCCATCCCATCCCATCTCCCACCAACCCTCCCCCCCCATTTCATCCCATCCCATCCCATCTCCCACCAACCCTCCCCCCCATTTCATCCCATCCCGTCTCCCACCAACCCTCCCCTCCCCATTTCATCCCATCCCGTCTCCCACCAACCCTCCCCTCCCCATTTCATCCCATCCTGTCTCCCACCTAGGGCATCAGTCTTTCCTTCCGCCTCTTACAGACCAGAGATTTCACCCCTCGCACCTAGCAGATCCCCTGCCCAGGAGGAGGGGATTTAGCTATCCCTTTCATGCCTCTGTCCTTTTCCTAGAGATGCTGCGTGTTTCACCGTTTCTTATTTCTCCGGGCAGGAGGGAGAAGCGTTTCAATGCAGTGCGGGAGATGGGGATCCTAGGCAGCCCTGGTTCAGGAAATATCCCTGTCTCCTCTTTCCCTTAGCATGAACGTTTACAGAATCAACACCCTCTTGCATACAGTGTGTGCACACACTCCCCTGGGGAGAAAAGTGGGGGGAGGAAACAACTGTTACACCTTTTGTCATCAGCTGGAAGACAAAGAACTTGTCTTTGCTTCCCGTCTGTCCCTCCCTCTGGGTGCATATTGGCAGCACCTCAGCTGCTCTGCACTGCTTCCAGGAGATGCTTCATAAGGCTTTAGGATGGCCCTGACCTGCGCTTTTTTGTTGTTGGTGGTGCTGATAAAAGGACATGTTGATATATTTCCAGATGGACTTTGCATTCCTGAAATTGCTACTGCATTTTTATTCTATTCTATTTATTTATTTATTTATCTGGGGGAATGTGTGTGTGTTGTGGTTCTCTATGGATGAAAGGTACAAGGTTGCATACAGTTGCAACATCATAGCGTGTAACACATTAACCACTGTTTCTCCCCCTTTCTTCTTTGTTTTCCAGTCTGGCAGTCTGCACATCACCCAGCGCATGAGAAGGAATGATGACTCCATGAGGGAACTTCTTTTCAATCACTCATTCACCCAGTCATGTCTCAGGATGCTCCCAGCCAATAATGTGCCATTCACCTAGACTGGGATTTACCCTGTGAAAGGGAGAGGTAGAACATGAGTCCTAAACATAACCTCAAGCTCTTTCTTTTGCATCATTTTTGGTGTATTTATATGTAGAACCCTGAGCATTGGGCACATGCACTGCTAAACCTGCTTTGCTAGATCCAAGAGCTGCAGCTGTGTGTTGGACTCTGATATTTTCTCATCGTCATCATGGCTTCAGTTTGGAAGAGACTGCAACGTGTTGGGAAACATGCATCCAAGTTCCAGTTTGTGGCCTCTTACCAGGAGCTGATGGTCGAGTGCACCAAGAAATGGTAAGAAATGTGGTCAAGTGAGTTGCTGATGCTGGAGCATGGCTGTTGCCTGTTCAACTATGTGGTTTCCCTCCTTTAGTGCAGAAGCTGCTGGGTGGGGTGCAGATCTCTCTCTTAACAAGTGCCTTCCACCCCCATGGGGTTAATTATTGCACTCTAGTTTGATCATTTTAGGTGGTTGCTGCAGTATTAGACTGTGCATTTATTAGATATGAACTTTGATTTTTAGCAGCCTTATTTATTTATTTATTTATTTATTTTTTAACGGAAACATTTCCAAATGTCAACACAAGTCTCAGAGATGGGTGTGATAAGCCAACTGTAACATCAAAGGGATATAGGGATTTGACACATTTTTCAGAGTGATAGTGTATCTTATTTTATTCTGGGTAGATATGACTTTTCTTGCCTAAAGACTTCTCTTTCCCCTTCCATCTTTTGAATGGGAAGAGTGAGGACACAGAGCCTTGGGAATTATTTGAGTTATTTGCTGAGTCAGACAAGAATTTCGTGCTGTAATGGCCCAGTGGAACATATTTAGAGCTGGCTAGACTGCAGCAAGCAATTAACTGTATGGGTCTGTCTCAGTCACACCTCTCTCCTTATGCAAAGTGGACTCCTAGAGCTGATTGGATTTTTTGGTCTTGTTTTGCATGGAGGACCAGGATCTAGGTTTTGTTTTTGGTGTTTTACTATGCAAAGCCAAAAAAATCACATTAAAATACATTATACTAAAACTGAAGTTATCTATTAGTAGGCCAGGAAGGCTTGCATTATTTTTCATGTTCATAATGGACTCAATTCTGTAATGTCAGTGGGAAGTGAGCGTACTTGAAAACTTCCAAAACGGCACTGTAAATCATCTGTAGCAAACTTAAAACTTAGTTTCTATTATTGGCTTTTCTTCTTGTTGGCCAGCTTGGCACTAGCATTGGATGCTTTTAGTAGTTATGAGTAATTGCTTCTGCTAAGTTAAATTGTTAGAAATATCAATCAAACATACTTGAATCGTAATACTACCCCTATCTTAAAGGGGCACTGTCAAATTAGAAATCACTTTTAAAAGCATTCTCTGCACTTTTGATATTTCAGTTTTAATAAACTTTACAATCTAGAAAATCTAATTGATTTTAATAGTTTTTTAAGGCCAGAAGAAACCATTACGATCAACTAGTTTGATCTCCTGTATAGAACAGGCTATAGAATCTGACCCAGTAATTACTGTATCAAGTCTATTTTACCACTTGTGCTTCTGTTACTTTTTTACATTGCATTTAGCTTGGACAACAAAGCTAAACTAAGTTTGACACAACTTAATTCATGTGGGTAGTGTCATCAGTTCCACACTCCACATAGGTGTAAATCGGGGCAGTCAATAGGCAGGCTGCGGGCCAAATCCAGACCCCCAGACGCTTTTGAATGGACTGCTAAATCTTTTTATTTACTTATTGTCATTATTGTTATTGCAGCCTGAAAAATGTTTCTCTGGAGTCTAGACCATGACTATACCTTGATCAAGAAATTTGGACCTTGAAAAAAAAAAATTGACTATCCTGGTGTAAATGTTTATTGGTAACCAGGATAACCACACTGTTGTGAAATGTTTCAGAGATAAGTCTTTTAACAAATAAAGCAAACTCACCCTATACAATCACTTGATTTGTAGACTCCTCTACACTTTTAAAAAAGAGGAAACCGTCTTAAGATAAAAATGTTCCATAAGCATGAGAGTTAAAATTAAATGTTTCTTCCACAAGTGGAAATTCTGTATAAAACACAGGAATGATAAAAATATTTTTATAACCTTTTAAGTACAGCTTTCTCTGCCTCTGAAATAGACACTAATTTCTGTGTGCTGGTGAGCAATGCTGTCCTTTTTTAAGCTTGCATCTGAGTTTATGGCTGGGTGTAAAGAGCAGAATTGGCATGAGTGACAACAAAATATGAGAAACTAACTGCCTCTGCCCTGCCTCTTTCTGAAGTCAAGCCTAATGTGTATATGATGCGGCATTGGAGCAACAGGGCTACAGTATATTCTTTTAGGTCCACGTTGTAAGTGCCCTTTGATGGGAAATGTAGTAAACACTAAGTCTTATTTTAATGTATTGGCACTCCAACAATACTGTGGTTCTGTAAGAAAATAATGATCCATTCATATTTTAAAATAAATGACAATGCAGTCATAAACCCAACCAAAGCAACATATGGCTGGGAGAAAAGATTGTCTATGAACTCAACAGGAAGAATGCTTATTTACAAGTTGAAGATAAGAAGAAATAATCTTTTGTTCTTCTCAAAATGGATTTATCTTGTGAATTTCATTGTTTTGTAATTGGTCAGTTGCACTGTGCAACACTAGATGTATTCTTGCAAAGTTCTAATACCTTCATTTTGTTTTTGAGTAAATTTTTGTTTATTGTTTTTCTTGTATTGATCTGAATTTTCCTGTGGTGGTCTGAATACTCTCGGTCCTCAAGCTGGTAGCTATGCTGTTTATGTTGGAGGTCACAGACACTCTTGTGTTGCTGCTTTACTCTTTAATTGGATTATTTCTAGGTAAACAGCATATGTCCAGCATAGTGAAGGGATTTTCAGTCTTGCTTTTCCTGGTCTATATAGTTTCTCATGCTTGCTGCTGTTAATGATTATAGACGGCTACTTCCAGAGAGATCATTGATCACTTTATTAATTGTGATGGTATATTTAAAGATGTTAGCACTTCATTATAAAATCTTATTTTCAGGCATTCAATTGAACAGATCTGCCTTTTCTGGGCTCAAATGTGGCATTGTAAATTCCCACTGAAGCATTTAAGAGTTATAGCTGTTCAGCACCTCTGAAAATCAGGTCACTAATTTAGATTCCCTACATTTAAAAAAATATGGCCTGTGTCTTTAATGTGGATTTGTGACTCTAGATACCTCAAAATTTGATATTTTCACATGAATCTCATGAGTTTAGTGCATATAAAAGGTGCTGGCTTGATAGCCCTGGTATCTGACATCCTCTGCTTACCCTAAAACAGGTGGGGGAAGTACAGGCTTTGCAGCCTTACTAATGTATTTCAGCCTTAACCTGGATGAAGTACATATAGTAGGGAGGGGATAGCTTATCCTCTGTCCATTCAGTCCTTGGCCCAGCTTCTGAGTCTATCTAGTACAAATGGCGGTGGTGTGCTTTTTATGGTGTGGACACTTAGTCAGGGAGAATTGGACTGAAAACCACCAAACTCATGTTCATATAGGCCCCCTGAACAGTCATTGGTTGGTTACAACATCTATTCACTATCTGGGTTGCCAGAGCAAAAGTTTTTCTCTATCTGAAACATTAATGTATTTAGAACCTGTGGAGGGAGTAATTTGATGACTCTCTTAGATTGCATGTCTAGCTCAGTCAGTCTCGATGGAAGAATCCAACCAACCAAGCTCCCCTGTAAATGTGTGATTGCTTTGAGCGTCTGGAAATGCACTTATGTCGGCCATAGTGTATAAGAAATGAAATTGCTCATATCCCCTTAGACCGTGAGCTCTCTGTGGCAAGGACTGTCTTTATTTTGCTCATTTATATGTTGCCTAGCAAATTTGGGTCCTAACTAGGCCCCCAAGATGCTACCACAATATATATAATAACTACGCTTCCACTGAGATAGGCCTGAATCTTACAGAGTTGATTTTAAACATGTTGCTAAGCTCCTTATGTATTGTTTCTTATCAGATTCTTCTAATACCAAGAGGCAACACATTCACTGTTAAAAACATTGAGATTATGACAGGAAATAATAAGTGACCACAGAGCTGTAACTAAGCATTTTAGCACCTGGGGTGAGCAAGTGTATTTGTGCCACTTAGAGGTGACACAGGGGGGTGGGGGGGACTGCACTTGTGGAGTTGTGGGGTCAAATGCCTCCCCAGATTTCTGCCTTCCATTTAGCATGGAGTTTTTCAAACTGTGGGGTGTGCCTTCCCAGGTAGACCTGTCACAATTTGCTCCCTCTCGCCTATCCCATCATCTGGTCCAGAAGTAGCAAATTGTGATAGGGCATCAACCATCCATCACAAATTTGCTACCCCTAGACCAGAGGATGACAACTGGGAGAGGCAGCAAATTGTGACAGGTGGTTAATACGTACCTATAGTGCACCGCACTCTGAATCAGTACAAGCGCTCTTGGTGAGAACACTCACAGCGGACACAAGGAGTCAAGTAGGCATGCACACAAGTGACATACTAGCTGCGGTGACTGTATGCTGACATAACTTGAATTAACATAAGTTTGTAGTGTAGATATGGGCTTGGATATATGAATTGTTTGGGAGAGGTAACAGCAAAAGTCTGAGGCGAGGCCAAGATTCACTCAGGGGTTGAGACTCCTACTTTTGTGGATCTGGGTCTCCTGCACCTTAATGGCTCAGGAACAAAAAGACGCATAAAAGGAACCAGTATCACTAATTTTTTTTTTTTTTTTTTTTTTTTTTTAAAGATCATGACTTGGGGGTGTATACCTCATGATTTTTGAATTCTTGTGGTTGTCAAGCAATCATGGACCTATAGCTGGGTTCGAAAAAGAATTAGATAAGTTCCTGGAGGACAGACAGGTCTATCAATGGCTATTAGCCAAGATGGTCAGGGACGAAACCCCATGCTCTAGGTGTCCGTATCCCTAGTCTCTGATTGCCAGAAGCTGGGAGTGGATGACAGGATCACTCAATGACTGCCTGTTTTATTCATTCCCTCTGAAGCATCTGGCATTGACCACTATTGGAAGACAGGATACTGGCTTGATGGCCCATTATTGACCCAGTACGGCCATTCTTATGTTCAGTAAAACTTACATACAACTTTTGCCTTTGAGAAGGATTTAATATGAGATAGTATATTCTACACGCAAGTAGTGACATGCAAAAAAGCACTAAGAACTGGCTTGAGAGGCAAAGTAACAGTGAGAAAGGCAATCTCCATTGGTGGAACAAATGAAAATGAAGTAGTTTTGACACCAGGCTAGGAAATAGATTGGAAGTCACATGGTCCTACAGAATAAACTTGTGCTATAAAAAGAAAGAGAAAAAATTTAGAATTAAAAATTCCAAATTAAAAATCACAATAAACACATAGGAAGTGCTATGCTGGAAACACAGGTGTCATTGCTATAAATACTAGCAACTATTTGCTTATAAATATTTTCAATGCGTATTTGCTATTAAAATATAAATTAAATAGCACAATGACATCCGTCTTCACAGTGTTGACAAAAGTAAATGATGAAGTGCTAAAAGTAATAAATAACATTTTAAAAAAGTAAACAAATAGAAGGAGCAAAACTATATTTAAAATGGATTACAACAAAGGGAGTGCAGGTTCGGGAATTACAGCAGCAGATAAGACGGATTTATGAACTGCTAGGAGACTTTATGCAGACATATAAACTGATAAGGGATTCTTTTAAATACCCAAAATGTGTGACAGGTTCTTTTTTGGGGGTGTGTGTATGAAATATTTCATGGAATCAAGTCTCCTGCAGCACCTCAGTATGTTATATCTGGTAGAGAAGAGCTGCCGTGTCTAGGCACTGGGATGCCTGTGCCTTGAAAAACAGCCCTGGGACTGTTCTGAGGGAGGGGAAATAAAAAAGTCGCTCTCCCCTCCCGCCCTATTTTTGAAAACACTGCAGGTGTCTCACCCTATCGGGGTAACTGTTACCCCGTCTGCCTCTCCCTGTTCCAGGGTTTTGCCTTCTGCCACCCCCTGGCAGTGCCTCATCCATGGGCTTAACCCCTGCTCTTACGCACTCCTTCCCTCCCCGATTTTGCTTCTGGGCCCCTTCAGCAGATGTTACTGAGCATGC
The DNA here is from genome assembly GCF_028017835.1 of Emys orbicularis. Classification (NCBI taxonomy): domain Eukaryota; kingdom Metazoa; phylum Chordata; order Testudines; family Emydidae; genus Emys; species Emys orbicularis. Next base: position 201,893,173 of record NC_088685.1, on the reverse strand, counting down.
TCAGTCTGTGTATGCATGCTCAATAGGAGCCAACCAGTGCACTCAGCACCCTGCTACGGTCCTAGCACCACGGAGAGCCTGCTCCAATGGTGCTGACGTCGCTAGCACTGATTCTGCGCACTGCCCCATTTTAGTGCCCCTGCTGGCTCTGTGCCCTGGGTTGCTGCCCCGCTTTCCCCACCATAGTTACAGCACTGAGTGACTCCGTAAGGGGTGCCACTTTAGTAGCTTTCTTAATCCAACTCATTGTGCCTATTCCTTGCAATATATACAATACCCTTCACCTTCTGTATAAAACTCTTTGCTTTTATAAAGCTTTTTTGCTAAACCTTTTACGTTTCTAAAGTGATTAGACTTCTCTATGAAACTGCCCGCACTGACTAAAGGCTTAATTTTCTTGTGAGAAACGTCTACCTTTTTTTGGATCAAATAGAGGTATTCTAGTGTAGTTCCTGCATCTTAAAAATATCTTTCTCTCTTGGAAATGAAGCAATACTTGAATTTTTTTCATCTGTTTTTCTCCTCCATGGTAGTTTCATAACTGGATGCTGCAAGAACTTAAGATTTGGCATTTAATGAGCATGGCAGAGATTCTTCAGGCTTTTTGAGATTCCACAGTTCACTCTAGTCAGTTTGCCTTCCGGTCTCTGCTTTCCAACAAGCTCCTGAGCGCTGAAGGAAAGAACTGGAATTTACTGGCTGTTGCAGAAATAGAGATTGCTTGCGCAGGGCCTGATCCTGGAAGGTGCTCAGTGCCTTGCAGGATTGGGCCCACAGGGGAGAGTCTTATGAGTGTATGGGTGTGATTGTTCAGTAAAGATAATTGTGTGGCAAGGCAAGGTCAATCTGCAGTTTATATCCGGAGTTCCTAAAGTCTTTAATGTTGTGGACCACTTTAGTGTAGCCACTTCCCCTTTTGAGCAACTGCTTGTATAGAAAAGGCTTGGCTCTGCCCGCCGCCCCCTACGTCTACCCCTCACAAGTTAGGGTTTTATTCTCTCAAATCAATTCTACTCCTCTTTGTATTCGCAGTCAGCTTTCCTGCTTCCCACATTGAAAATTGTCCCTAGCTCCAAAATCAATTAACTTTCTCCCAAAGTCAGTTTTTAACCCTCACCAACTCTCAACTCAAAATTAGTTCTCCACCAACCACCACAATCAGCTTTTAGAAATCTATTTCCCCCTCCTCCAACAAATCAAAATGAATTCCTTCTCCACAGTCAAAATCAATTCTCAGCCCTCACACTCTGACTTACCCACTTTCCCCCAAAATCAAAATATGTAGAGCCCTGCAAATCTGTGGATATCCGCTTTATAGCTGCATCCGTGGACCGTTTTTGCGGCTTGTGGATTGGATGTGGATACAAATTTTGTCTTTCTGCACAGGGCTCTAAAAATCTGTTCCTCCGTCTCATCTGAAACTCTGTTCTCCTTTCTTTCTTGTCCCTGCTCCGAAGTGTGTAGCTGTTGGGCTCCCTGATTGCTTCCTGCTAACACCCCTTTCCAGTTGCTGGCTCCTTAATGCTTATTTCTTTCATTCCCTACTCTGTCTTCTACTTTGTCATCCTTTCTATTCAAACTTTCTATTTGCCCCGCCACCATCCTTATGGCTACCCAGAATTGCCATCAGGGCACTGGGAAGGGAACCTCTGATCAAGATTAGTGTGTTTGTTTGTTTTGTTTTTTAAAATGCTATTTTTTCCTCCAAAGAAGTTTAGAAATACGGGAGGGAGGAGTTGGAGGTGGGTGTGAAATGTTTCTCGCTACATCTACAGGATGTTTTTTAGATAGATTTTTAAGTAGATGCAAAAGGCTTTAATATTATTCTCTTGACACCGTTCCTTCTACCCTTCTAAAATGTTATGGCTAGATTACTTTATTTCCACAGTGCATTCTCTCTCTCGCTTTTTTTTTTCTTTTTCTTTTGCATGTGTTGTGATATTTGGTGCAGTTTTTCAAGCCCTACTTCCTGAAGTCATGATGTATACAATTAAAAAATAAAAATAAAAAATGGAAGCCCTTGTGGTTATAGAGGAAAGCTTAAAAATGTCAATCCAGAGGCCATGACATTGGAAGGCAAATAAAAATAACCTAAAAGCTGGTTTACAAATAAGTTTGTGATTGAATTAAAAAAAAAAAATCTTGACTCTTGTGGGCTTGATTTGTGATCGGTGAATGCTTGGGATTGGCAATACTGCATTCTTGTGCCCCAATCCCACAAAGACTTGTTGCTTGGCATTGTGTTTACTGTTACCAGTGAGACAATTTACAGAAATTAAGCAGTGTGCCTAATAGTAAGTCTTTGTAGCATTGGGCCTGTAATGAAGTATTTCTCAGAGAAACACAATTTATTACTGAAATTTCTTGACTTGAGTCAGTGTCCCAGCAATGGGAAAAACAATTGTGCACATAAAAAAGTGGATTATAGCTCAATATAATGGGACGAACCCACTGTAATAGGTTGGTTTTTATTTCACTAAGTCTCTCTTTTGAGTGTGGCGAGAAAGGATGTCTTATGGACAGGGCCGTCCTTAGGATTTATGGGGCCGTATGCAGTATTATTAAACTGGTGCCCCTATGCCAGCGCAACTGGTGCTCCTACGCCGGCACATTCGGCTCTGTGAATATGGCCCCTGCCTTCTGCCTAGTAAGGAGACTGCAGTACGCGCTGGGTGTGCGGGAGCTGACCCGCTCTTACCTGCTGTTCCGGTCATAGGCGCGGACTCTGTGGGTGGGTGCTCCGGTGTGCTTTTCTCTGTTCAGGAACTCTGTTTTGTTTTATTTATTTGTAAAAGCTTCTCCCTGTCTGCGCTTAAGAGTCTGTGAAGTCTTCTGCTTTGGCTACCTAGTGACTCAGTTTGTGTGCAACTTCCTCTCCGTGATGATGGAGTAGAATTCCAGCAGGCTATTGTGCGACTATGGAACAGCATCAAGGTTTCCTGTCCACCTGTGCCTATGTTCTGTGGCCCTCTGTAGGAGACTAGAAATTCTGCAGCTGTTCAAATTCAATTTTTAAAAATGGAGGTTTTCAATAAATGTGCAAATAACTAACGGTGAATACAGCAGACCCTGTTTTATGCTTTCCTAACATTTTCAGTCTTCAACATAAGACACTTTTGTATTAACAGTGTTTAAAGAAGTTGTCAGGTGGGAAGCTGGAGGTTTTGACAGTTGACTGTTGGCACCTGGGGAGACATTGCAGAGAGTTCAGGACTGGGGCCCAGGCTAAAATTAGCAGAAATATATATCCAACGTCACTGACATCTCGGTTGTCATCTTTAGGATTCCAAGTTCACAACTGATTGAGTTGAATAAGACATTCACAGACTCACCTCTCAGCTAATGTTTCAGGCTGCCTGTAGTCGCATGAAGTCTGTTTCTGTTCACATGTTGAAGTTTTCTTCACAACCATGACTTTTCCTTTAACAAAGAACTAACAAACAAAAAAATCTTATTTTCCAGAGCACAACTCTATAGCCAGGGGTGGATTCTACAGCTATTAAATTGTGGGATCTGCAAGGCCCAGAATATTAATAATTTCGGGGATAAACAGGATTATGGTTTTATTCTGCATACACATCCAATATGTTGTTGCCGTGCTGTGTGATGTATTTATAATGACTTAATATAAGCAGCCAATAAAACGTTTCTGTGGACTCAGTATTTCTCTTCCTCCTGTATAAAAATTGGTGCCTTTGAAAAATAACCTGTACTTTGTGTTCCATTAGATTTCAAGCTATCCTACGGTCTCTTCATATAAACTTGGCTGCACAGTGCCCCAGAATAACACCTATCTTTAATTTGCTCCTGAGCTAACAGTAATTTACTGACACCTGTACAATTATAGTACCCAGATCCTGCTTTTGAAAAACAAGGAACCACTTCATGATAAATAGCAAGACAATGATGTATACAGTCTACCTGGGAAAACTTCTTTGCATACCCACTGACTTTAGCATTAAAAAAATCCATATTAAATAAAATAAAATAAGTAATTAGAGAATCCGGCGTGTTAATACAGTTCACAGTGCAATGTATAATGCTACTCAATTCACATCATGAACTTCCTTTATTTTGAGTGATGGCTCATTAAGTAAATTCTGAATCCCTTTGTTTATCAAAGTGCGTAGGAGGAGATTTAAAATAATAAAGAACTGTCAAAACAGCTTACTGTTCTTTTCAAATAAGGAACTGCACCAGCGAACTGAGAGTTCACTGGGCTAACCTGTGGCCAGCGTAGTTGTAATGCATCAGCAAGGGCCTTAGCCTTAACAGATGTCCTGTAACACCATCCCTTCTGTTTGTCACTACTGTTTGTCTGCCTCATCACTCCCAGCCACCATAACTCTGGCCATGTTAGCCATGTATGGTTTATTTTATTTTGGTTGTGTGGATTTTTTTGGTGGTGGTGGCTGATAACTGTGGGAAAATGGAATTGGTGTCCTGGCCATTCCTGTAGGTAACCTGAATGTTAGTTTAATAGGGCTATGAAAGATTGAGATGCTTATGGCAAGATGCTCAGAAGAGCTCTGCACCAAGTTAGCTGAACTCTTTTGAAAAATCTGGCCATTTGCTTTGGTGTCTTAATGTGACCTGAGCTCTTCTTCAAATTTAGCCCATAGTGGACACAGTACTTGGAATAAATGTCTGTGGGTCAAGCAAGTTAACATAAATGAAAAGGTTTTTTTCTTTTGTTTCTGTATCAGAACTTTGATCTATAAGGATGCTAAAAAGAGAAGAGGCCTGCCTGTCTGTCATTTAGTTTCTAGTTGCACAAAGCCAAGGAGTTTAGTTTTTCATTAGCCATAGTTTCTGAGGAATATATAGCCTGTTTCCCATTATCAGTAACTTTAGCTTATAAAGAACGCTTCTCCTGCGAAAATTATTTTTTCTTTTGCTCACCAGTACACAGTTTAAAGATCTGCTGTGATGGTACTTCCTTTGTCTGTTAATGGCTTTTTGCACTCTTGATAAAATCACTTTTCATCCCTTCAAACAACTGCCTTATAATCTCCAGCATCTGCACGTCTTTTCAGAATACAATTTTGAAACTGGCTGTGCCATTACTAAAGGTATTTTTATTCCTGCGGACTTTTTGCATATACTACATGCTGTTTGAGTTTCATCGGCATTGAAATGCATCCAAGAGTAATCGTAAAACCACTGGGTTCAGAAAGCTCTCTTTGTGGCTGGTTTAATCATGAGAGTTGCTGACTGAGAACTGAAGAAATTGGGGACGGTGTTACAAGCAACCTTAGCATCTATACTTACTGCAGGTCCTGGGAATCTCCTCTGTTGTTGGTGTCCTGATGCTTTTTTCAATCCATGGCAGTAAAACTTAGTAGGATGAATCCCTGTAAGGAGAGATTATATGCCAGTTGCTCCACCACAAGAGCATAGGCCTTTGAGAGAATGGGAGAGTATATTATAGAAAGATCTTTTCCAAACAACTTCAGCTCGGAAATAACCTTCCTTTTAAACTGAAAATTAAATGTATAACATGCGTCTTTTCTACTACCCTGTTCCATGAGAGCTGTAAGCAGCCCTTTTTCTTGAGCAAATTAAGCCTGTGTTTTTAATGTGCCATACCTTCAGTATGATAAGGGCACTTTAATATCCTCCATCTTCTAATGTTGAGGCATTTTCTGTTTGCAAAATTAATTTTTGACCCCTGATTGGGGTATTTTTATATTGGTTTTCTATCTTCTTGTCATCTGTATTTTGGAGTGGACGGATTCTAAATCAATTTGTCTTGTGAACCCTGTGCTCCACAGCTGTTAACCAAAGCCTACCTCCCATTGTCAATGCCCCAAGAAGGGCTGCACCACACTGGAGGAGGATAGTAAAGATATGTGTGTTACCTGCATATTTCAGTTCCTGGGATGTTCTCTCATGGTGGTGCTTGTACCTTAGCAGTATTAGTTGCCTCTAATACAGGGGTTTCCAAACTTTAACAACCTGTGAACCCCTTCACTAAAATTTCAAGGCTTGTGAACTCCCCCCCCCAAAAATGAATATTTCCAGGGATTTTTTCTTACCTCAGCATAAATTATAAGAGCAGTGATCTTGGAAATATAAAATTTGTTTTTATGATATGCTTATTACACACTATTAATTATCATTACAGTATTTTTATTACATTATGAAAATGGCAACTCACTTCCAAGATCTCACTTCTGTAGCTTGTATCACTTTTGATTAAGCCTGTTATAAGACAAGGCTCCTATCAAGGTGCCAGTAGAAAAAAGAGGTGCGGGGGCATTGCACCTGGAGGCCTGGGGGGGCCCGCTGGAAAAAAAAAAGGGGAGGGACCTGCGGGGGGGCACGCTGCCACAGGGATGGCACGTGACCCTCGTCACCCCGCCCCCGTACTGGTGCCTCTGGCTCCTATGTTTCATCAAGGAGTATCAGATGTGAAACAGCATGAAGGTATTTAAGAAGCCAACTCAAAGAGTTCCTCCTACACAAGCACTCAGGTCTTGAGCAGTCCAGGCAAACAATGCACATTACAACAAAGCTTAAACTTGTTCTTCATAATAATTTAAAAACAACACTAGCAGCCTATTTAATTTTAAAAACAGCAAAAAATAACCACCTCCCTTTCCATTTCTTATAAGGAGTCTTGAAGTTTAAATCTCCTCAGTGTGATAGATATGTTTGCTTTGATCTGCTTAGCTCTTGGAAGTCCCCAAGGTTCCGGGCTGCTGGCCCCGTGCTGCCCGGGGTCCCTATGGACAGCTCTGTCCACCATTAGGGAACTTTTTCCAAGAACCCCCTGTAACATTTCGTGAACCCCCAGGGATTCACGAACCCCATTTTGGGAACCACTGCTCTAGTAAATCTAGTAGTGCTGATATGGTTACTAGCACTAAGGACAGCTACACCAGCTTGTTTCATGGGCTTAGCAGAGGGAGCGGGGACAGGAGTATGAGGTCTTGTGCTCAGGGCCCAACTCTGTACTCAGAAATGAACCCTGGTAAAGCATTACATGCCAAAAGTCGATTACCTCCTAGAAAAAATGCTGACTCTTTAAATTCAATAAATTTGTCCTAAAATATTTTTATAGAACTGGAACAGATATTGTGAAATGCTTCTTGATTTAGCAATGAAATATCACGTGCAGGGCTCTGCCTTGATTCATTGTTAATGGTAAGGTCTGCAAAATTATAGAACATTTTTCCTTGAGTTATTTTAGAGTATAGGAAAACCTATCAGAATATATCTAGGGTGCATCTGGGACTGTCCCAGCCTGGGTGTTAGTTCCGCATGAGCTAGTGCACTAAGAGTAGCAGTGTAGATATTGTGGCATGAGCAGCAGTACGGGGTAGCCCCCTGAATGTGGACTCAAGATATGGGCACTGTAACTGTACTGGTGTCAGTGAATTACTGTTAGCTCAGGAGACATTTGAAGATAGTTGTTATCTGGTGGCGCTGGGCAGCCAAGTATATACGAAGGGAAGGAGGTTAGCTTGAAAGCTGGTGGAATACAGAAAGAATGTTATTTTTTCAAAGGCACCAATTTTTATACAGAAGGAAGAGAAATACTGAATTCACACACATTTTATTGGCTGCTTACCGGGGGTTAGGTGGGCTTGTATTGGGTGGCTAGCCTGTGCTGCAGTGTCCGCACTGCAACGTTTGTATACCTGGCCTGGGAGTCATGCTCCCAGCTTCAGTGTAGTCTAAGATAAATTAGGGTGACACATTTATGCTCCATCTTGTGAGAACTACTGATGTTCTTAAAAATAATAACGATGACGACAATAAACCCATGAAGTTCCCAAGAAACAGAAAGCTGCTTTCTTGTCAGCCTGGTGGAACAGGATCCCCGTTCTCTTCTTTCTTCTGTGCTTTGGAACACATGGGCAGCCAGAAAGTTTAACTCATGGAAGGAGTGAGGATAAACTATATGGCTTTCTTCCTTCTGCCCCCCAACCCCAGCCTGTAGAAGCCCCTCAAAAGTGCTCAGATTCCCTACTCACTGCAACATAACCCCCACTTCACAGCTTGAACATCTTTTGGTGATGGGGAGAGCGAGCCCCTAGCCGTGTGGCTCCTGAGTGAATTATGCTGCCAGGAATGGCACACGGAGTAAGGAGCAGAATGGAAGATCCCACTGTCTGCATAGCTGCCTTATGAGCTGGGAAGATGGAACTGGATTTCCTTGCAGGTCTCAGGTACCCCTCCTTCAATCATAGTGGGAGGGATCTGCCATTAAAGAAGGATGAGTATATTGAGATCTCTCTGCACACTCATCCCCCTTCTTCCTGTGGGAATTTCAGTAGAAAGGGAGACTATAAGACGGGGTAGGCAACCTATGGCACGCGTGCCAAAGGTGACACGTGAGGTGATTTTCAGTGGCACTCAAACTGCCCAGTTCCTGGCCACCCGTCCGGGGGGCTCTGCATTTTAATTTAATTTTAAATGAAGCTTCTTAAACATTTTAAAAACCTTATTTACTTTACATACAACAATAGTTTAGTTATCTATTATAGACTTGTAGAAAGAGACCTTCTAAAAACGTTAAAATGTATTACTGGCACGTGAAAACTTAAATTAGAGTGAATAAATTAAGACTTGGCACACCACTTCTGAAAGGTTGCCGACCCCTGCTATAAGACATAGTTTAAGACAAAGGAAGTGATGATTGCTAGATGAATGCATGTTAGAGACTGGATGCTTGCACAGTTCTAAGACAATATTAGCTGTTGGAGATATTTATTTTTGTGTATCACTGACCTGAATGTGAACAATACAAACGGTAAGCAAAAATAAATGTTTTGAACATGTAACAGAACGTTCCTGAGAACAGCTGTGGAGGGCCCCAGCCTCTCTCTTGTTTTCGTCTGTCTTCACTTCACTGTAACTCTCTGCCTGAGGACCCAGTGCTTATTCAGACCAACACCTTTTGACTTTAATGGTGTTTGTCCTGTATTTTAAAAAATACAAGACGTGGCCCTAGATCAGCAGACGGGACTTTCAGTTGGGAGTTAAAAAACTGGCATTGGTCGTTGAAGTACTAGAGCCAATCCCAATGTATGGAGATGTGAACGCAGAGGCATTTCTGGGAACTAGAGCAATACATAATAGAAAAGGCTATTGCACTACCAAGGGACGAATCCTGCCCCTGCTTCCCTCATCCCACTGCTGTGGTGACTTTCTGGCAGTGGCATTGGTGTTCAGCTGTACAAGCAGAGGACATGGTTTGGGATATTCAGCCCTTGTGCCGCATGGAGCGTCACGCTGCAGAAAACGAGGCCGGGGAGCAGGACTTGCTGCTGTGCACAGCCTATGGAACTCTGATGGGATTCCATGGCCTGAAGGCAGGATTCCTCTATGCTGAACCAGAACACATCAACCCAATGACTGGCTGTTTGCTGGGGTGTCCGGGTTGCTTCTTAAAGCATCAGTGTAAATTACCCAGGCTGTATATTTTATTTATTTCCCTAAACATCCATTGTGTGGTTCAGGAGTACAATGATGTCTATTATAAGTAAGAGAACTCAAGAGATGAGTGAACATTGATTGCCTGTTAAAGGTGACCTTTAATTACAGACCCAACAGAATTGCACCTGACACAGTGAGAAGGGGTCAGCTAGCACACAGGGGGTCTCTTAAGACAGGGTTTCACCATTAGAGTAGACTTCAGTGCAGCTCTCACTGTTCTTGAGTTGTAGACAGAGTGCAAAGTATGTGCACATAGAAGTGTTTTTAAAGAATGTATAACTTAAAGAAATGCAACACCAATATTGCATACAAAAACATGTCAGTGTCTTCTGTACTGTTTCTCTCACCCCTCCATTATCGCTCAGAATAGTGTTAGAAGATGAGTGGTCAGTATTTCTGGAGCCCAGGAGCAAGGATGTAGCCAAGGTGTAGTCCCAGCGTGGGCAAACTTTTTGGCCCGAGGGGTTGCGAAACTTTATGGAGGGCTGGGTAGGGAAGGCTGTGCCTCCCCAAACAGCCTGGACCCCGTCCCCTATCCACCCCCTCCCACTTCCTGCCCCCGACTGCCCCCCTCAGAACTCCCGACCCATCCAACCCCCCCTGCTCCTTGTCCCCTGACTGCTCCCTCCTGGGACCCCACCCCCTATACAACTCCCCTGCTCCCTGTCCCCTGACTGCCCCAACCCCTATCCACACCCCCACCCTTAACTGCCCCCTGCTCCCTGACCACCCCATCCAACCGCCCCCCCCAGCTTCTGCCCCATCCAACCGCCCCCTGTCCCCTGACTGCCCCCCAGGATCCCCTGCCCCTTATCCAACACCGCTCTCCGCCCCCTTACCATGCCGCTCAGAGCGGCAGGAGGTCGCAGCCCCGCTGCCCTGCCTGGCAGGAGCGGTGGGCCAGAGCACTGGCGGCGCAGTGAGCTGAGGAGGGGGGATAGCAGGGGAGGGACCGGGGGCTAGCCTCCCCGGCCGGGCGCTCCAGCCCACAGGCTGTAGTTTGCCTACCTCTGGTGTAGGCCTACCTCATGGCCAAAGCCAGTGAGTGGGATTGCAGCCAGGGAACATGGACAGGCTGGGAGATGGACTCAAGCGTCGAGGACTCCTCCTGGCCCACAGTCCTCTTATAAGAGCCAGCTGGGCCCTGATTGAGCTGGCCACACCTGTGGTCAGCTACCCAGTCAGCTTCCCCCAGCTGTTCTTAATTGCTTTCCCTGCTGCAGCCCTCTCCAGGGCTGCTTTTAACCCCTTTTCTGCGAGAGTGGGGCACCCGCCCCACTACAGGGACCCACAAAGGTACTTAGGCACCTAAGACTTGATTTTAGGCACTGCAATCGACAAAACCTCTGCTCTGCATAATCTAAACCTGCTTAACTCTCTTGGTGCCTAAGTTTTGTGGTAAAAGTTCCTTAGGCACCTATGTTCAAGCCTCTAGGTATGCGCAGTGATGCCTATCTCTAGACACCTATCTGCCACTGAAAGAAAGATAGGCACTCCTCTGTGCCATGTCAGGGCTGATCTGTTAGGAGTGGCATGTGGGGGCTGATCTAGTAGGAGTACTCGGAGGCTGCCTAGTTCCATACAAAACAGCTGAGGGGAGGGAGAGGATGATAACCTCCCTTACAGTCTTTATACTAGTAGCTCGAGCACTCACCCAAGGTAGGGTTTAGGAGACCAATGATTCTAGTTCCCTCTTGGCTGATGAGGAGAGAGGATTTGAACAGGGATCTACCACCTCTTAGGTGAGTGCCCTAATCACTACGCTATGGAATAATCTGTCCGTCTCCATCAATTTCTGTTGTTCCACTTTAATTAAATAATTTAATAATTAAATGCTAATTGGGCCAGAGAGAGAGTTAGAATGACTATAGCACAGTAGTTGGGCACTCACCAGAGAGGGGGCAGAATTGTTAAAATCCCTTGTCAAATAATTCCTAGTACCTGTAACCAAACATCATTAGAGACAAAGCTGCTGTGTGAACATAGACTAAGCATAATTCTTGTGCCAAAAAATGTCCATTATGTTAAAACAGGAACAATTCATAGTGCACTGAGCCTTCCGACTTGATTTTGCAGAACAAATCATACGTACAATACGTCTGCTCAGGCCTTGGCTTCACACAAAAGTTGTACAGCTTTACTCTACCAACATAGTTAAAGCGGTACAACTGCTCCGCTCCCACTGTTGATGCAGTAATTCCAGTATAAAAGTGCTTATACCGGTGTTCCCTTCCAGGAAGGGGAATAAGCTATGCTGGTTTAAGGCAGCTTTATAACTGTGTTCATAGTAGGATTATACTATTTAGGAGTGTGGTTTTTTTCATCTATGTGCACTAGTTATATTGGTACAAACACTGCGTGTCGATCAGGCCTCAGATATCGAAATGTATTTTATTGAAAAGGGAAACAAAAGACCCAGTCCAATTCCATTCAGGTCAAAGAAAAGATTACCATTATCTTTACTGGAAGTTTAGATTGGACCCTAAAATAGTAGCATAAATCCAGAGGCAGAGTAAAAGTTGTCTGGATGGGTGCTGGCCATTGAGAATGTTACTGTTTTCTGGTCTGTGTGTGAATGAAGTGCTAAGGTTAGTGTGGGAATTCTATATGTAACCTTGGCTTGTGATTTTCATGATTTGTAATGTTTGTGATTTTTTCACAGTGTGCCTAAATGTACATTACATCTTTTCTTGAATTGCATTTAATAATTTTAATTGTAAATTGACAACTCAGGAAATCTGAGTTTTACTTTTAGGGTTCCACAGACTTTCAATGTTACCTCGGGCAAGTCACTTAAGATCCTATTTTTAAAAGCTAGCCTCCCTTTTTGTACCCAGATATGCAGGCACAAATAAGTCTCTGCACAGTTCTGCACCCAGTTACTTGTCAGCAAGTTAATGTTATTTAGATGTGGGAACCTGAATGCAGCTGAGTATCGATTCACGAAAAGGACTCGGGCATCATTATGGATAACTTAGTGAAGACTGTTACTGAGTGTGCAGCTGTGGTCAAAAGAGCTTAGGTTGCATAAGGAATAGGACAGTGGATAATACTGAAAATATGTCATTCTGTATATCTCTGGTTCATCCTCTTTTGGAATACTATGTTCAGTACTGGTCACCCCATCTCAAAAGGATATTGCAGAGTTAGAGGGGGTTCAGAGAGTGATTAGGGGCATGGGATTGTTTGCTTTAGAAAAGAGACAAAGAAGGAGGACATGATAAAAGTACATAAAATAATGAATGGTCTAGAGAAGGTACATAGTACATTTCTGTTCTCCCTGTTTCAAAACACAGTGGGGGCATTCAGTAAAATGAAAAGGTGGCAAATTGAAAACTAATGAAAGGAAATACTTTATCACACAAGTAACTAGACTATGGAACTCATTACCACGGGATATTGTTGAGGTCAAGAACTTGTACCAGGAATTTAGAACTGTTTTATTATGGGCTTGTCTACATGGTAGATAGCAAGACCATACTTTGTCTTGGTAAAAACTTACTCATATATTAGGATGTTGGCATGCTGTCTGAAGTTCCCTACATCACACTCAACAACTTAATGGCTACTCTGTTTGACAATTGGTCTAGGTGATACTTAGAGATTCTGCTGTCATTGAAGAGAGAATTTTCTCAAGAATCGGGATGAAACTCCAAAAACTGTGGAGCACAGGACACTGCAGAGTTTCTGTGGAGTAGTAATCAGAGCTTCAAAGGCTTTATATTTCTATGCTGATGTGAATTGTTTGTGTGCAAGTTTGCGATAGCAATGCTGGATAATAAAAGAAGTGAGAATACAAGTGTAATTGGTGCCCTACAAATAGGCAGACTGTTCCATTTTTAAAAAAATCATGTAAACAATGGAGTCAGTTGCCAAATAACTGGATTAAACATTCTTGCATGCAAATTAAGTCAGAGTGGAAATTCTGTTATAAATAATATATTGATGTGGAGCAGGGTAGGTGATGTAAAGTAAACTAGGAGAACTGGAGAAGGTAACTTAGAAGGGGGGAATGACTGCATAATTGCTCATCTGCAGTTCAGGACCCAAAACAAGATTTTTACTTATGTCTTGTTTTGATGAGGTGACATTTATTTAAGAGTCACTGTGCCTCTCACTAGTGTATAAACATTACATTGAGTGGTGAGGAGTATCGTTTAAGAATAGTTTCTAAGCACATGCTTCTTGGACAGGTACAAGATTTGGTTTTGGGGTTTTTTCCAGTGGCACTAACAGATGGGAAAATGGCAAATATTAGAAGAAAACTTCCATTCAGTAGGCATGTGGGCTGTAAAGCAGAGTTTACAGTTATCCCAGGATATGTTTAGTATGTAATGTTTAGAGATCTACTTAGTGTGTCTGTTTCACCACCAAACGGTCATGGCAGTCTGAATGATGTACAGATTAGTACCAGTGAGTTGTGCTTTTTAAAAAAACACTAAAGCTTTTATATAGAACTGAATGTGCTGTATGAAGGAAAAGAATGTGCTAATCTCTGGGAAGACTTGTGGTAAATTAAGTTGTTCGTATGAAGCTCGGTTACAGTTGAATCCAGAAGAATCCTGTTGTTTTGCTTCAGATGTACCTGAGATCGTTTGAGAAAAGTTTGCAAGATTTCAGCACTGTTGAATTGAAATTTGATTTGACCTTAAATCCCAGCCTTTTTCTAAATCTGGATTTGAATACCATACTCCTGTCTCTGACCCTAAGGGCTTGTCTATACTTGGAAATTAAATTCACACCCTACCTGATTCTGGATTAAAGTGCAATAACTATTCTAGAATTCTCTCTGTGTGGACACTCTTATTCCAGAATAAGAGTGCCTTTTTCTGGATTAGCTTAATCCAATAAACTAAACCAGGAAGAGGCATTCTTGTTCCAGAATATAAGCGTCCGCGTGGGGAGATACTGTAGAACCTCAGAGTTACCAAAACCAGAGTTACGAACTTAGCTGTCACCCACACACCTCATTTGGAAACGTAAGTACGCAGCAGAGACAAAAAAAATAATAAAGCAAATACAGTACAGTATTGTGTTAAATGTAAACTACTAAAAAAAATAAAGGGAAAGCATCATTTTTCTTCTGCATAGTAAAGTTTCAAAGCTGTATTAAGTCAATGTTCAGTTGTAAACTTCTTTGAAAGAACAACCATCATGTTTTGTTCAAAGTTACGAACATTTCAGAGTTACGAATCACCTCCACTCCTGAGGTTCTGCTGTACTGCAGAATAGCTATTCCAGTCAATTTCCAAGTGTAGACAAGCCCTACAACAAATACTGCCTTCCTTTTGAAGTGCTAAGTTTGTGTTTGACTGGGATGTTTCAAAACCAACAATATTAAAATTTGGGTGCTTCTATTTTAAATGTCCCTTTTTAAAATGAAAGCTTAATTTTCTGCAGTATGTGGTAAAATATGTAGAAAAGCTATATCTGCAGAATCTCAGGATTCTATTTGCTCACATATTTTTGTTGTCCCTGCTGATGATTCTGCGTATAATTGTTTTCCCCGCACTGTTATGTATGTGAGGTACTGGGTTGCCAAGATTGTTTCTTCATTCCCTTGTTGGTTGGTTTATAGAGTGACACTTGATTCAGCAGGCTATTTTGCCCCTACCTGTGCAAGTATATTTAAACTTTGAAATAGTATCATTTAAAATTGTCACTTTTTTAATATGTTTGTTTTATTTATGCTTCTCTGTTATACTCTCTTAGAAGCTTGAAAATAAAATGTTTTCTTGTTTGTCCTGATGTATGGCCTGATTCTGTACGTTAAAATTGATGGGAGTTTTGCCATTGACTTAAATCAGAGGGTCTCAAACTGGGGGTCGGGACCCCTCCGGGGGTCGCAAGGTTATTACATGGGGGGTCGCGAGCGGTCCGCCTCCACCCCAAGCCCCGCTTTGCCTCTAGCATTTATAATGGTGTTAAATATATAAAAAAATAAGGGGGGGTCGCACTCAGAGGCTTGCTGTGTGAAAGGGGTCACCAGTACAAAAGTCTGAGAACCCCTGACTTAAATGATATAGGGTCCTTGAAGGATCTGAGCACCCATGGTGACAAGAGCCCTCAACTTCTACTGAGTTGAGCGCTCTCAGCACTTTTTAAGATTAGGCAGTTACATGGCATGTGTATTTTGCTACAGGAGCAATGTGGCTCCCTTTTTTGTCAACCCGTCTGTTCCTGTTTCCATGGAGAGTTGCTTTTCATACCAGACGTATGCATTTAGATTAAATTAAAATGGTTTAAAAAAACCTAGCGTGAGACAAAATTATTTAATCTGTTAAGCCATACACTTTAAAGGATAAAGACGGGCTCTGCCCCTCTCATCCTTTTGCCTCATCTAATGGTTTGAGATTGGAATCCAGCCTGCAAGACATCAAATCCACTTAATAAACCTGGACAGCATCCAGGCATATGTCTGCTCTGGTTGTAGAAGTAACTTTAAAACCGTATGGTGCCAATATCTGTCACTAATGAAGGTAACCATCAGGCTAAAGCAGGACTGGGCATTTGGCTATCTGATGAGGATGGTATTTGTTTTTAATTGTCTATTTTTAGTTATTGTGAAGTATCCAATGCTACATGAGAGAGAGGATGATCTTGTGGTTCAAGTACTGGACTGGGACTCAGGAGATCTGGGTTTAATTCCCAACTCTGTCACAAACATACTCTCTGGCAAGTCATTCACTGTGCCTCAATTCTCTGTATTAAATTGGGCTAATATTTTTCCTCCTCCTTTTTGTGAGTCTCATCTGTTTAGATTGTAAGCTCTTTGGGGCAAAGATTCTCTCTCACTCTGTGTTTGTACTCTACCTAGCACAATGGGGCCTCAGAGGAGCCTTAAGGTATTATTGTAATACAAATAATAATTACATTTGAAAAAAATGTGTATTTAAAGAACATTATTCAGATTGCAAAGTAAAACACTCCAAAATTGGGAAATGACAGATTTAGGGTTGCCTTTGCAACCTTAATTCCCTCATCTCTTGCATCCATCCTGTGCACCAAATTAGAGAGATGTCCTGTAGAAATAGGAGTATGTGATTATTTAGTTAAAGACTGTAACATAATTAGGCTTGGAAGGATTAGATTTTTATTGCTAAACCTCAATTTCACTGTATACACACAAACCGATGAAAAAATACAAAATTTACAGGTAACATTTTTCTTACTTTGACTGTTTGGGAACTTATTCAAGTCTTGATTTATGGATTTGTCTTTTATATATTTTGACATTTGATGTTGACAATATTGTTTTAACGGTTACAAAGCTTTCTTTTTGAATCTCAGCATCTACTGTCATTAAATAATTATCTGATCCTCCCCCCAATTTTCCACAACTGTAAACATTTAAATCAATAAATTTTAAAAATGAACATTGACATTATCCATCAAAATTATTAAAAAAAAAAAAAAATTGAGTTCTGCCAAGCGTAATCAAATGCCTATGCAAAAGGTGGTTTGCATTAATGTTGCACTGGTAATCTTAATTCTGGCACTTCCTAATTTTGGAGTGTTTGGCATGGCAAACTAAATCATCATCTTTTAATTTAGATTTTTTTGGTGGGGTGTGATTCCCTTGATTTTTAAAGGAAAATGGTTACCCCCTTCCCCCCCACCTGTTATGTGTAACTGTGACAACCCCTCCAGTGTTCATCTGTATTTTGAATCGTGAATCTTCTGTACTGCAGCACAGTCAGCTAACACTTGGGCTACAGGACTAATGACATTCACTGGCAGCAGGAGAAGGCTGTTATTCCAGAGGCAATGGACCACTGGGTCAATGGGGGTGGGGAAGCCTAATCTGCTCTCTCCTTTTGACCTATTTGGTACCCTGAGAGGGGGGTGTAGGCCATTGGATTGTAGTTTGTAGTTGCTCCAACAGCTCCCAGTTCTCAGTATAATGTGTGGTGTTGGTGGTGCTTTTGCTGCTGCTGCTCAGTGCATCCTCAGGATGTTCATCTTCCACTGTGTTTTTTGGCCTGCTGCCAATTCACTGTTGCCATCTCATGGTGTTTTCACATGTCTTACAATATTTGGTGTGTTTTCATGACGCCATAGCTACTGGAATGATGGGAATATGAGAGAATCTCAGCTTCCCTTTTAAAAAAATAAGTTTCTATTCCTCGTGATTTTATAGAAAAGATTGAAAATATGACCCGACTGTACCCTAAAGGCATAGAAAACAGGAAATAAAAAGAAACCAACGCTTACTATTTTTTAAAAAAATCTCACGATTTTTGAGGCCTCACTCATGAATTTTGAATGCTTGGGGTTGGCAATACTGTGACAGTTTCCTGCGGAACACATCTGAGAAAAGGGAAATGATGATTTTTAACAGTTTGTCAATAAAAGCTGGACAGAATTTTGTGGGATTAAAAAAAGACGCTTCTTTAGCCTTAGGGCTATGCCTCTGCCAAAGAGCAAAGGTCTATTGCAAACAATGGTGTGAAGGTTTTTCGAAGAAAAGGTAGCACCGTCTTGTATAATAGAATATAGACCACTAAATAAAAGGGTCACTATCAGCTAGCTCCTCCTTTTAATAATACTGCATCTAGGGCCTGATCCAGCTCTCATTGATGTTAATAGGAGTCTGTCCGCTGATTTCAGCAGAAGCTGGATCAAGTTGCAAATGTAAAAATCTAACACATTCTGTGGCTGAGCAGAAGTAATTGATTTCAACAGCAATATTAACTTAGCCTTGCTATCTGTCCTATTTTTTTAAATAAAGCGTATGTTCTAAGACATATTAAGATTTACATTTCAGTTTGAGCATTGGCCTGCTAAACCTAGGGTTGTGAGTTCGATCCTTGAGGGGGCCACTTAGGGATCTGGGGCAAAAATCTGTCTGGGGATTGGCCCTGCTTTGAGCAGGGGGTTGGACTAGATGACCTCCTGAGGTCCCTTCCAACCCTGATATTCTATGATTATCCAACCTGGCTGGTCTTAGGGGCACTAGTTACATCCTCGCTTAGTTTATTATTTACTCCTGATAGAGTTTAATAGCAGAATCTCTTTTTAGTGCAGTATTCTTCCGTTTTACTCTTTATTTTCCTTTTCAGTTAATTTGTGAAATAGTTTGACCTCAATTCTGGCATTTCTTGATTTTTTTTTTTTTTTTTTTTTTGGGAGTGTATGGCATGGCAAACTACATAATAGTTGTAATGATGTAATAGTGACCTTACAGGAATGCCAGTTCTTATCTGCAAAATGATAAAGGAACCGAATGTTTCAGCTGGAAAAAAATTCTGTTTTTTGAAAGCTACAAGATGTTTGGGATCCCAAACTAGATTCTTTAGATTTTATTTCAAAATAAAGTCCTTGAGGCAGGAGGCATTAGAACAGTTTTTTGTTTACTACATCCATCTCCAGCTCTGGCACGGCATTTTGCTCGTTTGCTTTGTCTCATGGGTGTATCCAGGAGTCAGTGCTTGCTGCTGGGTCTGTGCCAGGGGTGTGATTTGAAGGACATTTAATTAAATGGGTTCAACCAGTTGAGGCTTCTAAAAATTGCCCAGGTTTTTAAAATTTCGAGGCGTGGATGCTTAAAGAGTAGAAGAGTTGGTAATGTAAAAATAGAAATTATAGGTGCTGCTTGTGAGGCTGACTTTCTGTAATCAGAGAGGAAGTGCTAGTCTCTGCTTCCATCAAGGTAGGGTGACCAGATGAGATGAAAATATCGGGACATCGGGGGGGGAAGCCAAGTGCTGCCGGCTGGCCGAGAGGCACCCCCCTCCCCCCCCCCCCCCCAAAAAAAGGCCGGCGCAAAGTATCAGGACAAAAATTGCGTCCCAACCAGAGATCGGTCGGGACGCAGGACAAACAGCTCAAAATCGGGACGGTCCCGATTTTATCGGGACTTCTGGTCACCCTACATCAAGGATAGAGGAATATTGTAACAACTTCAACAGACTGAAGAGGAGTAGTTCTAAATTTGCACTCTTATGATCAGGGCTTCAGACTTTCTGTTATTTATCAGAGCACCCTAACAGCTGTAAATACTTGTCAGCAATTTTGGTCACTGCTTTTGATGACCACATCTCTATCTTCAGGCTGCTTCTGTTTAATTTCATAATGGTGAATGGTCACGGGGATGAAACTTGGGATCTCACATGGGGAGTAGCATAACAGTGGTAAAAATACTGCCTGGGAAACCTGGAGCCCTTAACTTTTTCTTATTATTTGGCGAACATACATGTACAAAATCCTTCCAGTGGGCTGATCTAATTCCATTCAAATCAGTGGAAAGAATGAATATTTGCATTCATTACATTTTATACTTGCATTGCATTTTATTAAGCAAAAAGATTGATGGTTTCAGTTTTTAAAAGTACCTACATAAAACCTACTGATCATGATAAATGTATCATGCAAGTCAACTCCCCCCCCCCCCCCCCTTAAGTAAACTTGTAGAGGACAGTGGTACAAAAGATTTATTGAAGCGGTTGCTTCTCTTTTTGTGTGTTATCCCAGCAAGTAAGTGTTTGATTTTTGCTTGGGGACTGGATTTTAGTGTTAAGATACTGAGGGGATGGGGGAATCTTAAAGCTGTGTGTTAACCTGAAATCTTGAGTTGTGTTTAATGTTACAATGTTGACTTTTTTTTTTTTTAACCCTTGTCTCTACAAGTGATAACCTAGAAGGTATGTTTCTGTTCATTGTTGTCAGAGCTATTGAGAAATAGAACATGAGGTGCATATTCTTCCCCTGGGCTAGATAGCTTGCCGTTGGCAGATGATTGATAATTGTATGTTGGATATTATCACAGGAGTGATGCTGGAGTTAACAGTAGGAAGGCATTTCTTTGTTAAATCCTTGCTTTCAGTTACTTATTTTCTCAAATATCTGAAGTGATTCTTTGTCTTTATACCACACCCATCACAGATGTATCTGAGGTCCTTGCAGTATTTACAAAGACCTGATCCTCTAGGGAGAAGCAGAGGAAAAGGG
This sequence comes from Emys orbicularis, assembly GCF_028017835.1. Lineage (NCBI taxonomy): Eukaryota > Metazoa > Chordata > Testudines > Emydidae > Emys > Emys orbicularis. The sequence goes on along the minus strand of NC_088685.1, from coordinate 201,872,776 downwards.
TAGCACAGCATGTTCCATTTTCCTTTCCTCTTTTTAGTATTATTAGTTTGCTCAAGCAAAACCAGTCTGATGAAAGATGCGAAACCTCTAATAGGAATGTTCACTGTGTGTGCAGTTGGGGCAGGTGACTTGGGATAAGTATATGTTAACCTAAGCACTAGTACTGTACTGCACTTAGTGGCCATTCAGAATCATTTTGGATGCTCAGACACTTTTGATCTTGAGGTTTGGGTGTATGTCCTTTCTAGGTAGAGATGCATTCCCTCAATTCTCTTGCTCTTCTGCCCCCTCTCCTTTATTGGCGGGGGGGGGGGGGGGGGAAGGGGAGGATAAATACAGTGCCATAAGTTCTGATAGTGAAAACATATGTAGGGCTGAATTATACCACCTTTACTCACCCTTAGTAGTATCTTAGCCGGGGAGAAGTCCCATTGATTTCCTTTGGACTCCTCACTGAGTAAGGTAATGCTCAATATGAATGAGGGTGGAGAACTGGGGGAGGTTTCGTCCCTGCCTCAAGGAGTCTGACAGAACTCAAATGTGATGGACAGGATAACAGGCAGAATTGTCTATAGAGAAGTCAGCCTGCATCAGGGGAATTGGACTGGACTGCCTTTGGCATTCATAGATGGTTATTTCTTTAATTAGCCAAAAGGATTGTTATTGAACAATGCAAGGCTCCATCCTTCCTTAAGGGCTGAGTGTGCTGCTCCATAGTATTCATTGCCTTGGCTGGCCTGAGGGGTGAGACAAGAGTTTAAAAACTGGGAGATTGGAATGGGTTACAGATAGAGATGAAAGATTCTAGGTTGCTGTGCATTCAGCCCAGGGGTCCAGGTCTGCAGGTCTTCCATAAGCAGGTAGAACTTCAGTGTCCTTTGGGGGTGTTCTGTACACACAGGGCCTCCTGGATCTGGCATTGCGCTCCTGGTGTTTAAAAGTCTTAGATGTTTTAGACTCTGGCCTATTTCAAATGAGTTGGTGGTGTAGGTTGTTTTCTAGCAAACACAGCCATCATCACCACCTCATTTGACAGCTTTGTTGGCTCAGTGTCAGAGAAGCCAAGAACTGAATGGGCATGGAAACCTTTATTGCTCTTTTGCTCATAAAGTTTGGTCCCTCTAGGTCACAGCTTAAGCATGTTGTCTCATATGGAATCTTGCATTACTGCGTCTAGTCTGTGCATCCAGGATTTAATTCTCCAGGACTTTCAAGCTGACACCTTTTCATGAGCATGAAAGTCATTCAAACAATAAATAGGTTACAGATGCTTGCTTCGTTTTTCTTCTCCAAGATTTCCTTGCGGCCATTCCCTAATTACATGCGACACGTGAAGATAAACATGCTAAGATAAGGGATCCACTTTGAAACACGTTGAGAAGCCTAGGTTGGATGACTGTTAGAAAGATTTAGAGGATGAAGATTCTAGAGCTGAATAATCAAACTTTCTCAAACTCTGGCCAGGTCACAGTATATACCCTTCTCTCTTGTTATATAGAAACAGCAGAAAGGATTGTTTATTTTGATGGTTTCCCTGCTGAGGAACAAAAGTGGCTTTTTCCTAAATATTTATAGTTGCTCTTTTTTTATAAACGTTTTACTTTCCTGCATTTAAAAAAAAAACCTTGTTGCAAAATGGAACAAAAGTCTCTGTTCTATAACCGTGTCTGATAAAAATTATAGGTACTCTGCCAGGGGTACCCTTTCATTTTCTTTGCCTGCAAATACATTATTTAATATGGGGTGTTTAGTTTTGCTTGCTGAAGTTAAATTACAGGGAACAAACTTGAGTCAGTTTTATACTGGACATTCTTTTACTTCTCCCCTTTTTCATGTTTTATGATAGCACTGCTTAGCATTTGTATATCACTTTTCATTTTTAATGTACTTGATAACATTACCGATCCTCACGGCACAGATAGGGAAGTATTATCTTCAGTTCATACGGAGATAAACTGAGACATGGAGAAGAAAAGAGCCCAATATAAGTCGAAGGGAGTTGAGGACACAACATCTCACTCATTACAAGCCCTAAATAACTTGCTGAAGGACTTATCATGAGTCAGTGCTTGAATTAGAACTCAGGAGTTCCAGGCTCCTAAGATCAAGGGCAATAACTTTGTTGCCTCTCATGAGTTCATGTTTGATTGTTTTGTGTTGCGGTGAATATGAAGGTTTGTGACTAGAGAGCGAGAGAACATGGGCTCACCAAGTGTGATGGTAGACTAGTCATGTAAAAGTCCACTTGCTGGAGTCTAGGTGACACAGTGGGTTAGTGAACTAGCCTTTCACCTTGTGAAACCTGGTTTCAAATCCTGGATTATGTCTAAAGTGAAAGTACATTGGGTTTTTTAGTAGTCTCCATTTCGTTCACTTTGCGATCAGCCATCTCTAGTAAACAGAGAACTCGGATTGGAATAGCGAGGTTGCTGCAGGTCAGGACTGAGTTCCGTTGTCAGGTTTTGTGAGCAAGTTTGTGCAGTGCGGGCCCGCAGCATGGCTAGTCACTGCAAGTGCTGTTCACGTTATGGACACTAAATTTACTTAGAATAATAAGCTCGTTTAAAATTTTGGATTCATTACTGTTAAAATGTAGGGAAGGTTTCTACGTGCATATGCAAAGCATAGGGCAGCTGGTCCTATTCTTAAAATCTAATCGTGATAGGTTTCAGATCTATTTACTAGTCTGTGTACTATGTCTCCTGACAACTTTAGTGCAAACATGACATTTAGAAAAATAATTTTTGAAGGCTAAGTTCAATTTCTATAACTTAATATAAAATCCCATCTACAAGAATTTAACATGAGACTTTGCTAGATAGTACTGTCAAGTTTGTTTTGCTCAAGACCTTATGCTGCAATAGCTATGTGTGTAAAACAAACAAACAAAAACAGCTGAGACTGTCCTTATTGCCTGTCCTGACTAATGGATGGATTCAGATCTTGTTTAATTCAACTCATTCTGCAAACTTAATTTTTATTACTATTATTATTATTATTATTATTTTACTAAATCATCATCAGTACATGATACACATTCCATACCAAGCCCACTGGTAAACCAAGTACAGATCCATTAGGTCCGATGGTACTTATAAAATAATAAGTGCCTCACTTTGTTCCTTTTTTAAACCAAACAAGGTCAAGCCAAACCTTCTTCTAATAAAAAAGCAAAACACGACCTTGATGCAGAAACTCTGATAGAGGTAGTGTTCAAATATCAACTCTATTTAGGTGTAGATATATAGACAAAAAATTTAAAATTCGGTTCGCTACAAAATCCTGATCTCTTCTTGGGTCTGCTAGAAATGGTGTAGAGGCCTCTAATGAGAAGAAGAGAAGGGAAAGGTTTTTATTCAGAATTTAGAATCATTATCTGAGGTGGGTAAAAAGTATAGTAAATCTAGGGTTACCAGATAGCAACTGTGAAAAACCAGGACGGGGGTGGGGGGTATATAAGAAAAAGTCCCAAAAAAACAGATTGTCCCTTTAAAAACAGGACACCTGGTCACCCTATAAATCATACTTGTTTGTCCAACCAAATCACACCCTTTACATCACCCTGATGGGAACTGTAGCATGAAGGAACTCTCCTTCAGGCTGTTAGCACTGGAAGGAATGGGAGAGAATTTTCTGCTCTCCTTTCTCTCATGGCCCCACAGCTGTCATGGCTGTTGGAGTGGCGTCTCCCTTCCTAATGTGGGGTGTTCTCAGCAGCTCTTCTGATACCGATCAGTGTTACAGGTTGGACGGGGTTGAGAGCAGCATGTGCCATGCCTCCCACACAAAGGGACCATGAGTTTGGTTTAAAAAAAAGTAAGTATAGAAAAAGATCATAGATATCACATCTTGTGGTCTAAAACTAGGAAGGTTGCAATTGTGTTGCTCATGAACATCAACTGAAGAGTTGCACTGGCTGAATAGTCCCATCCATTCTTGCCATGGTGTCTTTGATATAATCTTTGAGTGTGTGGGGGGGTGGTAAGAGGAATCATTAGGCAGGGAGGTAAAAAGCCCCTCTTCACCAAACCAAAACACTCAGATGTGCCAATGTAAACCAATATTTTTCTTTTTCATGTTTCTGTAAAGTTACAAAATGCTGAACATTTTATTTCTGAGACATTTTAAAGATCTTTATCACTTCCCATCATGAAGAGACCAGCATGAATTAGAAGCTTGCAGTCAGCTTGAAATCGAGTCATTTTCAAAACATAAGTTAAAATATCTTCAGTTGGAGGGAGGGAGGCAGAGCATACATGAGCAGCAGATATAATAGGCCAGGCACTGTCACTGCCACCGGACCCCTGGTTGTGGGGAAAGTTTTTTGCTTTATTATGCTCCATGAAGGTTCCAGGGAGACTGAGGAGGCAGTATGTGTTATTCAGCTTCCTGGGTTCATCTCAAATACTTTCTCCTCAGCTGCCCCGGAACCTTCATGGGGCATATCAAAAGCCTAGGACTCCTCTGGCCAAGTGGGTGGGGAGCACTCGGGACTCCTCTTGGAGGGGGGAGGGAGGGCTGGCTCGTGGCTCCAGCTGCGGGGGTGGGACAGAGGGTCTCGAGGCTCTGGCTGCGGGTGAGGAGGGGTGCGGGTGGAAGGGGCGGAGCTGGTGGCTAGCCTCTCCTAAGGAGGGCTCCACCCGCCGTCCATGCGCACATAATTGATCTATGCAACTTTGTGATCTTTTTTGTTCTTGTCTATTGGCTGCCACGCACACCTGTTTGCATTTTGTCCATATTTGGACGCAAGCATTTTGGGGAAGGCACTGTCTCCTATTAAGTTTTCGTTTAGTTTCCTGTTCAAACAACTCCAAGGTCTTTGGGTGTTACAATGGTATGGATAATAATAAGGTATTACTCCTGCTGCCATTGTCCTCCCCGCAGTGAGAATATTGCTGTTGACTTCAATGGGAGCATAATCAGACCTTAACTATACAGGAGAATGGAGATAGACACAAAGAGCTATCAAATGTACAAATTGGGGGGGGGGGGGGGAGAGACGACCCTGAAACAGAGATAATATTTCAGCTATAGTAAACTTTGGTCTGACCTACAACGATAGGAAGTAAAAACCAATTTCAGACAGAAGTGTGATTTTTTTTTTTTTTGATTTTTTTTTGACTCTCTCTCTTTAACCTTGCTATATATATGCTGTAACACTGAGCCAGCAAGGGTTAAATGACCAGCAGGCTAAGTGGCCCAAAATCAACCTTTAAGGAAAAGTAGAAAAGTATTGAAATGGTAATCAAAGCCATATTAAGTAGACTAAATTCTTTAATATTTATACCTGTGTTGTTAGAGACTCAAATGATAGACTAATTGTATTTGTCTGTGTTTACCTCTGTCTTATAAGAAGTTTAACAATGTGATCTAATTAGCTTGTATATGTTAAACTTTAGTTCCTGTCTGTAAGGTTTCGTTTCTATGTTCTGTTGATTCAGAGATCAAAAGGGGTATTAACATGTGGATGAAACTTGAGGTGTAATAATATCATTGTCTTTATTTCTCTTTGAAGTTTGTAGTAAACTACCTATGAACTGTTTGAATGGTTAATTGCCTTATGCTAATCAATGCAACTAGTAATCAATGTATGCCTAGGAAATAGAGATTTACTTCAAAGCAACAATGTATATTACCTATTCTTCCTTGGGAGGAGGTCCTGCTGTGACAAGAGGCTTCTCAGCCTGCTTGGGAACTATATTTAATAATAATAATAATTCATAATTAATAATAAAAAAAAAAGTCTCAGGCCTGATCCTTCCTGCTTAAACTTTGTTAGGGAAAGTTCAAGCCACAAGACTGAGGTCTCGAGCTATGTCCTGGATTATCCCTGCAATTTTTCGTGGAAGAATTTGAACAAACTCTGCACATGGACTGCCTATTGGACTATAACCTATTGAACTGATTCTGGAAGGACTTTTACAAATCAGGAGCTCATCGTCTCTGCTATGAATCTGACCTGAGAACTTTATTCATATCTGTATGTATAATGGTCTTTTAACCACAATAACACTCTTCTTTTCTAATACATCTTAGTTTAGTTAATAAGAATTGGTTCGAAGTGTGTATTTGGGTAAGATTCAAAATATTCATTGACCTGATGGGCAATGTGTCCGATCTCTTGGGGTTAGTAGAATTTCATATATGTTGAATAAGATTTTAAGTAATCCTCACTATATTAGACTTGGCTGTCCGGGTGGGAGCCAAAGGCTGTATTGCTTAAGGGGAGCTATATTTTAGCTTCTTACTAACCAGTAAGGTATTACAGAAACTTTTTTTTTTTTTTTTTTTTTTTTTTTACTGGCTGGATAAATTTAGTTATTAGAATAAACCACCAGTTTGAGGGATTGTCTGCCCTATTCTTTACAGTTTCCCCTGATTGAGCATTCTCAATGTGGCCCGTCCAGTGACCATGGTCACCTATGCCTTTTGCTAAGATGTAAATGCTGTTTACAGCAGCCCTACAAAATTGGACTCGGCCAATAGTTAGTTTTTTGGTGGATGAGAAAAATATCATTAATTTTTTCCATTATGAATCATCCTAGCAAGGTGCAGGTGAGCATAGGTTGCATCTGGCTGATGACTTTTCATGACCGCTTTGAAAGAGTGGTTTGTAACACAAAAAAACAGCCAGCCCACAAAAATATAGGTTTGAAAGCCTTGGAACCAAACCCTAAGACCCAAGGTTTGAGGGCAAACTGAAATCTTAGGGTTTGAACTGTTGTAGGCGAAGTGTGTTACTTAAACGATGATTTGGTTGTGGAGAAGGGAAGGATGCCAGGCACACTTCCATCTGTCTCTGTCTACTTTAGACTTTTTTTCCCTTAAAATTTCCACTGTTGCTACCCCTGGTAGATAGTGGAGATTGTGGAAGCACTAGTGTTGATAGGCAGTTGTTGTTTTAGCCAGAGTGTGTTATCTAAACCTGCTCATAGTGAGGTCAAGACAACATGGTCGTTAAAAATACTGGCAAATGTCAGCACCTTGTCTATACTGAAACTTCCACAAATAGGGAATTCTAAAGGAAAAATAAAGCCTGGTATAGACAAGGCCTCATTAACTTGCTAGTTTTGTTATCCCACACAGGTCTTGTCTATACTTGAAATTTCTGACCTTTCTACCACCAGAGTAGCTCTACTAGGGGAATGTTAACGATAGCAAAGCCACAGGCAGATGGCACCATTTTAAGCAGTGTGTTTAGACCATGTTAAAATACTGATGGCTGGTCTACCCTAGTGTTCCCAGCATTGCTATTGCCAGTGAAACTTCACTGATGGTAGTGACAAGGGGGTATTCAGAAGGAAAAAGTCTAATGTAAGACACGCCAGTGGCAGTGTCTTGTGGGTGAAGACGATACACGCTGTGAGTGATACAGCACCTTGATGGGCAAAAGGCTTCAGCCTTACTAAACGGAGAGAGGTTTTCTCCCTTAAAAAGTGATCTTTAAGATGAGGAAAAAATAATGTTCAGCCCAAACTAATGGTCTTGCAGAACTTAGAACATTGTTTTAAGAGACCGTTAAAAGCACTTGACAAAATTCCAGGACTTATGGGGAAAGGAGGTAGTAGGGGGAGGGATTCTTAATGAAAACCTAGCACATCATACTGGTATACACAGTACAGAAGCAAACAAAAGGCCCCCCCCCCAAAAAAAGCTCATCACAGAAGTACGTTGACTTTACTCCTCAAGTAATTATTTTTATCCTTCAATAGGTACATCTGCTTGCTATTGTGCTAACACTGCTGCTTCTCTTGTTAATTATACTCTTTTATCCTTGCTTCACAAGAGTAATCTAGCAGGCTGTAATAATTAATACAACTCAAATCAAACACAGTAAGAAAAAAATAAACCCCCTTCACAGAAAACCCAACCCCTGCCCTTCCCCCCCCCCCATAGCCCCCGAACCATTACCCTTCATGACATTAAGTGCCAAAATAAATATAAATTATTTCTTCTTGGTACAGAGAAAAGATTGCATTACAGAACAGAAAACTTGTTAAAGATTTGTTGTGTATGATGAAATAAAGACTCTCCTCATTATAAACAAGTATTAGTTATATTTTTCTCCGTTTTGTGTAAAAATCTTAAACTCAGTCCTACAGATACTTGCTCACATGCTTAACTTTAAGCATGCAAATAGTCCCATTGATTTCACTGTGACTGTTCGTGAATTTAAAGTTAAGCACATGCACATGTTTTTCTAGTATAGGTTCCTAAATGTTAAACTCTTGTCAGCGGTTATCAAACTATAAGCTTGTTGGAAAATTATGTATGTTTCACAATTAACATCAGCGATTTGTGCTGAGAAAGGTTTGCAACACTAGCGCTAACAGTGGGGATAAAACCTTTTATGAAAAGCTTTCACAACCGATATTTAAAGAGTTCTGTACTCAAAGCGTCCTGCCAAATATTTCCTGGAATGATCAAACCAATCCATAGAAGACCTTGCATCCTGCACAACCCAGATTTCAATCAGTGAAAATTGCTACCTAAAATATGATGATCAGACAACATAGTTTGTCCAGACTGTAGAGTATTTTTGCTACTTTATTAAACAATGTTGGATGTGGAGGGCTCTGGTTCCAGTATAATGGGTATGGGTGGGTGTAATATGTATAATATAAAATCAGTTGCTTTAAGGAGAGAAGGAAAAAGCTGTAGTCATATATTTCATTCAACAGGAAAAGCAGGGCTGGGTTAGAGTTATAAATGTAATATTAATCTGTGTTTTTAAATAAGAAAATTTAGGGCAGTCTCAAAGCTTTGTTCTTGGCCACAGACTTTGAAATTGTAAAATCCTTCTTCAGAAAAGCTTTAGCGCCAAATACCTTTCACTTCTGATTTGCAAAACTAAAAAGTTTGGGGTACAGAGTGAAAGCACAAAACCACTGCAGAGCCTACAGCTTCTTAATGGAAACTGCATGAGCACTGGACACTTACAAATGGTTTGTCCTGGGCTTTACAAAATATGGGGCCCAGCTGGCTCCCTCCCCACTTATGAGTCTGGTCCCCTGGCTCTCACGCCTGTTTATGCCTGTTGTCTGCTCATTTGCTGTCTCCTGCGGCTTCTGCTCCCCACTCCAACTCTAGTGATCTGCCTTTATCTGTGAGGTTCTGTGGCTCTGGGTGGAGTGAAACAAGAGCAAAGAACATCCAATTAATTTTGTTAGATTTAGGTATGCTCCAGCTTTAGCCTTTCACTAAGGTTCACGATTTTAAAACCCAGAGATCTGAGGAACTATTTGGCATGGGGTCATGGCAGTGCAAGTAAAATTCATGCTTCCTCATCCCTAAAGACAAGCAAAGCAGTAGCTTAACTCAGACCATTGAGTGTGAAGGAATGTGGGGAAGCAAGTGCAAAGGCATATATAACTGGGGCAGCAGTACTTCAAATCTGCATGACCAGCATCTTCTCTTATTTGAACAGAACTAACTGATGCACGTTGTCTATGACCTACCACAACTATAGAGTTGAGTCTCCGTGTCCTCCCAGTTTGGTTTGACTGACTCAGTATTAATTAGTCCCAATTACGAAAGGTTTTTGTGTATGATGCTGACACATGTCTGCGAGGAACTGGACTGAGACCACCCCAACGCTTTTCATGTAGGCCACTTATTGGTCATAAGATGGTAATTATGTTTAGTAGCTTCTGATCTAAGCTGAATTTGAACCAGAGTTCTAGAGGTTGACGATTTCTCCTGTAAACTAAGGAAAGCTGTCCCCACCAAGCCTTCTTCCTGTATTAGGTTGTTTAAGTTCTATAGTTTGATTGGAACATATTGACTTTGTTGTTAAATAGCTATTTATTTTGTTCTTTTCATAACAAATGGTTTTTAGGTGACTGAGCAGCACAACATGAAGCATGGGAAATTTAATATTTTCATAATAGATAGTATTTTTAAATTGTTTGTTCAGCTTGCACTGCAGTATATTTTATCCAGATAGTTGAATCATTTCTCTCAGTTTACACAGAGCAATGGTTCTGTAATCTTGCAGCTGATGCTTTGGAAGGGTTTTGTTTGCTTTTTAGCATTGGTTAATGGACAACTAGTTTTATGGTTTGAGGGGGAGATAGCATCTACATTAGAAAATATTTCTCTATAAAAGGCAAATTGAATCATTAGTTATTGTTTCCTAGCACTCAAACCTCGATGTTAACACTGAATCTGTATCTGTTGATTAAATATTAATTGTGCTTCTTTTTTAGGCTCATCAGAGATGTATTGATGGAGAAAAGCACATGTACAGATTGTAGGAAAGGGGGGGGCTGTGTATGTGAAACCGTTCCTGTGTGGAGAGCTAGTTTTAAAATCGGGGGGTCGTGGCCCATAGCATGGAAGTTCCACTTATTTTTTTAACCAAACCCACAGTAAATTAGGGAGGGTTTTTTGCAAGGGGTGTGTTTAGAAGGAAATAGTTCCTCTAGGAGCTCCTCTACCCCCTCCCCCTCACCTCCTTTTCTTTACATTTCCTATCTAACTCCAGTTGCGGTGACCCTTCAGTTTTCTGGCTCAGTAGGTCGGGATGTGGTTCCCCTTTAAGGATTAAAAGCCTTGGAAACGAAGTCCACTCACTAGTTACAAAACTGGTACAGCTCGAGCAATAGAGTAGCAGAGCAAACGTTTCGCATTCTGCCCCTCCAGAGTTGTTCAACCCTCTATGTACTGAATGTGTAGTAAGGGTAACAGTTGGGTAACAAAGGTGTAGTAAGGGATACAAGGGTAACAATTGGGGCCAGTTTTGGTGGTTTTTTTTTTTTTTTTTTTTTTTTTTTTTTTTTTTTTGAGATCTAGACACTGGGGCTGTCAAGCGATTTAAAAAAAAAACCGTGATTAATTGCGAGATTAAAAAATTAGTTGAAATTAATCACAGTTTTAATTGCACTGTTAAACTTCTTTTACTGAGGTAGGTGGGATCCCTTCAGATGAGCAGGCCCTTGAAGTTCTATAAATCGAGAAGCCAATATTTCATATATGGTAATAAATGTAGTGTATAAATTGCAGATTTCTTTGCTAATGTACAGCATATCACAATTCATAATTTAAAATGTTTAATATAAAATTATATATTTCCTGTTGTGAATTTAATTCATATACTGCCACGATTATAAGATGCATATAGGAAAACTGTGTTTCAAATGTGTTATGTCTTCTCAGGGATGAGAAAAATCTCTAGTTTGGAAGATATTGAGATTAATTGTGAACTATCTCATTAGAAATGTCTTGCGTCTCTAAAGCAATTAAGTGTGAATCAAGTATTATAAAGAGAAAACTGGTAAATTATCCTTCTACTTTAAAATCTGTTAATCCAGCAAAGATATGGTATCAAATACACTTACAGTCGGAACAACATAAAATATAAACTAAAATTATATTTTAGTCCATTTAGTCCATTCCCTTGCAAGGGTAGTTCTCTTACAAAAGAAAAAGTCCCTGGAGGCATGGCATATTAAGAACAGAAGAACTGAATTATGAACTATAACTACAATATAATTCCACTGGAGTCATCACATGGGCATGCTCTGAGCAAACCCAGACTAGACAAATAGCTTTGATTAGGTGCCACTGTCATCCATGCTTTCACTTTTTACTCAGTCTGTATTCTTGGATTGTTTTACCGTATTTGTTTTTTCTTTGACCATTTGATATGTTGGTAATATTACATAAACCTAAAGGGCATCACAGCTGCTATGAAAACCCTTACTTTGAACTTCCTGACTTCTGTATATGTAAAATTTTTAGCATAACTTCAATAAGCTATGAAAACTAGTAAAGCTACTACCTGTGATTCTTGGTGAGGGGGTGGGTCCCCAGAGCGAGGGGCCGGTCAGGGGCAACGGGCACAGTGTGGGGGATGAAGGGGGAAGTCCCGAGTGAGGGGCTGGCTGGAGGCAATGGGGCATGGTGTGGGGGCAGGGAGCAGTCCCTGGAATGAGGGGCCAGCTAGGCGCACAGGGGGAGGTGTCAATACCTGGAGTGAGGGGCTGGCTGGGGACAATGGGGCATGGTGGGGTCAGGATCCCTACCTCTGCGCCAGAGCCGGGATGGGAGCCACTTCCACTTCTTCTCTTCTTCTCACCCTCTGGTGGCGGATTGGGTCACTACACCTTACCAGACACTTGTCAGGTCACTCTGCAGCCGATTCCTCCCTCGCCGCCCAGAGGTATGCGATTAATGCCATTTAAAAAAAAAAGAACATGTTAATTTTTCTTTTCAGTTAAATCGCAGGTGTTTACTACAATTAATTGACAGCCCTAATAGACACCCATCCATGTAGGAATTGGACTGAGGCCACCAGCTTTTTTTTGGTTTTATTTCCATATAGGCCACCAAACAGTGAAGTAGTTTTTAAAAAAAAAAATCAAATATAAAGGTAATTACCAACCTGGCCACATTCAAATCAGTATCATAGAAGATAAGCTGCCAGTGTGCTATTGTCAGTCCCTGACCATTCAGGATCTGAACAAACTTCATAGGATTTGCTAATTTGAAACTTGGGGTTTGTCTACATTTGAAAGCTGGTTTGGCTTAACTTGTGGGGTTTTTTTAGGATAAATTGTCTTGCGTCCATACATAGTGTTTGTTTTGAATCATGTGATGCCTTGTCCTGAGTTAAATAATCCACTTTGAAATTGAGTTTACTGATATTTGGGATGAGTTTTGCTACAACAAGGTAGGTGTGGACACCCCCCCATTTCAAATCAACTGTTCTGACTCTGCAAGTCCTCCCACTGTTATCACATATTGCTTTGCTGTGCACGTGAGTCGGAGTATCTATTTATCTGTGTGCCCTTTCTTGCTCCTGGGTCATCTTGACTGGTTGTCTCCTCCCTTTTTTATGCTGGCATGCAACCAGATGTGGCACTTTGTGATTCCAGCTCTTGGCAAGTTCACACACCAGGAGTCGCATCCTAGTTATAGCAGCCAAGCCCTGTGCTTCTAGGTAGTCTAGTGCTGAGGTCATGGACTTCCTTGCCCTCTGGGGAGTGGAGAGAGAGGAGACAGTCCATCTCATCTTAACAGTCACTGGAATGCTAAGATGCATGAGAGCATATAGAAACAAATGAATCAGAGCACTCCCTCCTCGATCCAGTTGTGCAACAAAGGAAGGGAGCTCTGACAGGGTTGTAAAAATATCGGGGACAAAGACAGGACCTCTGCGAGAGCTCGCATGGTCTGTGCCCACTATAAGGATCTGGACCATATTTTTTCAAAAGAGGCTACCACTGAACATCAGCATGTTGTGGATCTCACCAAGGACACCTCTGGAGATGCTGACCCAGGACTTCAAGCAGGAAGAGATTGCTGTGGACTGCCAGGATCTCTTCAATCCGCAAAATGATGAGGCAGGACAGTGTCCGAGACCCCCAAATCCCAGATCGAGACCCAGCTCTGACAGTACTGGGGAGGGGACCTCTTCCAGTAAGTATTATGTGCTATATTACAATATAGTTGTACAGGGGGATTTAAACAACTTTGTTCCCGGATACTGTCAGGGTGCTTCCATGTTGGACTGATGTGAGTTAGGGGCCTCTTGCCATCTCTCTGTCTTTTGGGGACACACTGCAGGGTAACATTTGCAGCGTAAGGACAGCCTGAAGAGGTACACATACAATTGCCCCCTTCTGCCTCTCCAACCCCACCAACTGTACCAGTCCATGTACAGGGCCCCTGTATCAAGTGGGAAGAAAGTTGGAAAGTGTCTTACCATTTACAGGCTCACCCCACTCGGAAGAGCCCATGGAATTCCTAGTGGGGAAGGAATTCCTAAATTGCACAAAAAGCAAAATTTTATCTTTATTGTCATGAAGACTAGAATTGGGACAATAACTACTTGTGCTCTTTCTCTGTCGTCGTCCAGTTGTTCTCCCCTCCCCCATAACACCTGACGTTCTTCAGCCTCCATGGACACAACTGTTGTCAGTGACTGAACACTTGGTAAATCTCCAGGGAAAGAGAGAGAAAACAAGGGAGGACATGGTTGGTGGCCTCATGGCCACATCACAGGAGAGGGATAAGAAAACAGAAAAATGAAGGGAAGGTTTCCTTCTGCATGATGCAAAGGAGAGAGAGGAGGACAGGGAACAGTCTGAGAGGCTGTAAAGGGAGCACATTGACAAAACAAAGGACTTCTGTAGATGATGCAGAAGCAGGCAGGCCTTCTGGAGGCAGTGGCACTGTGTTCACGGACAGTACCGCAACTTGGCAGTGTCCTGAAGCCTTTTGAGAGGGCTGTGTACTGGGAGCAATTCCAAGGAGCAGGCCCTTCCCTCACCACTGCACACCACAAGACAAGAACAACAGTAGATACTAGGAGAGACGTCCTTTAATTCCCACAACTGCAAGCAACAGGCCCTTCTATTGCCATTCCATACCCAAAGACCCAGAGGACATTTTTGACGTTCTCTTCCCCGACGTACACAAGTTTGTGACCTTATCAGTGCAAGTGTGTTCACTCTGCACTTTATTGGTTTTATAATTTTGCACTTCTTTTAACTTTGCACTGTCTTAAGTAACACTGGTCTACAATTTTTGAGAAGTCGTCTGCTTCAGAGATAAAATGTGCTATTTATTATGTATTTTGATGTGCTGAATTCAAATATGACAATTAAAACAACTGATTGGCTACTGTTTCTAAGATATTTAAGTTTTTACATTTTAGGTCTATGTATATTGTGTAGATAGTAGAGTTTTAATCATAAATTGTAAACCTAGGTCTTTTCATGTGTTTATGGTTGGTTTACATGAAAATATTTCACCTGTCCTGTTTATGTAACACTTTAAAAATCAGTAAAAGGGTTATATAAATAAAATTTATTATGAAACAAAAGGCAAAAAACTATTCTGTACATAGTTTAGTCCTATTCAGTGTCTACTTGGCGCTTCTTGGCTTGTCTCTTGTATTCATTAAATGGAGCATCTCTTGTCACTGTCCAGCAATAGTCTGCAAGCATTGATGGGCTCCATTTGCCCTGATAGCGTTTCTCCATTATTGCAATGTCCTGGTGAAATCGCTCACCGTGCTCGTCACTCACTGCTCCGCAGTTCGGTGGAAAAAAATCTAGATGAGAGTGCAAAAAATGTATCTTTAGTGACATGTTGCAACCAAGGCTTTTGTATGCCTTGAGGAGGTTTTCCACCAACAACCTGTAGTTGTCTGCCTTGTTGTTTCCGAGAAAATTTATTGCCACTAACTGAAAGGCTTTCCATGCCGTCTTTTCCTTGCCACGCAGTGCATGGTCAAATGCATCATCTCGAAGAAGTTCACGAATCTGAGGACCAACAAAGACACCTTCCTTTATCTTCGCTTCACTTAACCTTGGAAATTTTCCCCGGAGCTGCTTGTGCTTTGTCAATGGCCTTGACAAAGTTCTTCATCAGACCCAGCTTGATGTGTAAGGGTGGTAACAAAATCTTCCTTGATTCAACAAGTGGTGGATGCTGAACACTTGTCCTCCCAGGCTCCAATGACTGTCGGAGTGGCCAGTCTTTCTTGATGTAGTGGGAATCTCTTGCACGACTATCCCATTTGCAGAGAAAACAGCAGTACTTTGTGTATCCAGTCTGCAGAGCAAGCAAGAGAGCAACAACCTTCAAATCGCCACAAAGCTGCCACTGATGTTGGTCATAGTTTATGCACCTCAAAAGTTGTTTCATGTTGTCATAGGTTTCCTTCATATGGACTGCGTGACCAACTGGAATTGATGGCAAAACATTGCCATTATGCAGTAAAACAGCTTTAAGACTCGTCTTCGATGAATCAATGAACAGTCTCCACTCATCTGGATCGTGAACGATGTTGAGGGCTGCCATCACACCATCGATGTTGTTGCAGGCTACAAGATCACCTTCCATGAAGAAGAATGGGACAAGATCCTTTTGACGGTCACGGAACATGGAAATCCTAACATCACCTGCCAGGAGATTCCACTGCTGTAGTCTGGAGCCCAACAGCTCTGCCTTACTCTTGGGTAGTTCCAAATCCCTGACAAGGTCATTCAGTTCACCTTGTGTTATGAGGTGTGGTTCAGAGGAGGAGGATGGGAGAAAATGTGGGTCCTGTGACATTGATGGTTCAGGACCAGAAGTTTCATCCTCTTCCTCTTCCTCGTCTGACTCAAGTGAGAATGATTCTGGTGCATCAGGAACCGTCAGTCCTTCTCCGTGGGGTACTGGGCGTATAGCTGATGGAATGTTTGGATAATGCACAGTCCACTTTTTCTTCTTTGACACACCTTTCCCAACTGGAGGCACCATGCAGAAGTAACAATTGCTGGTATGATCTGTTGGCTCTCTCCAAATCATTGGCATTGCAAAAGGCATAGATTTCCTTTTCCTGTTCAACCACTGGCGAAGATTTGTTGCACAAGTGTTGCAGCATATGTGTGGGGCCCACCTCTTGTCCTGATCTCCAATTTTGCAGCCAAAATAAAGGCGATAGGCTTTCTTAACCATAGTGGTTATACTGCGCTTTTGTGATGCAAAAGTCACTTCACCACAAACATAGCAGAAGTTATCTGCACTGTTCACACAAGTACGAGGCATCTCTGCTCACTTTGGCTAAACAGAAATGTGTCCCTTTTCAAAATCTAACACTGACAAATAAGAGAGCACGACACTATGATTTCTAGAGCTGATATAGGGCAATTTGTTCAGCAGAGTGATGTAAGCTTCGTTATGATTGCATCATCCATGACTTCTAGGAATAACATGATGCAATTCATATCATGTATGACGCAATACCAGCTTCAGATTGCATCATTCATTGTTTTGCCTAAAAAGCAAGTACTGTCCAAACCCAGTCATAGATTTATTCATAGATCCAGTCAAAGATGTATTTTAGTCATTTCTGGTTTAAATTGAGATCCCTTCCCTTTATAACTCACTTATCCTCCGCCATTCCCAAGTCAAGGGTCGTATATACTGACCCAATAGCATATCTTGAAAACTAGAGCCAATCAACAATTTTAAGCATCATTTTCATTCTCAGTGACCCAGAATTAGTAAAGTTTGACTACATTTATTTCAGAAGCATTTTGGCTGTAGAGCAGTGTAATTTTTTTCTTATTTACAACTTGGTTTATTATTTATTAAAATGTCCATAAAATTGTTGCTCAAAGCATAAAGACATCCTTACACCAAGCATTAAACATGTCAAGAAATTAGTTGAAAAACTTCATAAAAGCAAAATGAAATCCTAATGCAAAAGCATATATGATTTCCCAACAATACTCTGAGCGCCTACTTTGAGGCTAAAGCACCCCTGATAGTGTGTCTCTAACCAATTGCAGCATTTAGGAGAAGCTGCCTCTCTAGGTATTCATAACATGTGTTAAAGCTGTCCATCTTCTCCTGACACCTATGGGCGAAACACTCTCTCCCTTGCTGCCACAGAGGTTGTGTATACCACCTTAAGCAGCTATCATATGAGGCAGACATTGCTCAATAACCTCTAACTAGAAGGACAATAGAATTTGCATTTGGAACTCAGACGATAGTTAAACAAGTCCTTTCTCCTAGCCAAGTATCCAGTAAAAGACTTCATAAGACAGGGAAGCAAAGGGTAAGCTGGTGTCCCAGAATGACAGGAGGAACTACAACATCATTAATGTCCATAGTGGGAGCAAAAGTTCCATTTTTCATGGCAGAAAACAGCCAGTGTTTCTAAAGATCCTGGCATCATGGACCTCTTCTGACCACCCCAGGTTGATAATGGTGACCCTTCCAGAGTGGTCAGCCAGGTCTCAAGGCACCATGGAGAAAAATACCCCTTTTCGTTGATGAATTCTGAGTCTTGGTGTGGGGGGCAAAGAATAGGCACATGGGTCCCATCAATGGCCCCAATACAATTTGGTGACTGCAATTGTGAAAATCCGTCAACAATGTCCTGTGCATTGACAGGCTTTATGACCCGGGGAACAGCACTTTCCTGATAGTAGCACACCCCTGCATGACAATCTTCCTGACAGTTGTTCTGCAAACACTAAACTGGTTAGCTACTGACTGTAACAGTTGGGAGTGGTGAGTTTTCAGATAGCAATAGCCATGGACTTCTCCACATTCATGGGAGTTCTCATGTAGGTGTTCCACCACTGCAGCTTGGGGTGAGCTCTGCCCAGATCTGTAGGGCAGTGGGCTTTGTCATCCTGAAGTTCTGCTGCCACGGCTGGTCATCCCAGCTCAGCAGTGCTATCCTGTACCATCAGTCTGTGCTAGTTGGCTGAGTCCAGAAGCGGTGGCTTACCCAGTGAAACTGCTTCAGGAAAAGTTCACGCAGAAGTAACTGTTCAATTTCCTTCTCCTCTTGTGCCTGTGTATTGCTATGGCATCCCCACAGCTATCTCTCAAGTCCTCCAAAGCCATCTGACTGCATGACTGCCAATACATGTGCAGGAGCCTCTTTCTATTAATGACTCAGCATTGCAGTGCTCAGCAGTGTTTCCTCCATGCTGCCTGACTGCACTTTCAAATGGCACTGGGTCACAAAAGCCGGATGAAAGGGGAGGTGTCAAGGCTGTATCCCCACTTTGAACTTTAGGGTACAAGTGTGGGGGCCTTCATGAAGACTTCTAAGCTTAACTACCAGCTTAGATCTGGTCCGCTGCCACCATTCCCACAAGCTAATTCCCTTCCCTGAGAAGCTTTGAGAAACCTTTCACCAATTCCCTGGTGAAATACAGATCCAAACCCCTTGGATCTTAAAACAAGGAGAAATTGACCCTTCCCCCCTCCTTCCTTTCTCCAACTCCTAGTGAATACAGATCCAACTCCCTTGGATCTAAAAACAAGGAAAAATCAATCAGGTTCTTAAAAAGAAGGCTTTTAATTAAAGAAAAAGGTAAAAATCATCTCTGTAAAATCAGTATGGAAAATAACTTTACAGGGTAATCAAACTTAAAGAGCTCAGAGGACCCCCCTCTAGTCTCAGGTTCAAAGTACAGCAGACAAAGATAAACTCTCTAGTAAAAGGTACATTTACAAGTTGAGAAAACAAAGTAAAACTAAGACGCCTTGCCTGGCTATTTACTTACAAGTTTGAAATAGGAGAGACTTGTTTAGAAAGATGTGGAGAACCTGGATTGATGTCTGGTCCCTCTCAGTCCCAAGAGTGAACAACCCCCAAACAAAGAGCACAAACAAAAGCCTTTTCCCCCCCAAGATTTGAAAGTATCTTGTCCCCTTATTGGTCCTTTGGGTCAGGTGTCAGCCAGGTTACCCGAGCTTCTTAACCCTTTACAGGTAAAAGGATTGTGGAGTCTCTGGCCAGGAGGGATTTTATAGTACTGTACACAGGAGAGCTGTTACCCTTCCCTTTATAGTTATGACAGGAGGAATCATGGAATTTTTTCATTTGACTCCCAACTCCCAGAATTCCAGTGGCTTCTACTCGGTATCCCACAACATGCAGTGAGAAAAATCCCAGAATGCATACAGCATAGTGGAGGAACATTGCATCATGGGGTACCTGCCCAGGATGCTGTGGAGAAAATGCATCGCTATGTGAGTACAATGAATCAAAATTGAAGTAGCTTAAGTAAGCGTAATTAAACAGTATAAATTCCCTGTGCTCAGAGCAGTTGTTCCTGAAAAACATAATTTGATATAACTTTAAAGTGTAGACAAGCTCTTAAAACACCCAGTGAGATTCAGTATTGTTCTTGGAGGTGGAGAGGTCATCTGCATTTTTGTCAAGAGCCTGAGACTCTTCCTCTCGTTCCCCTCCCACACACACACACACTTGTCCTTTTACTTTACAGACTCACCTTCATAACTCCATGTGACTGTAAACATCATGCCACTAGAGGAGTTCCTGCTGCAGTGATAGTAGCGACCATGTCTCTGAAAAACAGGAATGTTGAGGTTTTTCTGACTGGTTGCAGTATTTGTCAGGTTTACAAAAGGAGTGTTTTGCCTAGGATTTCGTGAACCGTGAGGCCTCCCAGACAGCATCCCCTACACATGATTCTTCAAGCCGCCAGCCCTCTTTCCTTTCCTGTTTCTCCCCCCCCCCCCCCCCCGGCATCAAATCCACTGTGTAGTGAGGAAGGAGCGGTGGAGGTGTTGCTTGGCTGAAGAGGAGAGAGAGAAGTAGGCACACTTTCCCTCTCTCCCTCACCCAATTGCCAACTCACTGGTGCATGCCTCTCTGGCCCCCATCTTGTGTGTGCTGCCATGACAGGTGTCCTGGTTTTTCCTTTGAAAATCTGGTCACCGTAAACACAAGGGGGAGATTTTGAATGGGAAATGGGCAGCAAACTCCCATTTGTGCCTTTAAGAATCTCCCCCATGCCGCTGGGCAAACCTGTCATATTTGAATATTAGTACGAAAAAAACCACATTATTTTCAGAGAGGGGTGTGTGTGTGTGTGTGTGTGTAACGTTTGTTGGAAGTAGATAACTGATTCGCTCCGGAGAGCTACTCTGTTACTAAATGGTGAAAATATTTAAGTGGCGGTATTGCCTGGATAAGATGTTTCTTCTTTCTCTTTTTATGTAATATCCTTGGTTTTTAGACCTGTTTCTCCTTCTCCCCCCCCCCCCTATTGAAAACTTTTGGGGCTATGAATACAAACCTGATGCAAGGAGCAAAGCAAAGTGAAGGGACTGTCTGTAGGGAGCTGTGAATTAACACAGCATAACAGGCTATTCCTACCTGGGGCACCTGTGCTGCCAGCCTGCTGCCAACTAATGCTTAGATTAGGCTGAGAGGGATTAGTGGAAGTGGCCTGCTGCTTAGCTGCTGTTCCTTTTTTGGTGGAAAGGGAGAACAATGTGGATCTGTGCAGTCCCTGTTAGCATTCTCTTGCTTTTTCCCACTGTGGAGTTCACATTTTGTGTGGTGCATGGCCGTGCAGAGCTCCTCTGTGTGGGGTCTTCTCTGTTTTGGCCACCGGCACTGCAGAAAAAGCATTTCTGCTGCCTTTGGCACTACTTGGTCCCCAGAGACTAGCTCAGGATTGGGCCTATTGAGGTTAAATTGGATTTGTCTCACAAGCTATTTTTTGAAATGAGGCTCAGTCAACTTAAAAGTACAAAGTGAAATAAGAGCGTTTATTTTAGACATGGGATTGGATTCCTGGATTGCACCAAGGAAATCACTTAGGGGTATATTTTTGCTTCTAGTGGCGCGCACACAATTTCCATTAGCATTAATGGGAGTTATGCAGGCGAATGAGAACATAATGTGCTTAGCAAGTGAGCAAGGGGTTTTCAACATTGATCAGGCTGTCCCTGCCACCAAATAAGATTTTAGAGAAAGCTGAAGGGCATGCCAGCCAATTATTTGTATCCCCCAAAGGAGGCAGAAATTTAGAAGTTGAAAAATGCATCTTGAGTGGTTTATTTCGTTGATCACTTTACACCAAGTTGAAAGCTCATAGGGTCTGTAAGGCAGTGGTGGGCAACCGGCAGCCCGTCAGGGTAATCCGCTGGCGGGCTGCGAGACCGTTTGTTTACATTGACCGTCCGCAGGCGTGGCCGCCCGCAGCTGCGGTTCACTGTTCCTGGCCAATGGGAGCTGCAGGCAGCCGTGCCAATGTAAACAAACTGTCTCGCGGCCCGCCAGCAGATTATCCTGATGGGCTGCGTGCAGCCCGCAGGTTGCCCACCGCTGCTGTAAGGCAACTGGGTTCAATGGAGATAGAGAATGAGGGCCAGATTCTGATCTGGCCACAAAAATGGGGGAAGCCAGCTTTTACCTGTGTTTTTAGTGGTAGTTTTGGCCTTAGTGGGATTTAAATGTAAATTCTGGGTGGAGAAGCTAAATGAATTCTTTGCATCGGTCTTCACTGCAGAGGATGTGAGGGAGATTCCCACACCTGAGCTATTCTTTGTAGGTGACAAATCTGAGGAACTCTTCCCAGATTGACATATCAGTAGAGGAGGTTTTGGAACAAATGGATAAATTAAATGCTAATTAGTCACCAGGACCAGAAGATAATCACCCAAGCATTCTGAAGGAACTGTAATAGGAAATTGCAGAACTACTAAATGTGGTATGTAACCTATCACTTAAATCAGCTTCTGAACCAGATGACTGGAGGATAGCTAATGTGACACCAATTTTTTAAAAAGGTTCCAGAGGCCATCTTGGCAATTACAGGCCAGTAAGCTTAACTTCAGTACCAGGCAAATTGGTTGAAAATTCTGCTCTTTATTGTTCTATCGGACATATAGATGAACATGATTTGTTGGGGAAGAGTCAACACAGCTTTTGTAAAGGGGTAACATGCTTCACCAATCTATTAGGATTCTTTGAGGGGGCCAACTAACGTGGACAAAGGTGATCCAGTGACTATTGTGTATTTGGACTTTGAGAAAGCCTTTTATAAGGTCCCCCGCCAAAGGCTCTTAAGCAAAGTAAGCATCAGTGGGATAAGAGGGAAGGTTCTTCTCATAGGGTATGTCTACACTACGGGATTACTCTGAATTTACAGAATTCGATTTTTGGCAACCGTTTGTATAAAGTCGAGTGCATGCGGCCACACTAAGCACATTAATTTGGCGGTGCGTCCATGTACCGAGGCTAGCGTCGACTTCCGGAGTGTTGCACTGTGGGTAGCTATCCCATAGCTATCCCATAGTTCCCGTAGTCTCCCCCGCCCATTGGTATTCTGGTTGAGATCCCAATGCCTGATGGGGCAAAAAACATTGTCGCTGGTGGTTCTGGGTACAGCCTCACCCCTCCCTCCATGAAAGCAATGTCAGACAACCGTTTCGCGCCTTTTTTCCTGGGTGAACACTGCAGACGCCATACTACAGCAAGCATGGAGCCCGCTCAGCTCAAGACAGCAGTCATGAACATTGTAAACACCTCGCGCATTATCGTGCAGTTTATGCTGAACCAGGACTTGAAAAACCAGGCGAGGAGGCTGGGGCGACGGGTGCGCGGCGACGAGAGTGATGAGGACATGGACACAGAATTCTCTCAAACCGCGGGCCCCGGTGCTTGGAGATCATGCTGTTAATGGGGCAGGTTCTAGCCATGGAATGCTGATTCTGGGCCCGGGAAACAAGCACAGACTGGTGGGACCGCATAGTGTTGCAGGTCTGGGATGATTCCCAGTGGCTGCGAAACTTTCGCATGCGTAAGGGCACTTTCATGGAACTTTGACTTGCTTTCCCCTGCCCTGAAGCGCCAGAATACCAAGATGAAAGCAGCCCTCACAGTTGAGAAGCGAATGGCGATAGCCCTGTGGAAGTTTGCAACGCCAGACAGCTACCAGTCAGTCGGGAATCAATTTGGAGTGGGCAAATCTACTGTGGGGGCTGCTGTGATGCAAGTAGCCAAAGCAATCACTGAGCTGCTGCTACCAAAGGTAGTGACTCTGGGAAATGTGCAGGTCATAGTGGATGGCTTTGCTGCAATGGGATTCCCTAACTGTGGTGGGGCGATAGATGGAACCCATATCCCTATCTTGGCACCAGGGTACCCAGTACATAAACCGCAAGGGGTACTTTTCAATGGTGCTGCAAGCACTGGTGGATCACAAGGGACGTTTCACCAACATCAACGTGGGATGGCCAGGAAGAGTTCATGATGCTCGCGTCTTCAGGAACACTACTCTGTTTAAATGGCTGCAGCAAGGGATTTACTTCCCAGACCAGAAAATAACCGTTGGGGATGTTGAAATGCCTATAGTTATCCTTGGGGACCCAGCCTACCCCTTAATGCCATGGCTCGTGAAGCCATACACAGGCAGCCTGGACAGTAGTCAGGAGCTGTTCAACTACAGGCTGAGCAAGTGCAGAATGGTGGTAGAATGTGCATTTGGACGTTTAAAGGGTCGCTGGCGCACGTTACTGACTCGCTCAGACCTCAGCCAAACCAATATTCCCATTGTTATTGCTGCTTGCTGTGTGCTCCACAATCTCTGTCAGAGTAAGGGGGAGACCTTTATGGCGGGGTGGGAGGCTGAGGCAAATCACCTGGCCGCTGATTACGTGCAGCCAGACACCAGGGCGATTAGAAGAGCATACCAGGAAGCGCTGCGCATCAGAGAAGCTTTGAAAACCAGTTTCATGACTGGCCAGGCTATGGTGTGAAAGTTCTGTTTTTCTCCTTGATGAAAACCCGCCCCCTTGATTGACTCATTCCCTGTAAGCAACCCACCCTCCCCCTTCGATCACAGCTTGCTTTCAAAGGAAATAAAGTCACTATCTTAAAATCATGTATTCTTTATTAATTGATTATAAAAAGAGGGAGAGAACTGACAAGGTAGCCCTGGTGGGGTTTGGGAGGAGGATAGGAGGGAAGGAAAAGGCCACTAAAAAAGTTCAAAATAATGACAGCCTTTTGCTTGGGCTGTCCACTGGGGTGGAGTGGGAGGGTGCATGGAGCCTCTTCCTCCCCTCCCCCCATGTTCTTACATGTTTGGGTGAGGAGGCTATGGAACAAGGTGAGGGGGGAGGGGGCGGCTATACAGGGGCTGCAGCGGCACTCTGTGATCCTGCTGCCATTCCTGAAGCTCCACCAGACACCGGGGCATGTCCGTTTGCTCACACAGCAGCCCCAGCGTTGCATCCTGCCGCCTCCTGATATTCCTGCCGCCACCTCTCATCTCAAGCATCCCTCCTGTCCTCACGTTGGTCCCTCCTGTCCTCACGTTCACTGGCATCTTTTCTGTACTTTGATACTGTGTCCTTCCACTCATTCAGATGAGGTCTTTCATTGCGGGTCGATTCCATGATTTCAGAGAACATTTCGTCTCGCGTCTTTTTTTTTTCCGCCGCCTTATCTGAGATAGTCTTCGGGACGGAGGAGGGAGGCTTGAAAAATTTGCAGCTGCGGGAGGGAGGGAAAAAAGGGAGAGAAGTATTTAAAAAGATACATTTTACAGAACAATGCTTATACTCTTTCACGGTGAACAACACTATTCACATTACATAGCACATGTGATTTCGGTACAAGGTTGCATTTTGCATCTTAATATTGAGTGCCTGTGGCTTTGGTATTAGAGATCACAGACGCAGGTCCGGGCAACAGAATTCGGCTTGCATGCGGCCATGGTAAGCCATTGTCTTTCGGCTTTTGCAGCCTTCATAAAAGCAGCGCCCTCCTTTCCACATACCAAGCAAAGCCCGTTGAGTGCTGCGGTTTTCCTGTTAACGGGCAGCAGCAGAAACCAAACTAACCCCCCCCATCCAATACTCTGGGATGATCGCTTTACCCCTCCCCCCACCACGTGGCTGGTATCAGGGAAGATCCCTGCTACCCAAACGCGAAAAGCTCAGCGCCAATGTGTTCCCCCCCCCCCGCTTGGCTAACTGCAGGGAAGGATTTCTTTTCAGCCACAGGCAAACAGCCCAGTAGGAACGGCCACCTCTGTCCCCTTAATTAAATTCCCGTATTTCAACCAGGTTACCATGAACGATATCACTCTCCAGGCTTTGTCATGCAATGATACCAGATTTCTTGCTACTAGCATGGCGTGGTCAAGTGTCCTACCATGGAGGAGGGAATAAGGCTGCATTGCCCAGAAACCTTCTGCAAAGGCTTTTGGAGTACCTCCAGGAGAGCTTCATGGAGATGTCCCTGGAGGATTTCCGCTCCATCCCCAGACACGTTAACAGACTTTTCCAGTAGCTGTACTGGCCGCGAATGGATCCCAAGTCCTCAGGGCAAATTAATCATTAAAAAACGCTTGCTTTTAAACCATGTTTTATATTTACAAAGGTACACTCACCAGAGGTCCCTTCCATGGCTTCATGGTCTGGGATACTGCCTTGGGAGGGTACTTCATTCAGGCTGAGAAAAGGATCCTGGCTGTTGGGGAGAACGGAGTGCTGTGTGCTCTCCACAAGCTCCTCCTCCTCCTCCTCCTCCTCCTCCTCATCTTCCCCATCCGCAGAATCCTCAGGCATGGCTGAGATTACCCCCTCCTCGGAATCCACGGTCAGAGGTGGGGTAGTGGTGGCGGCCCCCCCTAGAATTGCATGCAGCTCAGCATAGAAGCGGCATGTCTGCGGCTCTGACCCAGACCTTCTGTTTGCTTCTTTGGTTTTCTGGTAGGCTTGACTGAGCTCCTTAACTTTCACGCAGCACTGTAGTGAGTCCCTATTGTGGCCTCTCTCCATCATGTCCTTGGAGTTTTTTTTCAAATGTTTTGGCATTTCGTCTTTTGGAACGTAGTTCTGCTAGCACGGAATCCTCTCCCCATATAGCGATCAGATCCAGTACCTCCCGTACGGTCCATGCTGGTGCTCTTTTTCGATTCTCGGACTGCATGGTTACCTGTGCTGATGAGCTCTGCTGCGTGGTCACCTGTGCTCTCCACGCTGGGCAAACAGGAAATGAAATTCAAAAGTTCGCGGGGTTTTTCCTGTCTATCTGGCCAGTGCATCCGAGTTCAGATTGCTGTCCAGAGCGGTCACAATGGTGCACTGTGGGATAGGTCCCGGAGGCCAATACCGTCGAATTGCGGCCACACTAACCCTAATTTGAAATGGCAATGTCGATTTCGGCGCTACTCCCCTCATTGGGGAGGAGTACAGAGATCGATTTTAAGAGCCCTTTATATCGAAGTAAATGGCTTTGTTGTGTGGACGGGTGCAGGGTTAATTCAATTTAACGCTGCTAAATTCGACCTAAACTCATAGTGTAGACCAGGCCATACATCAGTAACTGGTTAAAAGACCGAAAACAAAGGGTAGGAAGAAATGGTCAGTTTTCAGAATGGAGAGAGGTAAATAGCGGTGTCCCCCAGGGATCTGTAGTGCCGTTCAACATATTCATAAATGATCTGGCAAAAAGGTGAGGTGGCAAAATTTGCAGATGATACAAAATTACTCAAGATAGTTAAGTCCAAAGCAAACAGCAAAGAAATACAAAAGGATCTCACAAAACTGGGCAACAAAATGGCCAATGAAATTCAGTGTTGATAAATGCAAAGTAATGCACATTGGAAAACATAATCCCAACTATACATGCAAAATGATGGGGTCTAAATTAGCTGTTGCCACTCAAGAAAGAGATCTTGGAGTCCTTGTGGATAGTTTCTGGAAACATCCGCGCAATGTGCAGCGGCAGTCAAAAAAACAAACAGAATGGTAGGAACCATTGGGAAAGGATAGATAAATATCATAATGCCATAATATAAATCTATGGTTCACCCATACCTTGAATATTGTGTACAATTCTGGTTGCCCCATCTCAAAAAAGATATATTAAAATTGGAAAAGGTACAGAGAAGGCCAACAAAATGATTAGGGATATGGGAGGTGAGGATAGATTAATAAGACTGGGAGTTTTCAGCTTGGAAAAGAGACGACTAAGGGGGAATATAATAGAGATTTATAAAATCATGAATGGTGTAGAGAAAGTGAATAAGGAAGTGTTATTTACCCCTTCACATAACACAAGAATCAGTGATCAGCCAATGAAATTAATAGGCAGCAGGTTTAAAACCAACAAAAGGAAGTACTACTTCACACAACACATAGTCAACTTCTGAAACTCATTGCCATGGGATGTTGTGAAGGCCAAAAGTATAAGTGGGTTCAAAAAAGAATTAAATAAATTCATGGTGGATAGGTCCATCAATGGCCATTAGCCAAGATGATCGGGGATGCAATCCTATATTTTGGTGTCCCAAGCTTCTTACTGCTGGAAGCTGGAAATGGATGACAAGGGATGTATCACTGGATAATTGTTCATTTCCTTCTTAAGCATCTGGCATTGGCCACTGTTGGAAGACAGGATTCTGGTTAGATGGACCATTGGTCTGACCCAGTATGGCTGTTCTTATGTTCTTATTGTAGCTTGCAGAAATTACTAACAGTTTGAGGAGGAAGTATATAAATGTTGTAACTAATTCATAGGGACCCCTTTTACTACAAAAATGGCTGGTTTTTCACTTAAAAAAGAATTGGAGAATATTAAGTGTTATAAATTCAACAAGAAAATGGTCTGAGCATTGCCGTTCAATAACACCAATTTAAAATGTCCAGCGTGCAGTATTGTCCTTATTTTAACCTCATTTACTCAGTGTTTTGATTGCATCATACTGGGAAATGTTCCTTTATTAGAGATAATCCCCACCCCCTTTTTTGTATTTATAAAGAAGATCTGACCTTTAAAAAATAAAGAGGGGAGGGAGATTGTTTCTTTTAGAAGTTTCTGGTGTTTGTCTACCCTGATTTCCCTGGAAGGCTTTTGGACAACTCAAGAGTGAGTAGGATTGTAACAATTAGCAAGGAAGTAAAACTTGAGAAATTGAAAGGGAAAGTGATTTTTATTCACACTCTTTAAAATTCTTTGTTGAACTTAATAGATGCTAACAATTACAATGCCTGACAAACGATGTCAGGAGAGATCTCTTTATTAAAGATTCAACAGTTTGTCCCTTCAATTAAAAGCAGAGAAAGATCCCATTCTTTGTACACCTCTACCCCGATATAACGCGGTCCTCGGGAACCAAAAAATCTTACTGCGTTATATGTGAAACCGTGTTATATCGAACTTGCTTTGGCCTCGAGCATTTCCGTTATTAATAGTCAGCACGCTCAGAGCAGCGTGTCGGAGCCAGACACGCTGACGCGCTGATCCACCGGAGCACGCAGCCCCACCCCCCAGAGCGCTGCTTTACCGCATTATATCCAAATTCGTGTTATATCAGGTCGCGTTATATTGGGGTAGAGGTGTATCTGATCCCTCAAGAAGACCTCAAGCAAAATCAGGGAATACAATACTTGATGCTCTTGATATTTCTAAGGTAATCGCATAGGAAGGTACTTTTTTGGAAAAGCGCTTTCAAGCTTTTGGTTTATATATATATGTAAGTATAAAAATATAAATATATAAATAAAAAAAAGCCATGATTGCAATTGTTCCCCCTCTGCACACATCCTCTTCAAGTACCATCTGATTAGGAATCCAACTGAATTTTGTGCTTGTTTATTTTGTGTGCTGATTGGTTTCAAAGGCTTGCACTTAATGAAGCCAGACTTTCAAAAGCAAACTGTGGACAGGATCCTGTTTGCAGATCTATAGAGCAGTTCTCTACTCTACTCTGCTTTGCCTTTGGGAGTTGTATGCATTCAGGGAGAGCAGAATATGCGGGTTGATATTGCTGTACTGATTGCTGTAAGCACAGAATTATTTTTCCTGTTAAATGACTAAACTTGAGAGTGCTTTTCAAATAATGCTCGATGTAAAATATAGTTTGTTCACTGAGGATGTAATTTTTATGGTCAACCATTTATTTAACGGGGTTACTGTAAATTAAATTGTTTTTGTGTGTTCAACAGGCAGCCAGATAAACTAGTGGTGGTTTGGACAAGAAGAAGCCGAAGGAAATCTTCTAAGGTTAGTTGACTGCTTAGTAATACCCAACTTCAGTAAAAAGTGCAGTTGGCTGTTTGATTTATTAAGACAAAAATGGATGTTTATTTTATTCTTACTGAATTTGGCCCTAAAATGCTTCCTCTCTTACCATTGAGACTAATTTATAGAAACATTTATAGAAAAAACTCCAGTGTCATCTTAGGTATGTATGTAGCACCAAGTACACAGCATGCAGCTTAATAATAATTAACAATTCTTCTTCGAGTGCTTGTTCACGTCCATTCCACATTAGGTGTACGCGCGCCGCGTGCACGAACGTCGGAAACTTTTTCCCTCAGCGGCTCCCGTCGGGCCCGCAGGGTCTCCCTTCCCGCCAGAGCGGCGCCCCGCCCCAGCGTGTATATACCCCTGCTGGCCCGACCCTCCCTCAGTTCCTTCTTACCGCCCGTGGTGACGTTGGAACAGCTCTTCTCTCAACTCGAGAGTGTCCCTTAGCATAGTCATTAGCAGTAGTTATCAGTTCTTTGTTATAGTAAGTGTTAGAGTTAAGTAGTTTTTAGTTGTTACAAAGACCAACCAAACTCTTGGTGATAGGGGTTTGGTCAACCCCGGCACCGGCCCTGGGCAGCGGGGCATGCCGCACGCCCAAGGCTTCAAGGCTTGTGCCACGTGCCGCAGGCCCATGCCAGTGAGCGACCCGCACGAGTCGTGTCTCCGTTGCCTGGGGGAAGCTCACCAGAAGGAGCGCTGTAAGATTTGTAAGGCTTTCAAGCCCAGGACTCAAAAAGAGAGAGACTTTCGCCTGAAACAGCTCCTCATGGAGATGGCGTTACAGCCCTCCGCTCCCACGGCACCGTCGGCGTCGGTGCGAAGTGCCCCGGCATCGGTCCGCGACCCAACGCAAGCGGTGCAGGCTAAACCTGCGGTGCCGCCTCGGCGCGATCACGCCCGGCACCGATCTGCTTCGCCGGCCAAGCCCAAGAGCCAGCCCAAGGCCCGGGGTCGCTCCCCGCACAAGAAGGCGGCACCTACGAAGACCGCTAGTGCGCCCAAGGCCGTGCCGGCCCCGGCACAGGTCCCGGTACCAGTGGCTCCGGCGCCGAAAGGCCCGTCGAGCCCCGGGACAAGCGCGTCGAGTGAGGAGGAGGGGCTGGAGGAACTGTTGGAACAGCCCTCCACCCCGGACACATTTGAGGCGGCGAAGGACCTCATTGAATTGTCCTCCGTCAGCACACTCCGCGCCAAAGACATTCCGCCGAGGCTGCCTTCCAAGGGCAAGCCGGCGATGATGCGCCCGTCACGGTCGCCATCTCGGCACCGCTCCCGGCGCCGGTCCCGGTCGAGCTCCGCCTCGGTGGACTCCCGGCTTCCCGCCGCGCAACGGGCCTCCACGCAGAAGGGCCCCGGCGCGAGCGAGGCACTGTCCCAGCAACCCGGCCCGAGCAGGCACCGGGGCGCTTCGACGGCGAGGACCCCAAGACCGTCCTCCCGCAGCCGTTCCCGGTCCCGCGGTCAACGGTACCGTTCCAGATCCAGATCGGTACGGCGCTACTCACGGTCCCGGTCCCGACGGCACCGCTCCCCGACACCGGATCGGCACCGCTCCACGGCACCGCCGTGGCCCTGCAGGTCGCCGTCGCTTGTGTCGGAAGTGAGCTCGGGGCGGTCGAGGTACGATCGCAGAGGGCATTCCGCTACACGGCACGAGACCTCTTGGCAACCACACTGGAGCCATCCGGGACAGTGGCCGTTCTGGACCCCGTGGGCCTATCACCAGCAAGGCCCGCCATCCAGAACTTCGAGGTCGGGCCCTTCGGGGGACCAGTCCCGCTCCCCACGGTGCCGTCCCACCTCCCGTGCGGAGGCTACGGTCTCCAGACCGCCTGAGGCCGAGAGGGCGGACTCGGCACCGAGCCAGGCACCGTCCGTGGCCCAGGGCAGGGGACGCACCCCGGAGGGTCAGCCCGCTGAGGAGGGCTTACAGGAGGATGAGGACGCTCAAAAAGCCATGACCTCCTCCTCCTCACCAGATGAAGCCGTGGCGGGCACAACAGTGTCCGGCCCTCCCCCAATTGACCACCGGGCACACCAGGACTTGCTCCGCCGGGTGGCCCTCAACTTGGGGTTGCAGGCGGAGGAGACGGTCGAGCAGGAGGACCCCATGGTAGACATTCTCAGCCCGGAGGGTCCCTCCAGGATTGCTCTTCCATTGATAAAGACCGTACAGTCAAGCTATAAGACTGTGTGGCAGACGCCGGCCTCCTCTGCACCGACCGCACGGGGCGTCGAGAGGAAGTACTTCGTCCCATCCAGGGGGTTTGACTTCCTCTTCTCCCATCCGGCCCCATGTTCGCTGGTAGTTTCGGCGGTCAACGAAAAGGAGCGGCATGGCCAGCAGGCCCCGGCCCCCAAGGCCAAGGAGGCGAAACGATTAGACCTCTTCGGCAGGAAGGTCTACTCGTCGGGAGGCCTCCAGTTGCGGATCGCGAACCAGCAGGCGATCCTCAACAGACATAATTTTAACTCCTGGGCGTCGGTGTCCAAGTTCAAGGAGGCCCTGCCTCAGGGGTCGCAGCCCGAGTTTGCGGCCATTGTGGACGAGGGAAAGGCGGTGGCCAAGACTTCTTTACAGGCCTCGCTCAACTCGGCCGATGCGGCCGCCAGGACTATCGCGTCCGGAGTGGTGATGAGACGTTCAGCGTGGTTGCAAGTGTCTGGTCTTCCTCCAGAGGTGCAAAACACCCTCCAGGACCTTCCATTTGAAGGGACGGGGTTGTTTTCGGAGCAGACTGATGCCAGGCTCCATGGCCTCAAAGATTCGCGGGCTACCCTCAAGTCATTGGGGATGCATACCCCCGTGACGCAGAGGAAACCCTTTAAGCCACAGCCTCCACAGAGGCAATACCAGCCTCGCCCTCGACACGAGCCTTACCGTAGACGGGGCAGAGACAATAGGCGTAGGCGCAACAATACGCCTAACCACGGTCAAGGCCAGGGCAATAACAACGGCAAGCCGCAGCCGGGCAATAAACAAGGATTTTGAAGATGCGATCGAGGACAGCGTACCGATCTCTTCCCCGGATCCTCCCCTGTGTTTCAGGGACCGCCTATCCCGTTTTTCCCGTGCCTGGTCCCATATAACATCAGATCATTGGGTCCGCCGCACGGTAGAGTCAGGATATGCCCTCCAATTTTCCTCGCCCCCCCCCTTCCCACCCCCCCCCATCCCTCTTCAGGGACCCCTCTCACGAGCAACTCCTTATGCAGGAGGTACGGACCCTCCTCGCTGTAGGGGCGGTGGAAGAGGTTCCTCCAGACCTCAGAGGAAAAGGGTTCTATTCCAGATACTTCCTCATTCCCAAGGCAAAAGGGGGCCTCCGTCCTATCCTGGACCTTCGCAAGCTGAACAAGTACTTGCAAAAACCACGTTTCCGTATGGTTTCCCTCGGTACCATCATTCCTTCCCTGGATCCGGGGGATTGGTACGCTGCCCTCGATATGAAAGACGCGTACTTTCACATCGCTATCCGCCCGACCCACCGGCGGTTCCTGCGCTTCACTATCCAGCAGCGCCATTTTCAGTTTGCGGTCTTGCCCTTCGGCCTGGCAACGGCCCCACGTGTCTTCACGAAATGCATGTCCGTGGTGGCGGCCTTTCTTCGGAAGCGACGGATGCGCGTCTACCCATACCTGGACGATTGGCTCCTGGCGGGCCGGTCAGAGGCAGAGGTTCACGCCCACGTGACATTGGCGCTAGAAGTGTTCCGCGATCTCGGCCTGTTGGTCAATGTGCCCAAGTCCTCACTAGTCCCCACACAGAGACTGGAATTCATAGGGGCAGTCCTGGATTCGGTGGCGGCGAGGGCGAGCCTTCCCGTATCTCGTTTCCGGGCAATCCAGGAGGCCGTGACCTCCATTCAGAGATTCCCCACGACCACGGCCAGACGTTGCTTACAGCTCTTGGGGCACATGGCGGCATGCACCCACGTGGTTGGACACGCCCGCCTCCGGCTCCGACCTCTGCAGCTGTGGTTGGCCCAGGTATATCGCCCCAACAGCGACCCATTAGACATGGTTGTCACGATTCCGGCTCGGGTCTCGGACGCCCTCTGTTGGTGGCTCGACCAACAGCAGGTCTGTGCGGGGGTCCCGTTCGCTGCCCCACAACCAGTTCTGACGTTGGTGACAGACGCGTCGGACCTGGGTTGGGGGGCGCACCTAGGGGACCTACGCACTCAGGGCTTGTGGTCCAGGGAGGAACAGTCGCTTCACATCAACCTGAA
Organism: Emys orbicularis; assembly: GCF_028017835.1. NCBI lineage: Eukaryota > Metazoa > Chordata > Testudines > Emydidae > Emys > Emys orbicularis. Next base: position 201,839,209 of record NC_088685.1, on the reverse strand, counting down.
GGAGCTGAGGGCGGTTTGCCTCGCCTGCCAGACCTTTCACGCCACCATAAGAGGGCACGGCGTGTCAGTTCTGATGGACAACACTACCGCTATGTTCTACATAAACAAGCAGGGTGGGTCCCGGTCCTCTCCCCTCTGTCGCGAGGCACTCCTCCTCTGGGACTTCTGCATAGCCCATTCAGTACACCTCCGGGCTGCATATCTCCCCGGGGTCCAGAACGGATTGGCGGACCGCCTCAGCTGGTCCTATCTCACGCACGAGTGGCGGCTGAGGCGGGACATCCTCCGGTCAGTCTTCCTGAGGTGGGGGTTTCCCCAGGTGGATCTGTTTGCCACCATGGACAACAGCCAGTGCCCACAGTTTTGTTCCTTCCAGAACCGCAGTCCGGGTTCTCTGGCGGACGCCTTTACAATCCCGTGGGGAAGGGGCCTGCGATACGCCTTCCCCCCGTTCCCACTCATCCACAGGGTCCTTCTAAAGACCCGCAGGGACAGGGCGAAGGTCATTCTCATCGCCCCGGCGTGGCCTCGCCAACACTGGTTCACAACTCTCTTAGAGCTGTCCGTGGCCTCTCCAATAACCCTCCCCCTCCATCACGACCTCATAACACAAGATCGAGGTCGCCTACTCCACCCGAACCTGCCATCGCTGCATCTGACGGCATGGCTGCTCTCTGGCTAAATGAGGCGGAGCACAGGTGCTCCCAGGAGGTCCAGCAAATCCTCCTGGGTAGTAGGAAACCCTCCACAAGGGCAACCTACCTGGCCAAGTGGAAGCGCTTCGCCCTCTGGTGTGAGTCTCAGCGCGCCCAGCCCTTGCGGGCCTCGATACCGATGATCCTGGATTACGTGCTGAGCCTTAGGCGCCAGGGCCTGGCCCCCGCTTCTATTAAGGTGCATCTAGCCGCCATATCGGCATTTCACCCGGGGGAATTGGGGCTGTCCGTGTTCTCCAACCCTACGGTGGTCCGATTCCTCAAGGGGCTGGATAGGATGTTCCCCTACACTCGCCCACCTATACCCCCGTGGGACCTCAACCTGGTCCTCACTAAGCTCATGGGGCCCCCCTTTGAACCCCTGGCCTCTTGCTCCCTCATGCACCTTTCATGGAAGGTCGCGTTCCTCGTGGCTGTCACCTCGGCTAGGAGGGTGTCGGAGCTGAGGGCCCTCACCTCAGAACCCCCGTATACTGTTTTTTATAAGGATAAGGTGCAACTCAGGCCTCACCCTAAGTTCCTTCCTAAGGTGGTCACGAGTTTTCACATGGGGCAGGACATCTGTTTGCCGGTGTTCTTCCCCAAGCCCCATACGGACCCGCGCCATCGTAGCCTGCATACCCTCGATGTGCGGCGGGCGCTCGCTTTCTATCTGGACCGTACCAGGCCTTTCCGTAAATCGACCCAACTATTCGTGGCCATTGCGGAACGAATGAAGGGCCAGCCTATTTCAACGCAACGCCTGTCGGCGTGGATCGTGCTTTGCATACGCACGTGCTACGAGCTCGCCCACATGCCTGCACCTCCGATCCGGGCTCACTCTACTAGGGCCCAAGCGTCCTCGACGGCCTTCTTGGCGCAGGTCCCGCTTCAGGAGATCTGCAAGGCAGCCACCTGGTCGTCGGTTCATACCTTCACAGCCCACTACGCGATCCACCATCAGACCAGAGATGACGCGATGGTCGGCAGGGCGGTGCTTCAATCTGTTATTCCTTGACTCCTACCCTCCTCCAATGGTAAGCTTGTGAGTCACCTAATGTGGAATGGACGTGAACAAGCACTCGAAGAAGAAAAGACGGTTACTTACCTTCTGTAACTGTTGTTCTTCGAGATGTGTTGTTCACGTCCATTCCACTTCCCACCCTCCTTCCCCTCTGTCGGAGTCACCGGCAAGAAGGAACTGAGGGAGGGTCGGGCCAGCAGGGGTATATATACGCTGGGGCGGGGCGCCGCTCTGGCGGGAAGGGAGACCCTGCGGGCCCGACGGGAGCCGCTGAGGGAAAAAGTTTCCGACGTTCGTGCACGCGGCGCGCGTACACCTAATGTGGAATGGACGTGAACAACACATCTCGAAGAACAACAGTTACAGAAGGTAAGTAACCGTCTTTCTAAGTTATTAATTTCTAGATCTAATCAGAAAGAAGAATCACTCTTAAACATAATAAAAACATTAATAAGGAAGCTGCCACCTTTGCAATAGGAGGATATAAAGTAGGAGTAAGACTGTTTTTGCCACTACGCAGCCCTGGAAATCAGAAAGTTTCAAAGCAGATTCTTTCAGTTGGATATTGTATCTGCAGACTGGGCCTCTGTTGGGAAATTACATTGACACTGAAATTGTCACAGGCATTACTAAACACTCCTGCTATTTCTTTGTGTATATTTTTATGTAGTAAATGTATTCTAATCATGGGGTAAATCCTGTTCTCCCAGTTCCAAAAAACACTAACAAACAAATACACATGCGGGGGTAGCAAAACCCAAAAGTAGAACCACCACCTTGTTTGCACTACAAGAGGGCACAGGTAGTAGAGAGAGGGTTACTTCTACACTTATGGCAGCCTGTAGAATACAGACAACGCATGCCCAGCTAGCATAGGGTAGTAGTTTAGACGGTGAGGCATGGTTTAGGTTAGTCGAGTGTCATACGTGCCTGAACTCCCAGTGTATATCCTACACATGGCCAAGCAGTGCCTTCCATGTCTATAGTGCTAATTTTAGCATCTTTCTGCCTCCCCACTTGCTGGTGGGAGCTTTTCCTTGCTATGTGTGTGGCTACACACCGCAGTGACCAGTGTGGACACAGCCTGCCTTTCTCTGGGGCATGTAGCAACATGTGTATTGCCTGTATTCTATGCACTGCCATAAGTGTAAACGTAGTCATAATGAGAACTCTATACCCCCTTGTGTGCCATGGTGTGACACACTGCCCCAGCTCGCCAAAAATTCCTACAGAGCGAACAGGAAAATATGAATGGTCCAGGGACATGGAAGTACAATGGCCAACGGGTCTGTGCGCTTCGCTGATTGAGTCACCCAAATCTCTACATGGCATGGGAGAAACACTGTGCTGTACCCAATACTCTTTTCTGTTGCCAATAGTTGCTGCTGCTTGCACAAGTGCCCTAACATCTACTTGCTGATTCCTTTTCCTCCCAAACATTGCCTATTTTCCTTTTACTCAGGGCCTTCTTATGGGACAAGGTCCTGTCCATAATAGGAAATTTCTAAAATTAATCATTAGATGTTGGATAATTATTTCAATTAAACAGAGAGGTCTCATCTCCTCTTTGTGCATGGGTGTAACTCTGAATAACATTAATGGCAGGTCTATACGGATATAGAGGAGAACAGAGAAGCACGATTAGACACCTGAGATGGGGAAGGGCTTGTAGCTATTTAATTGTGGATTGATGTATATTTTAATTATATATACAATCAAAAAATGTTTTGAGCTCATGATGTTGTACAGTTCACCAGCCTATGGAATGGTGTTCTTTTTACTGTTATCCTCCCCTTAGCATCTCCATGCTTTCTGCTGTTTGTCACACATACTTGTTGTGCCTTGTCTTAAACTAGGCTGTAAACTGTTCCAGATTTCCTTCTGTTTGTACAGTGCTTAGTACAATGAAGCCAGGATCCTGATTGGGACTTTGGATATTACCACAGTACAAAAAAATAATATCCCCTATGCACATTCTAAATTTTGCTTTAGTTTCTGCATGGAAGTGTGACAAAAGATACTGTAGGACACTAAAATAAAACTCAAACATGTTTTTAAACAAAAAATGTCTTGTTAGATGGTAGGGTATTTAGGCACGATTGATTAGTTTGCTGGGTTAGAGATTATGTTCAAAGTCTTGTTTAGTGTACAAACAGATGCCATATCTGGAATTCAACAGGGCCAGATGCAGGGGTCTGCTCATGCATATGACATTGCAGGATTGGGGCCTTAGTTACTGAGGATTTTAATTTAATTGGTCTATCATTGGCCGTGGAGCATCAGTTTTCAGCTGAGCTTGCATCCCCCTAAACTACAGAATTTTTAGACACGCCTGCTTGCTATGTCCAAAGTTTTGGTTATCCAGCATTATAGACAAACCTATCAATGTCAGCAGATAAAATAGTGGTTGATCTTTTTAAGACTAAGAATAGCCCTGTAGCAAATCATCAGAGGATGATTAAGGGGGCCTACACAGATATTTTTTTAAAGTGCCAAATGCCTGCAAGTACTGTACCTAGAATAAGACTTAACTTTTTTTAAAAGATTTTATAGCTGACATGATTTTGCTTCATTCGAGATGTTTGTCTCCTAGACTATAGATTAATAAAGATTCCTAAACTCTTAGTCATCCTGCCAGTAAAATACATTACTATACATGTTTGTTCATCTAATTGCTTTCTTGGAAATGAGTCAAATCAAGACTTTTTATTTTATTTTACACAGACACTGTGCCCAAGAAGTACCTAAGCATTAATCATATCCCAAGTGTTCCTATATTTTTTCATTTATTTGTGAGGCAGGGAAGAGACATCAGTTAAGTTTTCTCTGAGAAGAAATTTTTATCCCCCTGCAATCAATATAATGAAAATGGGGAAGAAGTCAGAAGATCCACCTTCCACCCCTAACAAATGACTGCAGCCCACAAAAATTTAACTCAAACATAAAGATAACAATTGTGTAACTTGTGAACAGTGCATTTAACTAATATAATATTAAGGTGTTGGTGCCATTTGCCCCAAATACATTCTTACTAAGGAAACTACAAATATTACTTCAGCTTTGAGAAAGAACGTGAGACCTCATCCACTGCCCTTTTTTTTATTTAATACCTTATTGGGAGATGAGTAAGTTAATAATTATTATGGAGGACTGGTAATGACTCCATAGCTAAGATTGCATAAAAATGTTAGGTTGTAACAGGTTTTGCTAAATGGTGCACCCAAATTACAATAGCCATATTGAAAACAACATGCTAACAGAGATCATTATCCAAAGGATGGTATGTATGATGGGTAGATACTATGCCAGCATGACATCAGCTAATAGTTATCAACTCTAATTCAAATTTAAATAATTTAGAGCCCTGCTTTGGAATTCCCTGCCCTTGGGCTAGTCTGAATTTAGATACAGTTACACAAACATGTCAAAACATGACTTGTTTGTGTAACTGGGCAATTCTGACTTGTGGGACTGGTATTTACAACACATGATGATAATCAAAAGCCTTGCTAAATTTGGCAGAATTTCTGAGCAAGTCTTAAGACCGGGCTGACCTTTTTCTTTCAGACCCTCCACCCCCCACAAAACACGTCAATTTGGTAGGCACAAATGTACCTTTGTCTTTTTTTAAAATCAAGAACACATACCTTATTGCATCTTTCCAAGCCTTCTTTGTGCAAACGTACAATTATATTACAAAATTTACATTATTCTAGGCAGAGCTATAAAGTTAAGGTTGCTGAACACGTTCCATTTTTTCGGTTGCTTATAATAATACAGTTCAATATAGTGTAATTTCTGTTTTTTCAATTTTTTTTTTTTTCAAACTTAGGAAAAAAACTACTTTGAAAGACAGTTATTTAGCTTACAAAGTCAAGCACTCAAAAGCTAGGAAGAGCCAGAATTAAAGTTGCCTGTTCAAGCTCAATTCATCCCCTTTGTGTGCATGCATTATGACACAGTCTTTAATTACATGATCACAAACTATTTTACTACAAGATCCATCCTCATTAAAGTGCACAGAATGGATAGTGCTCAGGGAATGACAGTAGAAGGTGTGTATTGAATGAGACAGAGTACGCAGGAGAGGTTGGCCTCCTGGTTAAGGCAGCTGAATGCCATTTTGGAGATTTGGAGTCTATCCCTTCCTCTCCAATATAATTTGTACATGATGCTAGGCATGTCATATACACCAGTTTTTCACACGGGGCCACTAACTGTGTTCCTCATTTTCTGGGTACCCAACCTGAGACATCTGGAGCCTGATTTGCAGAAGTCCTAGGCACTTGCGGCTGCAACTGAAATCAATGGGAGCTGTTCTTCGAACATATAAAGTGCCGTACAAATGTTAGTGCTCTGAAAAATCAGCTCATTGGTATCTCAAGTTGGGCACAAAATTAGTGGACACTTCAAGTCATCTGTTTGGGATTCCTCTGGTGTGTGGAAGCCCACAACAGGCACGCAGCTACCAAGCCAGCCCCTGGTTCAAGGGGCCATGTTTGGACCTGGAAGGTGAAATGGCTGGACTGTGCTGTACTCTAGCTATCCCCAGATAGTATATTGCTCGTATGGAACTGTTGCTAGCTGGAGCAAGTTAGAGCACTGCTCAGGCTGCTCTAAGCTGCATTGGTGTTGGAGCAGAGAATCAGGATGCTATAATTGGTTGCTGGATCTCCGCTTCTCTCTTTCTCCCTCTCCTGAGGTGCCCTTGATGACACTGGAGAAGGGGAGCCCTTAGGTAAGAACAGCTCCCCTAAGCTCAGTCAGAGCCAGTCAGGCTCCTTCCCTGGTCTCCTGGGGCCTTCTCCAGCCTGGCAGAGAAGTAAGCAATGGAGCAGCTAGTGCTGTTCTCTTCTCCCTCCTTTGCAGTGCATTAGGCAGCCAGCAAGGTGCTGCTGAGCAGCTGCTCCGAGCATTGCTGGCTCCCGTTAGGGGTGCTCTTGGGACTGCAGCAGAAGTGGTGAGAGACGTTTGGGAAGAAGATGGTGTTGGCGCTGAACTAAACACTTGCATTTAAACATCGCAGGGCAGGGCTTGAGGAACGTCTTCTCCATTCATGATCAAATGTAAATTTGCTCTCTCATTTGCTATAATTAGAGTCTCAAAGGCCACAAGTTGGACGCTACTGTTCTAAAAGTATCTGCTTTTCTTTCTTCCTTCAAAACTTCACTGATGAAGAGCTACCCAGTGGTGTTTAGTGACCTTATGTATGAGACCAGCATTCCTGCTTTTTCACCTTCTTAAAATCTGTTGTTTTTTCCATTTGGCCTTATGACGATTGATGTATCTAATGCACCCTAACCTTGGTGTCTGAGCAGAAATCGATCTGAAGGACTGTAATCTCCATCCTGTCTTGTATTACATTAGGACATGTCTAGTTGTTTTTGTTTTGGTTTGGGGTTTTTTTTAAGTAAGAGATGTGTACTAGTTAAAATGCTGGGCAGGGTTCTAAATGCGACTGTGTCACAGCGAAGTGAGGCTAGTGACTTTTTAGGTTGCAATTTTGGAAAGGGTTTTTCATTTTGCTCCAAAGGTGATACCTTCTGTGGCCATCCTGATACCTGGCAAGGTTTCCAAAGTAGAGGGCCTGCTCCTAAGAAAGCTGGCAGGGTTCTTGTTCATTGCATCTGTCATGTTTGGTTTCAGGGAGAGTGGTAGTCACGGAAATAGCAGGGTCCGGCACACGGAGGGTAATTGTCAGGGGAGCCAGTATAGTATATGGAGCACTCAAGTGGTGTGCTCTCATCCTCCTGTGTTGCTTAATAATTGGGCTACTACATTTGGAGCCAGTTGGAGCTTCAATCTTCTCTTTCATCTCCAGGTACAGAGCATTGCAGCAAAGCAAGTGCATGTTACTTTTTCACCCTAGAGCTTGCAATGTTCCCCTGCACCAGTCACTAGTAAATAAGAAATTAGCTTATTTTTGCCCACAACATGACCATTTGCTCAAATATTTCTCTTACCTGTTCTGCAAAACCAGTACATTCCTATGTGCTATATATGGAGTGTCTGTTTTGTGTTGATAATGATGAAATTATTTAATAAGTGTTGAGACTTGCACAGATCTGTTATGGTCAAAACAGGCGATTCCCTGTAACTACACCTCTACCCCGATATAACGCGACCCGATACAACACGGATTCGAATATAACGCAGTAAAGCAGTGCTCCGGGGGGGAGGGCTGCGCACTCCGGCGGATCAAAGCAAGTTCGATATAACACGGTTTCACCTATAACGCGGTAAGATTTTTTGGCTCCCGAGGACAGCGTTATATCGAGGTAGAGATGTATATCTGAAATATGGACAACAGATCAGATATTTTTCAAGGGCAATCCACTAATTGAGCACAACATCTAGGCCCCCATCAGGTTATGTATGCATTCAAGTGATAGATCTCTTACAGAGGAATATCTTAATTATCCCGGCCTGTAAATTGATAGTTTTCAAGCTGTCCTTAAAGAAGGCAAAAACCAAAACCCACCAAGCCTCACAGTCTGTGCTCAAACACTGCATCATTACGATGCATCCATTTGTGTATTTGTCACGATAATGCAACTTTGCAAAAATAAATGTATGTATAAAGCAGGTAATTCCTACAATAAGCATTATAAATGTAAATAATGAGAACAGTCATGAAAGAACTCCAAAGGCCAGGAGATCCTAAAATGCTTATCTGAACCTGTGGAGCCCACCACCAGTCTTTTCTCACACATTACAGTCCCCCACCCCAATTGTTCATCTATCTACCAGTACAGTTTTCTAGGAGTGGGGTGATGTGAGGCATGTTGCCATTTCTAGCATCTTTGTGGCATATTTCACCAATCTTTCCCCTCCTCCTGGGTGTTTCTTCATTTAAAGTGCCCCGGGTGTTGCAGCGAGGGTGACCAGACCGCAAATGTGAAAAATTGGGTTGGGGGGTAATAAGAGCCTATGTAAGAAAAAGACCCAAAAATCGGGACTGTCCCTATAAAATTGGGACATCTGGTCACCCTAGTTGCAGCTTCTCCTCACTTCCTCTCTGCGGGGTTGGTGCTTTTTCCTCTGTACTCCTTCCTGAAAAGGCTACTGCTGCCGGTGATTGGATAGTGAATGAGGCAGCCAACAATAGAGGTCGCTCTATACAGGCTGCTGCTCTCTCCCTAGCCTGAGGAGGCAGGTGGTGGTAGGAGGGATGATGAAGACAGGGAGTGAGGCAGCCAGTGGCAGTGTTTGTGTCCATCCAGGCTGCATCGGAGCCAGGGCAACAGAGAAGCAGTGAAAGATGCAGAAAGGGAAGGAGGCTGTGTAGGGGAGGAGGAAAAAGAGTCTGGAAGGCACAGTATAGTGGGAACTGTGGCCCGAGGTGATAAATGCAGAGGAAACATACTGTTCAGGCCTAGAGCGAGACAGCTGGTCAGGATCCAGAACATGGGGACAGTGAGTAATATTGGGATTGTTGGCATGTTTACAGCGTGGAGGTGGCAAAATCTTGCCCATTTGCCAAAGCAAAGGCCTATGTTTTGGATGATTGATTAAAATATAGTCGGTATAGCTGTATGCCTACATGATGAGTCTGTAACGGTACAACCCCCCCTCCACTCCCAAAAGACCCCCTCAATACAGGGACTCTTGGTCTGAGAAATAACATTATGTTGTATTACTCTTAATGATAATTTTAAGTGCTCAAAGTATTCTCTATTAACTAATAGGCCTCCCCCTATTTTGCACCCTTTGCTTTCTCCTGCACCAACCCAGGGGCTTAAATTTGAGGTTATCCTTGCCTGTCATATTGCCTGGGTGGTGCAGTCCTATATTCCAAAGCCAAATGGGCATATAACATCATCCAGCTAATAAGGGGATAGTTTTGCTTTAAAAGCTCATTAGGTAGGACTTTCAATCTCCCACTCTCTGCTGTTGATAACATGCATGTCAGGTAACAGTAATGCATGTTGATTTGTTTTAGGATTCTCCATTTGTTACTGTTTCACCAACTAGTCTAATGAGGAGAGGAGACTGGTAAATCCCCCTATACCCAGAATTCTGCTGCATCATAGAATGCTTGTTTATGATTGTATGTACAAAATGTTTTTACAGTATAAAAATGGGAGCAGTATTGCCAACCCCAAGTATTCAAAAAAACATGGGTCAGGCCCAAAAAATCATGAGGTTGACTTAAAATTTATGGGATTTAAAAACAAACATACATATTGGGTTCATTTTATTTGCCGTCTGGTTTCTCGGCCTTGAAGGTGCAGTTGGGACACATTTTCAAGCATGACTTTGCAACCATGAGGGCAAGAAACTTCCTTTTTTAAATGAAAGCTGAGATTTTCACCTAACCAGATACCTGCAGTACCTGGGGCTTTCAGAAAAACACCAAATATCACGAGACTTGGGATACAACTGTAAACATCAGCAACTCTGTAGGAGTGGATGAAAATAACAGGACAACAATAAGAATGTTATAAATATATCTGCAAAGATAAATGGCTTTGGGCAGCATGGAAAACAAGCTGGAACCTACCAATGGCTCCCTGCAGGACTTTATTCTTAGATACTCCCTCCGTCGCTCCCTCAATCTCTTGACCTTCTCTCCCACACCCTACTAGAAGCTGCTGCCACTTCTCTTGCGGCTCCACAGAGCAGGGAATCAACAGAGGGAATAGAGCCAGAAGGCAGATAGACTGCCTGTAGTAGTGGCAACTTAGTGGCCTCTGGTGGCCTAAAGGAACTATTACAGTTCCTTCTGATAACGAAGCTGGATGTGTGAGGATCTATGTAGGCTGCAGAAATGCGTGACGGGGCTGCCAAGTGTGTCAATATCATGTTAGATGAAGCACTGTTTATAATGCACAACAGTGGTGAATTAGTTTCCTTCTCCTACTAAATGAGGATGCTTTTCAATCACTATCTTTCCCACCAGGGTGTATTGAATTCTGTAGTTAAAATTGGCCATTGGGCAGCTGGCTAAATTTGAGGTGGGGTATCTGCACTAAATTTTAACCCAGAAGAGACCTTTTTAAAACTCTCTTGAAAATTATAGTTTGCTGACATGGCCGATGGGACTGTGCCACCATAACAACAATTCATTGCTACAAAACCAATGTGTACTCTTAGGAACACCATCCTATCTCCAAATGTGTTATAACCAGGGTAATTATACTTGAGTTTAATGTACCTGGGATCCAAGTTACATTAGCCTTATGCTAGTAATAGTGTTATAAAAATCATACACTGAAGTGCTGGATGTGGCAAAGAACATATAACTAAAATGAACAATGTTTGATACCATAGAATTTAAAAACTCAGTTAATTTGATGCAAATAACAATCATTTATAATCTCAAAATAAGAAAAACAGGTAGTTAGAAACAGCCATGCTACTCAGCCACCCCCTTATATTAGCATATATTCATTTATATTTCCATAGTTATCTAAAGTTTTCCTCCATACTAACTGAACCAGATTCTGAAATTCGCACTTCATGGTGTTCACTGTTTTAGTGGAAAGTATGCAGCTCCACAGGTTGGAATGATTTGCTCAGGTCTTTTAGAGTTAATCTCTTTTTACTTCATTTTATCCTGGTCACTTCACTTTTAGTTATAGGTACTTAAATGTTAATTCTTTATAGGTTTAAATGTTTCAGAGGCATTTAGTCTGTACTATAAATTGGTGCTTTATTTTTTTCAAATAAAACAAAAAGAAATCAGTTTTATTAAAATCTGAATATGGCTACTGAGCATGCACAATAGCTACTCTTAATTATTTGCTTTAAAGGAAAACATTCCATAGTCTGAAACATATGCCAAAGGTCTGTATACACCATTTTATGAACTTGCACCTGCAGGGTGCTCAATGTTCTGGCCCTGATGTAGGCATTGTGCTTAATTGCTTTGCAAGATCAGGACCAGAGCACTCAGCACCTGGCTAGAGTGAGCCTTGTGTGACTGCGTAACCCCCATCAATGGTGCGAGTTCCTTCTGTTCTCAGTGGTTTGTCTTACTGTGTTTAATAGAATCGTAAATTTAGGAAAGCAGGGTTTTTTGGAGCTAATCATCAGTACAGACGCATGCATGCACACGCTGACTTCCAGGGGAGTTGGAGCAGGCCTTTTATGACGGACTGACTCAATTATTGTTTCGTTTCTTCTTCTAGGCCCATAGCTGGCAACCTGGAATCAAAAATCCATACCGTGGTGTGGTGGTGTGGCCTGTTCCTGAAAACATTGAAATCACTGTGACACTTTTTAAGGTAGGTTTTTAATGTTTCATTTGAACTCATTTTATAAGGCATAAGATGATATTTCCTGAAAACTTACACACACAAACGCCTTCTGTCATGGGGCCTGATCCTGCAGTTCTTGTCAAGTCATTAGCTGCATACCTACAAGTTCACAGTTTAAGTATGAGAGAGAATTAAGACCCCTTGCAAACACTTAGCTATGTTCTTAACTTACCAACACACTCAAATAGTCCCATTGAACTCCTCAGGGCTGCTTGCGTCTATAAAATTAAGTACATGCTTATGTGTTTTCAGAATGTCAGTCTAACTTTCCATACAACTGAAATACAGAGTAGTCGGTTTTGCCTAAAAACACTAAGTTGGTAGGAGTCAAAACAATTTGTGTCTTGACTGTGGGCTGTATCGTTGCAGTCATCGTTTTCCTCATTACATTTGTTCTGAAACAGAATCTATCTCCAAATATTACAGCATTTCAAGTATGTTATAAAAATGTCACAGTTCTTGTTTAATTGCTACCTTAGGAATTGCTGGAAAACAAAACTACATTGATGGGGAACATATGAATAAGAGAGAGAATTTTAGGTCTTTGTGTGGTCTGATTAAATCAGATGGCGCCCCAGGAGAAGCATCTTTGGCGCCCCCCCTCCGTTTGTTAAACTTTAGAATATCTTATTTTTTATTGCATTTCATGACTTTGATGCATGATTTATCCCTATCATATCCCTGTCATATAAGATGGAAAATTTGCATGCTAGGATCTGTAAATCTGTATTTATTCATGCTATATATAAGCAAATAAAAAAAAAATCATTTCCTATAAGCTTATAGAAACTTTTTAATTTTAAGAATAACTGAAATGTACTAACATGAAGAAACTGAACGGTACACCAACATTGGGTGGACCAGTATTAAATAGTGTTACAGTAGGTGACAGCTTTAAAATATTAACCCTAGTCCTTTGGTTCCAAAAGTCGCTTTTCTTGCCTTTGCCCTCGCAAACTGAAGCACAACGTCAAGGAGGTCCAAAGACTGACCAGTGGCATTTTCAAGCCATTTTGACCATCGTTGATCGAAGATATGTTTTAATGAGCCTGAGCTTCAAAAAGCTGCGCTCACCATCCACAGTTGTGACTGGCAGTGTGAGCAGAATCCTCAAAGCTATAGACACATTAGGAAAAGTGTCCTTCAGCTCTACATCATGAATGTATTGTAGAACTTGGAGTGGAGAGTGCTTCCTCTGTCGCAAAACGTGATGGATGTTGTCCAATTCGACATTGATGTCTGAACAGTCCCCATGTGTCAGCGTCCGGTGCAGGTCCATCTAATTGCTCAAGAGTGTCTTCCTGTCCGCCAGCAGCTTACTACGGTCATACAAAAACCCCAGGTCTTTTCGTGGTGCTTCATTCGTCCAAACTTTTTTTCAATGGACACTTGAGCAGTGTCAATGAGCGAGCAAAAAAAAAGTCTCAATTGAATTTTCTTCCAATCTTTCCATCACCTCATCTCTGCCCTCATAACCAAACTGTCTCTTCTTCCAATGAATACGAGTTTCCTTGAAGATGGGTTCAACTCCTAAGTTCCCCCCGCCCTTTTTTTTTTTTTTTTTTTTACAGCAATGATGGCATCTGCAAATCCATTCTCTCTGTAGGCCACAATGAAATCAAGGCAGCTTCTCATTAAAATAGTAGTGTTTGCGATGTCCATTGACTGAGTTTCTAATGCAGTGCTTACGGTGTTTACTTGGAATAGGATATTGTGCCAAATCATAATTTAGATGAGAAGTTTGAAGTCAGTGATCTGTTTTGCCAGGCTTTGAACCTCGTGTCAGATTCCGGCCTCAGCTTTACTTGACTGCACCAGTTCCATCAGGGCATTGTAAACCTCAGTCACTTGGTACCTCACTGGCCTAATGCTGTCAGTGTGGCTCTGCCAGCGAGTGTCACTTAGTGGCTTCATGGTCAGATTTGTAGAATTGTCCATGAGGATCTTCCACCTGATAGTTTATGCAGAAAACAGGACGTATATCCTTTGCAGTACTTTGAAGAGAGATACTGAATCTAAAGAAGATGACGCTGCATCTGACACAACCAGGTTGAGGGAATGGCAGTCACAAGGCAGGAATAAAGCTCTTGGATTCAGCACAAGGATCCTTGCATGGATGCCACTGTTTCTTCCCTTCGTGTTCGCACCGTTGTTGTAGCCTTGGCTGCAGCAATCCTGAAGGTTTATTTTATTCTCATTCAAAACATTCATAAACAGTTCTGTTAGACCTTTTCCAGTAGAGTCATCCACAGACCGGAAACAGAGTATGTGTCTATTTGGATACAGCCATCCTCGTCGTCGTCAAATCTTACTGTAAATGACATCTTTTTCACTGTGACTAATGTTAGGAGTGCAATCTGTTATTACAGCGCAGTACTTCGCGTTGCCAAGCTGTATCAATATGTTATCAAGCACCTTCCTTGCCATAAGGTCAGTCATTTCATTTTGAATTGTTTTGCTGCAGAAATGGTCCATAGCTTCTTTAGGAACTACTCGCTGTAGGTGCTCATGCATGACCTCATCGTATTTCCCAAGGATCTCTACCAAACCAAGGTAATTACCGTTATGTTCAGTGAACAACTTATCCGAGGAGCCCCAGAGAGCCAAATTATTTTTGCAAGGAAGAGGGTAATTGAGGTCAGATGCTCGAGCACATTCCTGCAATGCTGGGTTTCTACATTAATAATGTGCTGGTTTTCTGCACCTGTGCATTTATTCTGCTTGAGTCTGGACTCGACCTCCATCCATTTGGAGTGGGCCGTAAAATGGCTGGGCGACTTTTCATTTTGCTTCAGAGCATCAGCTAAGTTATGCCAGTAATTGTACCCGGATAATGCAAGCAACGATTGGGCATTCTTGTCAAATATCTTGCAACAAAAACAGAACACTGTGTCAGTTGATTATGAGCAAACTAGCCAACGCCAATTCGGTTTCTCGAGCACTCTTTCACAGTGTGACTTTGAGAAGAGTCGCGTCTGCTCATTTACTAGAAATGTCATAGCCTCGATTTTGCGCAGCCCGTTCAAAATTGTTTGTTCAATATCGTCAGAGTTTAGGATCGCCAGCCATAAAGCAGGATCCGATGTAGCAATTTGTGGTGTGCAGTTTTTCTCACTGCTGTTTCTGTCATCATGCGAAATGGATTCTTCTTTATCGTTTCTCTCCTTTTCATGTAAACTAGATTTTTCTTTGTCATTACTCTCCTTTTTATGTGAGCCACATTCTTCTTTATCATCAGTTTCCTTTACATCGCCAGGAAAATTGGACAATTCTCCATTACTTTCCTCACATTTCCATTCCTTATCTTCAGGTAAATCTGTTAATTCCTTAATAATAGGACTTCCATCATTTACGCTTTGCACCTCAATTTCTTCTGCACTGGGAGGATCGCTACTGCCTAAAGCCCGGTCTGTGTTGTCCTGTTTCAGATATTTTCCCATCAAATTTGCTCTTTGCTGCATACTAGATTGCAGTTGAGCTTTTCACTTCGTATACTGAGCTGCTGAAGGCTATTTTCTGGCATCTTTTATTTTCTACAGGGGAAGAGACCGTATTAGGGAGAGCAAAAGTCTATGTTCCTCAGTCTTAGAAAGTCTTCAAACATGTGTTAAGCATGGCAAAAGAAGTAACAGTATTCTTTTATATTGTTGCTTAGATACGGGTTTGATAGATATCTCTGGCATCTCATTAAGTATGTCCTTTATTAGTCATTACTTACACTCTTAAACACACAAGTACACTTTGACAATTACACAATAAAACATGGTTCACAATATCGCAGCTGGGCTCTCACTTCACTTCGTTCTTATATCTCACTCACTAACTGGTAACATTCTGCCCTTTGTATACCCATGAGGGCATGACTGAAAACATTCTAGGAGGTTCAAGGAAAATGTAATTCCCAGAAAGTCTGGAAGGTTCCATGAAATTCTACAAAGGTCCAGAACATTCTAGGAGGTTAGTGAAACGTTTTACTTCAAACTTTCTATTAACAACAAAAACAGCACCCCAAGCCCGGCACCCCCCAAGCCTGGCACCCCAGGTGGTCGCCTGGTTCACCTGCCCTTAAATCTGGCCCTGTCTGGCAGTGTAAAGTCATGTTAAAGTGAGTGTAAATAACAGTTATACCCATTTCAATGCCCTCCTGCACTGCCAGAGTACTAATAGTATAAGTGAGAATCACGACTTTTAAACTTCAGATATATTGACTTGATCCCTGTTACTTGACCTTTTTTTTTTTTTAATCAGTAAGCAAATATAATTAAACCTTGTCCTATGCCTAAAAGCGCTAAACATAAATTTTATGCCAAAGAAAACAGCACCCTTACTACAGGGACAGTGTAATCCTGGTCTCACCTGCCAGGAAGGAGACGGCATAGTCTAGGGTTACCATACGTCCGGATTTTCCCGGACATGTCCGGATTTTTGGTCCTCCAATCCCCGTCCGGGAGGAATTTCCAAAAAGCAGGACATGTCCGGGAAAATAGGGAGGCATGGTAAGGGGACTGCCTCCTCCCCGGGCTCCAACTTTCCGGGGCCAGGCGGCGGCTGTTCGTTCTCCCCACCTGGGCAGCCGGACTCGGGAGCAGCCGCTGCCGCAGCTCCCACTGCCGCGGGGGGAAGCGGCCAAGCATGTGGCGCTCTGCGGCTGCGGCTCTGGCGCCCGGGGCGTGAACCCCCTGAGCCCGGGCCTGCTGCGGGGACCCAGCTGGTGCAATCCCGCGGGCGGCCCCGGAGTGGGGGCAGCAGTCCCCAGCCCCACCCCCCCCGGTCCCGCTCGGGTCCCGCAGGGGAACGAACGGGGCTGCCGATGCCTCCACCCCGGGGCCTCCCGCGGGATTGCACCAGCTGGGCAGCCAGCCCAGACACGACTGGCCAGGGGCTGGATGCACTGTGCGCGCTGCTGGGTCCCCGCAACAGGCCCGGGCTCGGGCCCAGGTGTCAGAGCCGCAGCCGCCGAGCTTGGCCATCGGCCGCTTCCTCCCCCACGGCAGTGGGAGCTGCTGCAGCAGCTGCCCCCGAGTCCGGCTGCCCAGGTGGGGAGAAGGAACAGCCGCCGCCTGGCCCCGCGGGCTGCCCCCCTACTCTTCCTCCAGGTACTCACCCCGGACCCGTGCTCCCCCTGTGTCTCCGGGGCCTCCCTCTGCCACCGTTGTTTTTTTTTTTTTGCTCTGGTCACCCTGGGGGCGGAGTTGGGGCAGGGACTTTGGGGGAAGGGGCGGAGTTGGGGCAGGGCCAGGGGCGGGGAAGGGGCGGAGTTGGGGCGGGGCCGGGGCCCCCTTGGAGTGTCCTCTTTTTGCAGGACTGAAATATGGTAACCCTAGCATAGTCATTCTCCTCCTCCTCCCCGTCCCTCCCCTTCCTCCAATAGTTTCACAATTGTGGTCTGGGGGCAAGGGCTGCTTTTTTCCTAAGAACTCATGAAGAAAGTGACTTTTAAACTTTGATGTGTTTTTGGCCTGTCTCGGTTAGCGTTGTAGCACTAAAAATCAACTGATCCATTTTTAAAGCCGTTTTAGTTTAACTCTCCATACTTTTCATTTCTCTGGCCCCTCCCCCAAAAAGAAAATTACATGTGGGTTAAAAAATTGTATCCGATAAACACCATAAAATATGTTTTAAAAGAGATAAGGTACAGGCCCCTGAAAATGGGGGGGAAAAATCTTTAATCTCTTCTGTAGTAGAAAAAGAACAACTTAGGTAAGTAGTAGTGCTGTATGCTGTCATGTGGGAGTTTTGCGTTTGATTTCCAGTCTCTCTTACTCTGGGCTAGGATGGTCAGGAAGTGCTGCAGACACATCACACTTACCCCATGGGTTGGCTGGCTGGTGGAGAAGTGAAAAAGGAAGTGCCTAATGTCACACAGTAACAATCCTTCTGGGCAGTTAAAGAGTGGATTAATTGATTTGGAAGGCAGTCATATTTATATCTGGTCCTTAACCAGAAGGATGGAGGCTATAACACTTGAAGTCCTAAGGGTCAAAAAACTGTTTGCTGTCTTAACAGCTCTTTAGTGGAAGTGAAAGATCCACTAAAAAGAACTCAGTGTGAGGGGAGAGTCTGCTATAGATTTAATACTTGGCATGAGTATATTCAATGTGGCCCTGTCTTATAACAAACAGCAATTGTTTGTGTTGATTAAAGTATTAAGATCACAGGCAAGCTGCTGGCTTTATATCCATGTTGGCAAAGTGTATTGACTGAGCATGTTGCTCTTACGAGCATTATAAGAATCAGAGATAATGTACTAACACAGTGCTGCTGTTTGTTAAGCAGTGATCTGAAACAGTAGTGTAGGAATAGAACAGACTCCAAAATAGACAGCCATGTGTTTTGGGAAATGATATGTAGGGTAGTGGCTCTGAATTTGAAGTGGCTGTTGAAATGTGTTACTGGTAGGATTAGAAGATAAGTCTAGGCTTCAAGTACTGATGAGAATGTTAAGAATATCCTCTTCAGTAGTCACCAGTGTATACTTGAGAACTTACACCTAAAGTGTATGTGATTAGTCAAGAGACATGATATTTTGTTGTCGAAAAGTCCCTATTTTGTGCTATTTGCTTGTTTCCTACATTATATTTGTATTTCACACACATGCACAGCTGTGTACTGAAGAAGAGATACCTCCTCCTGCCCACTCCCATTTCAAAAGATCCTCATCAAATTGATTTTTGGATTGATCATGAAGCTTTATCATGCTCTGAGTCGTTTAAGGGAAGCATGATACTGAAATATAAATTCATCAACCTTTCTCAACTATTTCTAGTTCCTGTCCTGCTAGCTAATTTAAATAAGTTTTCTGTTCTATAAGATTGTCTTCTTTCTTTAGCATACTCTACAATTCTATCTCAGTTATGTTTTGAAATTGTCAACCAAAATGGGAAGAAAGAAGTATTGTGAAATAATAAATCAATTTTGTTTACTTTTGTGATTTGTAATGCTTTCATAGAACCGGAAATGCTTCTTGGCTTATGTTTTTATCATATTTCTATGGTTGCACCTTAGAAGTTCTTTTTTAGGGTCACTATGTAATACAGGTTTAACTTATTTTAAATCACTTGCATATATATTCAGTGTCATGTAAGTCACATGCAGAAAGGCTATGTGAATATACTATTTGTGAAGAACTGTGAGGGTTTAAGCCACAGTATCACTATTCCTAGGTTTAAGAACCAAAATAATACTTTGGTGGAAAAACTACTCTTTCTGGTTAGGAATAAACTTCATTCCTATCATGGTGGTAATTTTTTCTTTTTTTAGTCAGCAGTACATATGGTTTATCATACAGATATAGGGTCTCAGGCCTTGTCTAAACTACCAAGTTTTGTCACCAAAAATTGCCTTTTGGCGACAAAACAGCAAGAGCGTACATACTACAATGGGACTTTTGTCGCAAAAAACGCCCAGTTTTGGCAATAAAAAACTTTCACCCCTACGAGAGACTTTTGTCTTTTCCCTTCCCTTTATTGTCAACAAAGAGCCAGTGTAGACACTGCTGATTGTTTTGTCGACAGGACTGGCTTCCGCCAGCATCCCACCATGCCTGCCCTGGTTGCTGTGCTCAGTGTTTTGATCTCTGCTGCTCTGCAGGCATGTGCCCCTCTCCTTTCAAAGCTCCGGGAAGTATCCGTGTGCTGCTCCGTTTGGGGAACAAACAAAGAGCAAATAATTGGAATGCTCCTTTTCTGCCCGGCACTAGGAACACAGCAGCAGGCAGACTGGGACAGACTGCTGTGCTGCTTTGCCATTCCTCAGCACGGAGAGCTCACAGAGCTACTCCTGATGCTGCTCTTGGCAGCTGAGGGGGCTGTGGGAGAACTTGGGAGAGAATCCCCAGATGCGCAGCAATCAGCTCTTCCTTCCCACAACACTGCGCTGTGGGAAACATACCCATGGTGCATTGCTCACCCTGTTGATGATGGTGTCCCCAATGTGGACATGATCTGTCGACAGAGGGAGCAAGTGTGAACACCCTTTGGCGATTTTTGTTTTGTCGACTTCTGGGTGTCGACATAAGTTTTGTCAGCAAAACTTGGTAGTGTAGACAAGCCCTTAGAAAGGGAAAAGATTGCCAGTTCCTCATTTTTTTTGCTCTCCATCCACAAATTATTAATTTTTTTAGAATTGTTAAAGGGTAACCATCTGAGCACAGAAGTTTTAAATAACACGGGTAACTAAGATCAAATAAAATCTGAAGGGAAGATTTTTCAAAGGCAGAAGTGTTAGACACCTACCTTCCCTCTGTGTCTTTGAAAACACTGGTCTACAATTTTTGAGAAGTCGTCTGCTTCAGAGATAAAATGTGCTATTTATTATGTATTTTGATGTGCTGAATTCAAATATGACAATTAAAACAACTGATTGGCTACTGTTTCTAAGATATTTAAGTTTTTACATTTTATGTCTATGTATATTGTGTAGATAGTAGAGTTTTAATCATAAATTGTAAACCTAGGTCTTTTCATGTGTTTATGGTTGGTTTACATGAAAATATTTCACCTGTCCTGTTTATGTAACACTTTAAAAATCAGCAAAAGGGTTATATAAATAAAATTTATTATGAAACAAAAGGCAAAAAACTATTCTGTACATAGTTTAGTCCTATTCAGTGTCTACTCGGCGCTTCTTGGCTTGTCTCTTGTATTCATTAAATGGAGCATCTCTTGTCACTGTCCAGCAATAGTCTGCAAGCATTGATGGGCTCCATTTGCCCTGATAGCGTTTCTCCATTGTTGCAAAGTCCTGGTGAAATCGCTCGCCGTGCTCGTCGCTCACTGCTCCGCAGTTCGGTGGAAAAAAATCTAGATGAGAGTGCAAAAAATGTATCTTTAGTGACATGTTGCAACCAAGGCTTTTGTATGCCTTGAGGAGGTTTTCCACCAACAACCTGTAGTTGTATGCCTTGTTGTTTCTGAGAAAATTTATTAAATATAAATTTATTTATAAGGCTTTCCATGCCGTCTTTTCCTTGCCACGCAGTGCATGGTCAAATGCATCATCTCGAAGAAGTTCACGAATCTGAGGACCAACAAAGACACCTTCCTTTATCTTCGCTTCACTTAACCTTGGAAATTTTCCACGGAGGTACTTGAAAGCTGCCTGTGTTTTGTCAATGGCCTTGACAAAGTTCTTCATCAGACCCAGCTTGATGTGTAAGGGTGGTAACAAAATCTTCCTTGATTCAACAAGTGGTGGATGCTGAACACTTTTCCTCCCAGGCTCCAATGACTGTCGGAGTGGCCAATCTTTCTTGATGTAGTGGGAATCTCTTGCACGACTATCCCATTCGCAGAGAAAACAGCAGTACTTTGTGTATCCAGTCTGCAGAGCAAGCAAGAGAGCAACAACCTTCAAATCGCCACAGAGCTGCCACTGATGTTGGTCATAGTTTATGCACCTCAAAAGTTGTTTCATGTTGTCATAGGTTTCCTTCATATGGACTGCATGACCAACTGGAATTGATGGCAAAACATTGCCATTATGCAGTAAAACAGCTTTAAGACTCGTCTTCGATGAATCAATGAACAGTCTCCACTCATCTGGATCGTGAACGATGTTGAGGGCTGCCATCACACCATCGATGTTGTTGCAGGCTACAAGATCACCTTCCATGAAGAAGAATGGGACAAGATCCTTTTGACGGTCACGGAACATGGAAACCCTAACATCACCTGCCAGGAGATTCCACTGCTGTAGTCTGGAGCCCAACAGCTCTGCCTTACTCTTGGGTAGTTCCAAATCCCTGACAAGGTCATTCAGTTCACCTTGTGTTATGAGGTGTGGTTCAGAGGAGGAGGATGGGAGAAAATGTGGGTCCTGTGACATTGATGGTTCAGGACCAGAAGTTTCATCCTCATCCTCTTCCTCTTCCTCATCTGACTCAAGTGAGAATGATTCTGGTGCATCAGGAACCGGCAGTCCTTCTCCGTGGGGTACTGGGCGTATAGCTGATGGAATGTTTGGATAATGCACAGTCCACTTTTTCTTCTTTGACACACCTTTCCCAACTGGAGGCACCATGCAGAAGTAACAATTGCTGGTATGATCTGTTGGCTCTCTCCAAATCATTGGCACTGCAAAAGGCATAGATTTCCTTTTCCTGTTCAACCACTGGCGAAGATTTGTTGCACAAGTGTTGCAGCATATGTGTGGGGCCCACCTCTTGTCCTGATCTCCAATTCTGCAGCCAAAATAAAGGTGATAGGCTTTCTTAACCATAGTGGTTATACTGTGCTTTTGTGATGCAAAAGTCACTTCACCGCAAACATAGCAGAAGTTATCTGCACTGTTCACACAAGTACGAGGCATCTCTGCTCACTTTGGCTAAACAGAAATGTGTCCCTTTGCAAAATCAAACACTGACAAATAAGAGAGCACGACACTGTATGATTTCTAGAGCTGATATAGGGCAATTTGTTCAGCAGAGTGATGTAAGCTTCGTTATGATTGCATCATCCATGACTTCTAGGAATAACATGATGCAATTCATATCATGTATGACGCAATACCAGCTTCAGATTGCATCATTCATTGTTTTGCCTAAAAAGCAAGTACTGTCCAAACCCAGTCATAGATTTATTCATAGATCTAGTCAAAGATGTCTTTTAGTCATTTCTGGTTTAAATTGAGATCCCTTCCCTTTATAACTCACTTATCCTCCGCCATTCCCAAGTCAAGGGTCGTATATAGTGACCCAATAGGATATCTTGAAAACTAGAGCCAATCAACAATTTTAAGCATCATTTTCGTTCTCAGTGACCCAGAATTAGTAAAGTTTATTTCAGAAGCATTTTGGCTGTGAGCAGTGAAATCTTCCTGCAGACAACCCAGAGTACAGTTCTTAACAGATGAATTTTACACTTTGATTCAAGTGCTACCATCTGATTTCACAGGCCAAACACTTACAAGCAGTTTCTACCCAGCTCACTGGAAGGGAGGCTTTAGTATAAGGTGATCATGTTACAATGTAGTAGCGGATGGTGTGCGCTCGGAGTGGGTGTAAGGTGGCCTACATTAGACTTAAGCTTGATTTAAAAACACTGAATTGGGAGCTATTTTAGAGCTCTACATTTGTATTTTAAATTTAAGATGGTACAGTAAGTTGCAGTGAGTTACGATCTTCTGAAGTCAGGAGGAGAAGTGTGAAGTAGCCTCATGGCAAAGACAGCAGGACAAGTGTGAATGACTGTGTGGGTAATCTATAGCTGTTGGCTGCTGAAGCTAAAGCCTATAAAGTTAATTTTTAAAATGGGACGATGCTGGGGGGAAATGTTGCTCTCACCATCTCCGTTCCCTTTTGCCCTCTCCGCTACATGTATTGGGCACAAGGGTTCTCTGTTTTTATTAGGCAGTGCACCAGCTAAAAATAGTGCAGGCATCTGGGAACTCAATGCTTAATCAAAAAGGAGTATCCCTCTCATTTAAGTCTTTTAAATTCTTCCTAGGCCATTTTCTCCTTAGCAGAAAGACTCAATTTGCTGATGAAAATATGGCTTTAGATAAACAGTGCCCCAAGCAAGAGACTAATCCATGTTCACAAAGCCCTCTCTTCCTCGTATGCTTTGTACACCCTATGATGTAGAGTTGTGTTTATCTATAAATTTGAGAGAAACATGCACCTTCTGAGCATGCTCCCATAATGTAATAGTCCACTTAACTGGTTTAATTTTTTTTGGTTTGAATTCCTCTCTCTCCTATCCTTGAGAGTGGAAATTATGGTGATGCCAATAGTCCGTATTAACTATATATAGTATGTTGAAACCATTCTTTAGGCTGATATATAGTGTTGCACAGAATAATGGAATTATGGCAAGGACACCATGAAGCTACAGTACTTTTGGCACCTCCCATCTCTTCACTGTAAATAATCCTAATAGGTATGCTTCAGCAGCACCCAGAAAGGTTTATAATGGGAGAAAGCTTCACTTAGAGACAAGGAAATCCCTTTCTCCTCACACCCTTTTCACTTTGAAGAAGGATGCTAAATTACTTGCTGAATATAGGGAGAAAACTGAAACCTGCTTTAGGATTCTTGTAGGGCCAAGTGGAATTTTAATTATGGGATTGTTTCATAATCAGTCATAATTTAAACCAGTTTTTACAGTCATCTTAATATGAGCTGTTATTAACAGTTGTACAGTCATGTTTTGCTTGATTTTTAAATACTCATAGTATGAGCAAACAGTGCTTATCGTAAAACTATTAAGTTTATAAGCACTGTCATTTATGGGTGGTGTGCTTTTTTTCCACCTTCATTAATTGTGATATAATATTTAAATACTGAGGAGTAACAGAATGTCTTTAATCATTTTACATTTATTATTAGACAGTAAAGTTCTAGAGAGAGCCCGTCAGTGTTTAATTTAGGCCAGCCTCTTTCTCCTCCTCATGTCAGACCCAAATGCAGATTTTGAAAAGTATATGTTAACTATAATTAAACAAAATGCAATAATCTAATCTGTATAATGATGCCCCACAGCAGGATACGTATTCTGGAGTTATTTAATAATGCCTTCACAGCTTTACAATACGTGTTCAAAGCCCTGTACAAGCCTTAACTAATTAACTCTCCCAGCAACCTTATGAGGTATATATTATCCCCTTTTTACAGGTGGGGAAACCAAACAAAGAGGTTATCTGACTTTCCAACAGGAATACAGTCAATGGTAGAGCTGGAGTTAGAGTTTAGTACTAGTTCCTTTTCCCCAAACTTGTGTTTATTCCTCTAGCTCTCAATTCCGCATTCCATCCATATTCAGCAAAGGACTTAAGCGCATGTTTAACTTATAGCATGTATTGAAGCCCCACTGGAACTTAAAGTGAAGCATGTGTTCAATTAAGTGCTTTGCTGAATAGGTATGCACATGCTCAGATTCTTTTCTGAATTAGAGGCCCTAGATCCCAATTCTTTCAAAACTGGTACAGGCTTTATGCCCACACTAAAGTTGTACCAAGTTAACTGGATCTGTTAAAACCTGATTTACTTAAATCAGTGCAACCCTCTTGTGTGGACTCTCTTAAATAGGTTTATATCACTTTGATTTTGCTTACCGACTTAATCTAATGTCAGGCACTCTTAAACAACACCCACACAGGGGTTGCATCAAAATAAAATCAATTTCTAAACTGATTTAGTTAAATTGGTATAATGCATGTGTGTGGAGAAGGTCAGAATGCTCCTTCAAGTGTATGTAACAATATCCATGCACATCTAGGGTGAAAATATGAGTTTTTATTTTATAAAACAAATGTAGAGTGATTCCATGTGAATAGTAAAACAAAGATATGTTTTAATGCTCTGCATGAAGAATTTGGTCTGTTACTCCAGAATGGTAAAAATGTTGAAGCTTGCCATGGAACAATAATCATCCACCAGACTCTCCTGATTGTGAGAGCTCCGGAAAAAGAGGATAAATTTCATTTGGGTACATAAGTTAGTCACTAATTGTAATATTAAGAATTCACAGTGACATATACACAGTGGCCAAAAGTATGTTTGCTTTTAAAGTGTCTAAAGCTTATGTTGCTGTTTGAAGAGAATTAGCAGTAGCAACTTCATCTGAAGGCTGTAGCTCAGAGAACTTTAAAGCAGTAGCTCCCTTTTTAACATAGTCCTGAAATACTGTGTGTGTCAGTTTTGTGGTGAAACCCGTGGAGCCATTACTGCCAGGTAAGGAACAAGAAGGGATAGAATAGAGAGGTACGTGCTGCACGAGAAAGTAAAGTTTGGAGAGAACCAATGAAACAAGTACCCACAACATTACCAATCAAACCAAGCTTTTTATAGGGACTTCAATAACTATTTCCCCAAGGGAGACTTCCCTTCAGTCTGCTACCACTTATTTAATGTGATTCTCTGGTAGAGGTTAATGTTTGCACTTTAAATGCCGAATGTATTTGTATCAATTTAGAAGAGAACAGTGGCTTGTCTTGACACAATGGTGGATCTTCAGTGGTAGAGAAAATGGCAGTCTAGACCTCTTAGTGTGTTAGTTGTAAGACCCATAATGTCAAGACTTGACAAGTGTACTTGACTATTGTGATCAGTAAGGTTTTCTGGGTTTGTGGGGGGTTAATGCTATAAATGTCTGCAAAATCTAACCTTTTAAGAATATTTTTTCTGATCCATATAATTGAGAAGAAAACAAGCTGAATGTGAACTGAGTCTAAACCAGTTCAGTGCTGTCTCCCAAGTGCCTCTGATGCAGCTGAAAGCTTTCCCAGGACTCAGCAGAATGAAAACGGTGACAGATTTTCTAGGCTATTTATGAGATCTCTTCCTTGTAAGCAGCAGTAAAACTGACAAGTTTTGGGACAGTTTTTAAATCTTCTGCAGCTTAGAAAAGCTATGCATAAATGCAGAGGCAGAAGGAGGATCCAAGGTTGGAGACTGTATGGAGTAGCATAATTGAACACTCAGGGCAAAATTAAGCAAATGCTTGCACCAATTTAACTGTCAGTGTGGGGCATTGTGGGGCACTGACAGCTGGAGCTTGGGCTCCAGTGCAGGGCTCGGGCTGTCCGCCTCGGGGGGCAGGGCTCGGGCTGTCCACTTCCAGAGACTGACAGCCAGAAGAGTCTGAAAGGCAGCAACAGGCGATGTAAGTATCTACACTGACACTGCATCAAACTAACAACATCAACCGAAGCACTACGCCTCTTGCAGAGGTGGTGGTAAGTCAGTGTAGTGGGCAACTTACATCGGTGGAAGCTACAGTTTAGTGTAGACGCTAGTTAGGTCGACTAGTAGTGTAGACCAGGCCACACCCTCCAATAGCTCGAGTGAAAGGGAGTAAGAAAGGATGTGCTGAGGTGATTGATACATTTGACAAACCTCACTCAACTTCGAATGGCTGCTGGTTGGGGAAGTTGCTGCGTAGCTATTGTTCTCTCTTGCTGTTTCCTCCTACCATTGCAAATATGGAAATTACTCTGAAGACCTACAGAATTTAATGGAGACTGCTAACCTTTCTGTAGGAACCCTCCCATTGATTCTACAGCAGGGATCTAATTCTCCGTTAAATTCTGTGTTGAATGGGGTGAGCTCTGAGCAACAGAGCGCCGAGGGATAAATCTGCTACATAAGAATCTACTGCTGCAGTTTCCTTTTCTCTTGCTCAGGAGGGATGTAGCTTCCATGACAGTTGGAAACAGGGGCACTGGAATGGGGGTGGGGGAAGGACATTTCCTGAGCCAGTCACCTCGCACTGCCAGGGACTGTTCTGGCAGAAAGACTGGTGTACCACAGCACTCCAATGACCCCATGAGGGAACAACAGTTACACTTCTGAACTATTAGCCAGGGCTGAGAAAGATGGTGTCCCAAAGCAGGGTCTTTGGGCTGAACACTTGTAGGAATCCTATCCTTTCCCCAGCAAGTTGTGGGGAGGCTTGGCTTCTCATGTGCGTATTGCTCTTGGACATTGGGTGACATCTTTCATAGTCACCCTCTGGCTATTAAGTATCTAGAAAGTTTTTTGAGATTTGTGTAATGGAGTTAGTGGAGGGTGGAGATAAGGGTGTGTGTTGTTAGGAGTGTGATAAGGTGGGGAGAGAGAGAGAGATGAGAGAAATTAGAAAAGAGAAGTGGGGGAGACAAGGTTATCTCTTGAGGTTAACCCCAGAGCGCTGATTTTTACATTTATAAGTTCTTGTAAAAGAAGAAGAGCACCTTACAGAAGCTTAAGTGAAATTTGATAGTCTTTCAGTCCATTTATCTAAGGGCTTGTAATTCCCATTTCAAGATGAAACCATAATAAATATTGGGCAAAGAATGTAATTGTTTGTCGAGGGCATGTTGATAAACAAAACTAAAAAGTAAACAAAACTAAAAACCTGTGTATTGTAGACTTATGTGCTGGGGCTAGGGTGAACAGGTATTGGGCTCAAAGGAACATTAAGGCAGTTTAATGTCAACTTTACCTGTGTGCCTCTGGTTTTTCAAGATTTAAGCATCATTTGCCTTTGAGCATGTATGTACTTTATTCCCCTTAGACCAGTGGGTCTCAAACTTTTTTATTGGCGACCCCTTTCACACAGCAAGCCTCTGAGTGTGACCCCCCAACCCCGTAAATTAAACACACTTTTAAATATATTTAACACCATTATAAATGCTGGAGGCAAAGCGGGGTTTAGGGTGGAGGTTGACAGCTCGTGACCCCCCATGTAATAACCTCCTGACCCCCAGTTTGAGAACCCCTGCCTTAGACAGCTTTGTTTGTATTTATTCTATGTGTGTCATAGAATCATAGAATATCAGGGTTGGAAGGGACCTCAGGAGGTCATCTAGTCCAACCCCCTGCTCAAAGCAGGACCAATTCCCAACTAAATCATCCCAGCCAGGGCTTTGTCAAGCCTGACCTTAAAAACCTCTAAGGAAGGAGATTCCACCACCTCCCTAGGTAACCCATTCCAGTGCTTCACCACCCTCCTAGTGAAAAAGTTTTTCCTAATATCCAACCTAAACCTCCCCAACTGCAACTTGAGACCATTACTCCTTGTTCTGTCATCAGGTACCACTGAGAACAGCCTAGATCCATCCTCTTTGGAACCCCCTTTCAGGTAGCTGAAAGCAGCTATCAAATCCCCCCTTATTCTTCTCTTCTGCAGACTAAACAATCCCAGTTCCCTCAGCCTCTCCTCATAAGTCATGTGCTCCAGCCCCCTAATCATTTTTGTTGCCCTCCGCTGGACTCTTTCCAATTTTTCCACATCCTTCTTGTAGTGTGGGGCCCAAAACTGGACACAGTACTCCAGATGAGGCCTCACCAATGTCGAATAGAGGGGAACGATCACGTCCCTTGATCTGCTGGCACTGCCCCTACTTATACAGCTCAGAATGCCGTTAGCCTTCTTGGCAACAAGGGCACACCGTGGACTCATATCCAGCTTCTCGTCCACCGTAACCCCTAGGTCCTTTTCTGCAGAACTGCTTCCTAGCCATTCGGTCCCTAGTCTGTAACAGTGCATGGGATTCTTCCGTCCTAAGTGCAGGACTCTGCACTTGTCCTTGTTGAACCTCATCAGGTTTCTTTTGGCCCAATCCTCTAATTTGTCTAAGTTCCTCTGTATCCTGTCCCTACCCTCCAGCGTATCTACCACTCCTCCCAGTTTAGTGTCATCTGCAAACTTGCTGAGAGTGCAGTCCACGCCATCCTCCAGATCATTAATGATCCTCCAGATCATGTGTCCTATTGAGACACATTGATATAGTTAAGGTGAGTCAAGTTTTTACAGGTTGCTATGGGCATTTGAGCCCACCTGCTGGGTTTTGCAGAAAAAACTGCTCTTCCAACACCACATTTTGAATCAACTGTATCACAACCCCGTTACAAACAGGTGATAAGTTGTAGTGTGCTTTCTGGGTCCTTCACAAGTAAGGTAAGAATATGTGCATTGTGATATGTCCGCCGGATGGCCTTCAGTAGACTAAAAATCTTAGGTGTTACTATGCATGGGCTAAAGTGATTTTTTTTTTCTTTATAACTCTTATTTAGCCAGGTTTTTTTCCCCCCCTCAATCTTGGTAAAGCATGCCCTCTTCATCAAGGACTCCTTACGTACTAGATTTGAAGCACCAAAGTTCAGCCACTTGCGTTTTGTGCAGGGCAATAGTTGGGGAGTGAGGAGAGGCAGTAAGATTTTAGTTTGAAAGTGGGGGAGATTTTTTTTCTTCCAGTGTAAATCCAAAACCGATGAAAGGATTTGCTCAACTTTAAACATGTCACCTTTTAGCAGAGACCAAGCATTGAAAATGTCAGCCCCAAAGGGGAACGTGTCCGAGCATGTGGAAATGAGAATGAAATGGAAACTGCATTACAACCATAAATGTAGAGGTACCTATTGATGACAACTACAACAAAGTTATTGGGTAACTAGGAAGTGACAATACATATACTTCAGTGGAATTCGAAATAAATCATTATAGCAACAAGAATGAAGCTAGAGTAGTTTGCTATCTCATCAGAACCCTGAGGTGTATGTGCAGAGCGGTCCCTTGGGTATGACGAATCGGGGTGACCACTCTGGGCCCCACGCTCGGGGGGTCCCCACGGGCCAGTGCGATTGGCCAGCACAGTCAGTCCCAGAAGTGAAAGGTCGGTCCCGGAAGTGACGGCTTCGTCACTTCTGCCCCGGGTCCTGCACCCCCCTAGGGACAGCTCTGTGTATGTGTATAGATTAATTCAGAGTTTTCCAAAGTTTTGCATATTTAAGGGATATTAAAGATTAGCAACACATATTTTTAATTAAAACATGTACATAAAGTTTGTAATCTGCTTTAAAGGTGAAATGTACAGTATGTGTACTAAATAGGGATCATTTTAATGATGTATTGTTATGCCTTCTGGCATTTTTATTTTAAGACTTTATTAGAGAAATACAAAAAAGGAAAACTGTAGTTTGATTTTAACTGTTTGACTTAGGTCATTTTATTTTTTTAAAATACATTTTTATTAATTATATTAAAAAGTGCTTACACAATACTTTAGCAGTATGTGAGAACTGTACACCTAAATCAATAAGTAACCTTTGCAATATAAAACTGTACTGCATCCATATCCATAAGAAATCAGAAATACACCATCAAAAGGTTTGATTCTGTAGTCATTACAGGTTTGATCTAGCATCAATTGAAGTCAATGGAAAGGCTTCAGTTTCCTTCAACCGGCCTTTGATCAGATCCTACATGAACAAAAATATTGTTTTGATTGGAAGATTGTGCCCTGATTTTATAAGTGGTAGAGGTATAAGCTCACACAGAAAATAGACACCTCCCCCCCAAAAGGCTAGACAAAATATTAAAGATATTAATCACTTATTTTATCAGGCAGTAGGATATTAAAACAGAGAATGATTAATGATTTCTTTATGCTGCTTCCATACTATATCAAAGAGCGTTTTTTTTAAACAAGGTAATAACCCTAGGATAAATCATTAAAATGACAAGTATTAATAGCTGGATGGTGGAAAATGATTTATGTGGTATTGATATGAGGTATAGTAAGTCAGCCAAGTCATCGTACAATTTCATTAATTTTGTTTATGTACAGTAGTCCTACAAAGTTGATTAAAATGATATACATGTTATTACATGATCTTATAATTACAAGTACCTTAATTTCAGTATGCAGCTATCCGGGGATACACCTTGTTGTGTGTATCTTAAATCATTATAACTTATGGCTAATGGTTCTCTCTTTTTTTTTAACTTAATTAAAGTTGTATTGGATAATTTGTAACTAGTTGCTGGCAACTTTTTTTTTTTTGACTTTTTGTACTCTAAATGCACCCAAAAGTAACAGATGTCAAATATATTTTAAAACACACATTTTACTGCTTTGACCTTTGTAACTAGGGTGACCAGATGTCCCGATTTTATAGGGACAGTCCCGATTTTTGGGTCTTTTTCTTATATAGGCTCCTATTACCCCCCACCCCCTGTCCCGATTTTTCACATTTACTGTCTGGTCACCCTATTTGTAGCCATAAAATATAGCCCCATTACATCAGTTAGCAAACAATCAGACTGATCTTTCACAAGTGGCATTGAAGCTTTTGCTGTATTTATTCATTCTGTGTGTGCTATTGAGACACATGAATAGAATTCCTCTAAGGTGAATCCTTGTCTAGCTAAGGTGCCAAGGACTCTGCAGGAAATTGAGCCCACCCTGCTGGATTTTGCAGGAAGGACTGCTCTTCAACTGTCTCCATAGCATAGTATTTATAATGTGTATAATATGACACTTCCAGAGAAACACTATCCCAATGGAGGAATCACAATCACTATGTAACTGCACAATCACTATCACAAAAGAGGAATTATTTAACAGAGTAAGTATTCTGACTTCTTGATGTGGAAATCACTAAGTATTCCTTTTCAGCAGTTATTCGTAAGCTAGTTATTTACCAGGTCATTCATTATATTCATTTTAGAGAGAGACTTCATCAAGGGATCTCTCAAATCCATTTGTAACGAAGATAAAATACTGTTACACAGTGCTTCCTTAATGATTCTATATTGAACTTGAACAAAATGCAAAATTAAGAAAAGCATGGATGGTTAGGAAGAGAATAGTTTAAAGTGAGCTGAGAAGGAAGGACAATACAGTCTTGTAGCGGGCTTGAAAGAAAAGAGGTGGTATGGATTAGGGTAAAAAAAGTAGAAGCAAAATCTCTGTTCAGTTCTATGCTTCAATTTACAGTGATAGAATAAAATTGCTTTAATAGATTAAAATTGTAGAAGGAATTCAGATAAGAGAAACAAAAACGATTAAAGGGCTAAGGGACTGAATTTATGCATAACATAGTCAAATGATGATTATGGGATATGACATCCATCTACAAGTATTTGAAAGAGGTAAACACTGAGGTGGCAAAGGAATAATTGAATGGTTCAAGGGCTATAAGTAGGGATAATAGGATGAAATTGAGGAATGGAAAAAGTCTGAATGTCAGGGAAAAATCCTAAAACTGAGTTCTGCTAGTATGAGAAACAATCTCCCAAGGGAAATGGTATAATTTTGCTGTGTTAGAGATTTTTAAAACTAGATTGGACAAAGTACTGCAATAGAAAATTTCTGTAGGAAAAATCCTGCATTATTGTTTGAAGGGGCATGAACTCAATCACTTAATGTCTTCCTCATATCTTAATTTCTAATAACCTTAATGTACATTAGATCACTGAGTTGAGATGGACATAACTTATTACCAGGGATCCTAGAAATCCATTTGCCACTGAAAAATGCGGAATTTGTGTTTTTTCAGAGAGACTTTAGTTTTTACGTTTTGTGAAAACATAAAAACATATGAACTATTCACTAAATTTTACTGAAAGTACCAGTGTCACTTATTCAGTATGTTCAACCTCCCCCTCATGCGGTTGATTTTTGAATGTGCTTTAAATATACAGTGGAACCCCATTTATTTGATCTAATTGGAACTGGGGCCAGATCGGATAATCAAAAATTGGGATAATCAGTAGAATTGGCAAAGAGCTTTCTATCTCTTATTTTAAGATTGGAGGAGGGGTGGCTGATAGCCCGACAGCCTCCCGGTGCTGACAGCCTGAGCCCCATCACTGTCAGCCCCAGGTGGCTGGCGGGTCGGCTAATATGGAGAGCCAGATAATGGAAGCTTGAATAAACGGGGTTCTACTGCATATCAATAAAACATTGCATTCAACTGATACCTACATATATTGTAGCTAGGAAAACTAAAGTTCAGCATTTCATTTTAATCACGGAAAAACACAGATTTTAATTTTTTTATTGGAGAATTTTGTTTTTTTAATCATGGAAAAGTAGGATCCCTGCTCATTTCCTCATGTTACTGTCTAGCACATGAAGCCTATCATGCATCTTTCTGTGGGGGGTAAAAGTGGTCTTATTCCCTAAACAAGAGTTGACTGAAAAAGGAGGCCATTCTCCAGCAGGATGGGTGTTGGTGTAACTTGTGGTGACATGAGAGATTCTACCTGAAGAGTTGCATTATGTTCCCTGATCACACAGATGGTCCTTAGGCATGTGAAGATGAGGATAGGGACTTGACACCTGCTGTACAAGAGCTACCTGTTTGATCTAGGCAGGAGCTTAGCTTCTGCCTGCGTTCTCTGCAAGATGTGGGACTATGGTGTAGTTATCGAGAAGGAAGGGGCTTTATAAATTAAATTGAAAAATTGATGATCCTGAATGAAGGGTGGTAGAATCATAGGATCTGTTCTGAATGCATCTCTTGTTTGTACCAGTCCACAGCCAGTGAAAGTGTTGTGGAGGTATTACGTACTGAAAGCTGTATATTGGCTAAAATATTTTCTCTGTGCCTCATCTCCATCAAATAAGGAAACCTAAATGAATAAGCGGCAATGGTGGGTCAGTTGCAGTTTCTTATATCTGGGTAATTTTTAGATTAAAGTATTTTTTCCCCTTTTTTTCAGGATCCCCATGCTGAAGAATTTGAAGACAAAGAGTGGACATTTGTCATAGAGAATGTAAGTCGGAACATAGTCATGTTTTTCCTTTTTATGTGTGTGACACTTAATGATTTTGAAGGTTCATATGCCTTGTATTAAGACTATTGAAAAAGGGGTGGGTTAAGTTTGAGCTGTTAAAACCAAACCTAAAACATTACACCACAATAATAACAATAAAGTTGCCTCATTAAAATAACGGTTGTATATAACTGTATTGAAATCCAGTTGGGATGCAGAAATATTTTGCAATGTAGGGAAGCAATTTAAGCCAACATCAGGAGCCTTCTTGCTTTAATTTCATGAACACTGGAGGGAACATGTGTGTTAAGAGCTAGGATACTAAACCTGTAGTTCTTGAGTTGCATTCAGCTCTTCATGGTCTCATGCGCAGCTCTTTTCTTTTTCTGATGATAATAGTTAATGCTTATAAAATGCTGTTCATCTGTAGGTGTAGACGTTCGGACTCACCCCTGCGGCGCCTCCTGCTGGTGGTCCAGGGAATTAGCTCACCAGCCTCTGGAGCGCCCTCTGCAGGCCGGTGATCCGACTTGTCGTCCTCTGGCGCCCGTGTCCCTCCCAGGACCCGGTGCCCCTATTACTGGGATGGTGCCCCCTGGCAGTACCCCACAGATCTGGGTCTCCCCTCCCTGGGGAACTCCCACCCACTATCCCCACCTTGCCTCAGCACTAGGCCACTGCCAGTCACCATCTAGCCCCCACGCCCTGGGGCAGACTGCAGTATAGGCCACTCATCACTGGCAAGGAGGGGTTGGACCTGCTGCCTTGGCCTAGCCCTGGGCTGCCCTCTGCAACCCCCAGTACTCCTTGGCCTAATACTAGGCCACAGCCTGGGGCTTTCCAGGCTGGAGCTCCCCAGCTCCTCAGTCTTTCCCCAGCCCTGCTCTGATTAGGGTGTGGCTCAGCTGCAGCTACTTCCCCCAATCAGCCAGGGTTTTACCTTGGCCAGCCCCAGCCATCTGCAGGGCTTTTCCAACCACTCAGGGCAGGAGTGGGT
Organism: Emys orbicularis; assembly: GCF_028017835.1. Taxonomy (NCBI): domain Eukaryota; kingdom Metazoa; phylum Chordata; order Testudines; family Emydidae; genus Emys; species Emys orbicularis. Next base: position 201,804,248 of record NC_088685.1, on the reverse strand, counting down.
ATCCACCCCGCTACAGTAGGATTCCAAAATTCTTTGCAAAGGAGGTCAATATCATTATCCCTATTTCTCAGATGGCAAAACTGAGACAGAGGGAGGTAAAGTGACTGGCCCAGGGTCACTCAGGCCATTGATGGAGCTAGGATTTGAATCTAGGTGTCCTGGATTCCAGTCCAGTGCCCTCTCCACTAGATCATACTGTGCTTGTCTTGTGTGTTTAAAAAAAGACTACTTCTTCAGGTTGACCTCTGTGTATCCCCCTTATTGAGACAAAAGTGATGTGCTTTCAGAACTCTCTAGGAAGAGTTGATGAATAAGTGAAAATGCACAAGATGGAAGGCGGGAATAGGGAGATCATATGAAAATTAAGAAAAAAGCCCTCAAAATTATTGAGAGAGTTGTGATAAAATCACAAAAATCGGCAACATTGCACAATATGGCCAGCAGAACCTTTATGATAGGTGATGGTGCAATCATATTTATGTATTTATAATATAAGGAAAGAACCAAACTTAGTCCTACAAATTCAACTTGGATTCTGAGAGTTAACAGAAAAAAGTACCTTTTGCTTGTAAACTGAACATACTTAATGAAGAAATTATTGCAAGACAAACATGGTATTTCACAATACCATTGAGTCAAGTTTTAGAGCAGAATCGCACTTTAATCACTTGACTACTGCTGAATTGTTCAAATACATCCAGTGAAAACCTAGGGGTGTTCTGGGTTGCTTAAACAACAAGGAGTCTGGTGGCACCTTAAAGACTAACAGATTTATTTGGGCATAAGCTTTCGTGGGTAAAAACCTCACTTCTTCAGATGCAACCCATGAAAGCTTATGCCCAAATAAATCTGTTAGTCTTTAAGGTGCCACCAGACTCCTTGTTGTTTTTGTAGATACAGACTAACACAGCTACCCCCTGATACTTGGGTTGCTTAATAGTACCATATACATCAAAGTAGAATCCATCTGTTGTGCTTCTTAATATGCCAAATATTCTAATGTTCCATTGATTTCAATATCCTGTTAAAAGCGGAAAGTTTGTCTAGGAAAGGGCCATCAGCAAAGTAGTTCATTTATACTCTTGGTTTTTAAATGTCAAGTTTCTATTTTATATTTTATTTATATTTAATATTTATATTTACTTTGTAAGAATTGCTAAATAGGATGTAGCTTAGTTATTGTTTATCCGTTGTTTCCTTTTTTCACTTAGTTTATTTTAGTTACTGGAAGTCTCCAGCTCCCCTTTTCAAGAGTGCTCCAGAGCTAAGCAAAGTATTCTGGAAGCAACAATGCACCATACGTCCCTTCAGTCCACCCTTCTGGGTATACTGTATTTGGGTTCCTGTGGCCTTGGTGTAAGTTCTCTTTCAAAGATTACAGTGGGCACCTCATGTACTATTGGCAGGACACTACCTCTTTTTCCTTTTACACAGGGAAAGATGTTGTAGTCATGTGCTCTAACGTGATATGTGGAAATATCCTGAGGAATGAGCAGCACATGTGAGTGCTTAGGGGCTCTGCAGTCTTGTTTTGACTTGGCAATTCCCAACTTAGCCTTATTTCCACCACCACAACCCCTGGCAGTGGCACTGAAAGGGGAAGTAACGCTGGGTTCAATATTCCTCTCCCCTTAGTAGCTTGCAGCCTGACTGTCATTGGGACAGCCCTGAGATTATATATGTATAGATTATGCAGACTTTTCCAAAAACAGTATTGAGGCAGGTATCTCTTTCATTCAACATCTGAGTGAAGTGCCAAAACAGGACACTGGAGTTCCTATGTGACCTTGGGCAGGTCATTTAGCTGCTCTCTGCCTCAGATCCCCATCTGTAAAATGGGGACAAATAGTACTTCCCTATACCTCACTGGGGTGTTGTGACGATAAATACATTAAAGATTGTGCGGTGCTCGAATATTACAGTAATGGGCACCATAAATGTATCCAAGATAAATACTTTTTAGTCAAAACTATCTATCAGTGTATTAAGAAGGACAAAGCAAGGAGGCAGAGAGCCTATGCTAAATCTATTCATCACCAACTTCTCCCTCTTAGGAGCCAATTCTTTATAGGTTTGTGAGATCTAAAATTTCAAAAGTGAACTTTCGCCTCATGCACCAAACTCAGTGCCCTTGTCTGACTCTGTCAGACTCCTTTAGTCTTCGTGCTCTGCTTTTTATCCAACTCCAGGCTCAGCGATAATACTAAATATTATACAGAAAAAGGCCTTAAGTTCATTAAAAAAAATAAACTGCAAACCACAAGCTGCTTTCACAAAGAGCTGCCTTGTAAATAGTCAACTAGAATATGGTTGTGCTGCATTCTTTGTTATATACACGTGTCCTTCAGGAGTGGATTGAGGCCACCGACTCACATAAGCTACCAAATACCCATCTGCTTGGGAATGTTCAGCCTTCCATGAAACGTGCTTGATGTGAGGAGCTAGTCTGGAAGTGAAAGTTACATTTTCACCAATCTCCTGAGTTATCCAGTCCTCCAACTCTGTCTTAATAGCTGTTTTTTGTAAAAGGTGATTGAGAGCTGCACAGCAACTTTAAATCTCAGGTATAGTTTTGAGATAGACTTGAAAGCTATAGGTAAATCCAAAAAAACCTGTTTTGCTAATATACTTGAGAAGTTGGAAAAATCCTTTTTTAAGGAGAATAGCACCACTCAGTGGTGAACAAAGAAATGTATGTCTGTTTGGTTGAGAAACTAGCAGTTCTATTACCTTGGTCGGATGCTTACTTACACTTCAGAATAATCAGTTATATAGAACACCCAGTTGTTGAATATATTTTTTTTAAATCTCTCAACTCCCTGGAAACGAGACTTTTGTATCCTTTAGCCTTTGGACTACTGTCACTGGAAGTAGTCATAGCTTTGCATGTTTTGAAAAAAAGGAACATCATTGTCATTGAATCTATGGAGGAAAGATTATAGCCGGTAATATTGGGACACTTTAGAGCCCTCAAATGTCCTGTGTTTTTGTGCAGGTTGTTTCTCTGCCCTCAAATTCTGCAGGATTCCTCTTCTTGATATTTAGCAGCACCACCAAAGAGTGATAGCAAAGCCCAAAACGATTTTGGGCTAGGAAGTTCTTTCATTAACCAAAGAATCTACATCCTAGTATAATAGCTCCTTTTACCTCTAGTTCTTGAGCCAGAACATTATTCAAACCAGCTAAAATACAGTAACAAAGAATTGTTTTTGCAATACTTCAGAATGGCAGTTCCACTGTGCCCAGTATGCCAGATCACGTGTATTTAGCTTAAATTTGTAGCATCAGGTCTCAGTTGGCTAAGAGTAATAACTTGATTCAAAATTATTCCTGGTTCAGATTCTTAATTAGCAGTGGGTGTGGCATGTGTGCAACCTGGCCCATTAATTCCCATAATTTCACTGTAAATAAATGTGTCATAAGCTTTTAAGTTAACATCTACAATTCTGTGCTTTATCTGATCCATCTCCTGGTTCAGTGCTGGATTTTTCCCTACAGCACTTTTAAATGCTTTGTCTAGTCTAGTTTTAAAGTGCCCCAACAAGGGGAATTTCACCATTTCCTTTGGGTAACAATTCCACAGATTAATCCATCCCACTGTCAGCAAATTTTTCTTAATATTTCAACTTAAATTTTCATTTTCTCAGTTTCTTCCCACTCCTTGATGTTTATTTTCTTTGTATATTTATAGATGGCTCTATTGTCCCCAATTCCACCTTGTTTTAGCCACGCTATGAATATTTTGCTATCTGCATTTTCCCCCATCAGACAGATTTTCCAGTCTCTTCATTTTGATAGTCTTTGCATGTTGGAGAGTGAGAATTCCATAGCTAGCAATTAGACCTGTACCATACTCTTAAAGGGTAATGGGTTTTCAAGCGATTAAGGATTGATAATTGGTCTATCTTACCCACTCAGTTCAGAGAGCAATACCTTCCTTCATTGAAAAACTAACCTGGAGAGATACTTTCTCTAACAGATGATCATCCCTTCCCTCATTTCTATAGTGCAGTTTGAACAGGTACTGTATTTCACTCTGCTGGCCCTCTTTCCCTTCATGATCTAAGTCTGGGCCTCCAACATTAATTGTTCAAGAGATGACTTTGGTTGACCACTTCCTTGGAGAGAGGATCAAGAAGAGACTTTCCAGTAGAAAATATAAGTAACAGGGAGGAGATAAGTCTATTAACATAATTAGTATCTCATAGTTTAAACTGTGTGCAGAATTTCAGAACTTCTCCCATCTAAGTGAGAGAACTGTGCATAATTATCCAAGAGTGCTTTTGTCTCTAGGATACTTTCAGCATTTAGAAAATTTTTAAGAAGTGCATGATCTAGCCTGTGTTCATGCACAATTGAGCTTCCTCATAAAGTTGGCCTTTGTTAACACCTCCCTAGGAGACACAATTGTAGAAATGTAGTGAGTTTCAAATAAAGGCCAGTTATGTAGGGAAAGTGCAATGTCACTTAAGTACAGGCTGTATTAAATGCTATTTGTAAATTTTCTTGTTGAAGGGAAGAGAAAGTGATGGGGGACCAGGGAGAAGCTGTGAGGCAGAAGTACAAATGGCATTTGTAGTAGCTGCTAAAAGAAACCTCTAAAGGCAAATTGGTCCCAGCATTTTGAAAACTTTCACTCACCCCCCCCTGCAAGGATGAATGTAAAAAAGTCCTGATTTTTCCTTCCTATTATGTGCAGAATAATTTCTCTTCCTGTAAACATCACAAGGAAGAAAGGCAGGACTTCCCTCTGAGAGAAGGTCATCCATTGCATCAAGTTCTGTCATGGATTTATGATACAGATAAATGGCTACTACTAGAATCTGTCTGTCAAACTCATGTTGTTTCTGGCTTAACAGGTCTTCGTCATCCTGCTCAGCTAATCCTTTATGATGGTTCCAGATCTTGATGTAGCTCTGGTTTCTCTGCCAGCTAGTAAACATGTAGATCCAAAGCCAAGTCTCGTTAATGTTTTCCAGGGTTCATAGTAGGCTCCTCTGTTTCCCGAATTTTGTATCGATTTCACATACCATGTTTATCACCATTCTATCTAAATGCCTTTTAAATAGGGCTATAGTTACAGCACCATTTCTCTAAATCATAAAAGTGGTCATAGCTGCATCCTTGACATTGACCTTATTCCTTTTTTTATGCAACCGACTTATAGATTCATAGATTCCAAAACCAGAATCCAAAACCAGAAGGAACCATTGTGATCATCTAGTGTGACCTCCTGTATGACACTGGCCATAGAACTTCCCAAAAGTAATTCCTACAGCAGATCTTTTAGAAAAACATCCAATCTTGACTTAAAAATTGTCAATGATAGAGAATCCACTGCAACTCTTGGTAAATTGTTCCAGTGGTGAATTGTCTTCTCTGTTAAAATTGTACACTTATTTCCAGTCCGAATTTGTCGAGCTTTAACTTCCAACTATTAGAGTGTGTTATACTTTCTCTGCTAAATTGAACAACCCATTCATTATTAAATATTTGTCCCCCATGTTGGTACTTATAGACGGTAATCAAATCACTCCTTAACCTTCTCTTTGCTAAGCTAAGTAGATTGAGCTCCTTGAGTCTGTTGCTATAAGGCAAGTTTTCTAATTCATTAATCATTCTTGGGACTCTTCACTGAGTCTTTAGTTTTTCAACATCCTGCTTGAATTGTGGACAACAGAGCTGGACACAGTACTCCAGCAGCGGTCATACTGGTGCCAAATACAGAGGTAAAATAACCTCTCTGCTCCTACTTGAGATTCCCATTTATGCATCTGAGGATCGCACTGGCCTTTTAGGTCACAGTGACATACTGGGAGCTCATTTTCAGCTGATTATCCACCAAGACCCTCAAATAATTTTTAGGGTCACTGCTTCCAAGGATACAGTCCCTTATCCTATAGGTATGGCCTACATTCTTTGTTCTTAGACGTGTATTTATATTTAGCTGTATTAAAACACATATTGCTTGCTTGCACCCAGTTTACCAAGTGACCCAAACCATTCTATATTAGTGACTTGTCCTCTTCATTATTTACTAAAACAGCCAATTTTTGTGTCATCTGCAAACCTTATCAGCAATGATTTTATGTTTTCTTCCAGGTCATTAACAGTTTGTTAAATAGCACAGGGCCAAGACTTATTAGAGCTGCATCTTTGCTATATGCAGAAAGAGCAGTGCTTCAGACTTTCCACCTTTCAACCACTGGTCCTGCAGGTGAATGAGAAGTGCTCTTTCTTACTTCTCTATCCTTCACTTGAAGGTGATTTAAGACAGGATTATAAAGAAAAAACTCTTTCTTTTCCCTTGAATAGCATGAAAGAATAATCATTGACATGTAGATACAATCCTCAAGTGCAGACTCCTGACTGAGGATGCATTCCTGGAAGTGACTGTGCTCTGTGTGATGCTATGCCCACACAAAGCTGCATTGACACTGGGGATCCACACAGTGGATTGCACCTACAGCATTGCACCTACAAAAGGTCACCTGCGGGATTGAAACTGAACTGATAAGATGTTCTAATAGTGAGATATTGTCCTGGATCCTTTGCATATGTATCTTCTACACTGATTTTTCTGATATTCAGGGTTGTCCTTTCAGAACAATTGGGTAGGCTCTTTTAGTCTTTTTGAAGGTTAAGAGAAGAAAGCATCATGAAGGAGACACATCTACTGAATCCATTCCAAATTCTCCTTATCAGAGATGCCAGCCTTTTACATTGAGAGTGGTTTATAATTAGACCTCAGAAGTGTGTCTTTTTTTATAAGATACACCCATGTTGCCGGATGTGTTTACATACTTTAACAAGCAAGATTATTTTTAAAAATTTCTTCAGAAAACTATATCCTGCCAATTCGCTGGGCTGAAGAAGATTGTCTCGCTAAAAGCTTGTAATATTCTACAGCAGATAAATATAGAGGTTGACTGATTTAAGAGGAAAAGTGAGGTAGGGCTCTCTTCTCTTTTGTTGTCTATTGCTCTCATATAAATTCCAAGAACCCAAACAAGTGTTATGGGTCATGTCAGTAGTAAATCAAGTGACACTCAAGACAAATTAATTTCTGTTTCAACCCCATGTATACTAGTTATGAATCATTAATGGCTGAAATGTGGGACAAAACTTCAAAATGAGGGGAACATGAAAAATAATACTGTAGGGAAGTATTGTGCTGTTGTTTCCAAAGTTTCTGTGGAAAAATCACACAAGATAGAACCAAAGACAGTGAGACCTAGGTTGAAATTCTGGCCCCTTTTGAAGTTGGTACAAGTTTTGCAGTTGACTTCATTGGAGCCAGAATGTCAATCCTGGTGTTTAGTTCCCCTCTCAATTACATTGGTTTTACACTGGTGTTGCTACACTGAATTCAGTGGGATAATTCTTGATTTATACCAGAATCAAACCCAGGGTCTGGATGTCAGCAGACCTCTTCATTTGGCTAATTCTACTTCTAGATGTTTTGAAACAAATACCAATTCATCACAGTAACTTGAAACTCCTAGCACTTTTAGCTTGCTTTGCAAAAAAGGACTGGAATATCTGATAAGGTGATCACTTACTTCCTGATCAGTCACTGATCAGTTATTGTAGAATCTTGGGTATCTATTCTAGTGTATTTTTCAAGCCTGTGGAATCTTAAGTTTAAATTGAGTATTTGATTTATATAAAAAGCTACATTGTTTGTTTTGTATTTTTTTCATGAAATAATGTTTGACTTAAAATGAGAGAGAACCAAGTTAGCCTTTTTCAGAATTAAATGCGTGCATTTAATACTTTAGAATAGGAAGCTCATAGTTCAGACATGCTTTCCTGGTCCTTTAATTCCTCTGTCATATTTTGCTGTATGTGATTATGTGAGCTGTGACTGGCTGGCTGTGTAAATGAGGCTGGATATTCTGGTCTAGATATAGCTTGGAATTAAATGCTGTTTTGTCAGCCATCTCATTCTTTCTGCTTTAAATTTAATAGAAAATCAGAAAAGTTGTTTTTCTTTTTGCTTACATTAAATATTTAGCACTTTGTTCTAGTTCAGAAATTTTTGAGATTAGGTTTTTGGAGAAAACTCATAACAGTCCTTGTCTTGATTGGCTGATCTGTTTCTGAAGGAAAGGGTATGAAAACTTCCTGAGTTTTGCAATGATTGGGTCTGATCCTGCATTCATTACACATCCTCTCAGCATTGCTTGTACACATTGGGTGAAATCCTGGCTGTATTTCAGTCCATAGCAAAACTCCCATTGACTACAACAGAGTCAAGATTTCACCCAGTGTATTCAGTGGGTGTGTTGGGATGTGCAAGAGATGCAGGATTGCGCACAGTATTTGTGGATGTTTTTCCTTCTGAATGTTAGAACACATGAACATGAGACACTGGCAGTACTGGCCTGAGCTAGCCATAGTGTAGGCAGATGCTGTGTAAGCTTTTCTAGACAACTTCATTTAAATTCTGACCTGAAGCAACCCTTATTCCTGAGCAAAGCCTGCCAGTCGTGACAAATTGTGCTAAAATATGTAGTACTGTAACTTCATCTGCAGTGGATGTTTTACTTGTGACCAAACAAATGAATCCAGGTGTCCTGAAATAAGACATCATCTAACCCTCTTTAAATTCATATTATATCATTTGTTAAAGTGACACTATAAGGTTGAAAAAAACAACGTTTCTGACCTAAATAAAAGTTTTGATAATTCAATTTCAAAGAACTTTTAAAACCTACTTTACTTTTTACCATTTATGCTGTTAACATTTTACTCGTTTTGGGCAATTTAAACAGATTAGTCAGGAAATCTTTAAATTCAATCCATCTCTTTTCTATTGTACTTTTGAAAAATATTCATTAAACATTTGCTAATCTGAATCTTTTCCCAAAAAAGGAAACATTGGGCCCATTTATCCTATAAATGATGAGAATTGCTTCTGATGCCATATTAATGACCATGCACTGTAACATTTTATTTTATAATTATCTCTATAAACTGAATCAAATATTTTAATCAAAGGGCATTTTTTTTACTAGGTGACCTTGCTGGTGGGGGATGTAATACTACATTCATTGTGTTTAAAACATCTCAGTTTTAAAATAAGAAAGTGGTAGAAAGTGTCGTATTTTGTGATATTTATACTACAATTATATTAAAGAGTTTCATAGATGAAAGATGGAAAAGGGAGAATGCTGGGAGTTGAATAGAATGGCCTAGTTATTACATTCTAGTTTTTATAAGCTCAATAAATGCTGTAAACCATAACATTTACAATGGAATGAGTTTGATGACACATAATTTATATGGTTATTATTGATTCACAGTAGTAAAGCGCAATCTGTTTTCTAAATTGCTGGAACCATTTTGTTTAGATTTTTTCGTCTTACTTCCTGCTAGTTACCTTCTAATATCTTTCCTATAGTGGAGAGTGTCCTGTGTGAGACAGCTGACCAGAGCTGATATCAGATTCTTTACCAGCTGGAGGGAGGAAGCTGATAAATAAGGCAGTCAGCTCTGGAAACAAACCTCTAATACTACATTAGGCATGTTTAAAACCAGCAGTGTGTGTTTCAGCAATTCTTAGCATATGTTTATTCATAGAAAATCAGCAGTAAAATATACTTGCCGGTGCATACAAGAGTCTGCATGAGGTCTTTTCTTTTTCAAACATCAAATATCAGAACACTGTCTTGGTAATTGTTTTACAGTGGGGTTCTAATCTCACTCCAGATGTAAACTGAGCTGACCAACTTGTCTTTTGATAGAAAAGTATTTGTTTTAAGAATGTTCAACGTGCCCCTGTTTGTTTGTATGTACACACACACACACACACACACACACACACACACACACACACACACACACACACACACACACACACACACACACACACACACAAAATGTTTTCTCTTGATACTGTGCAAAATTTTTTATTTAAAATGCTGCTCTTTGGCATAACGTGATATACAAATCTCATTTTTGACCTTGGGGGACAGTGACCATTCAGCATATACCACTATTATGGAAAGGGTATAATGCAAGATACTCAGTATAAGGGAAGACAAAATTGCCAACATCATTTAATGAAAAATATTTTTTGATACAAGTTGCCTCCTAAGGCAGATAGCTTGGGAGTCCAGTTAACGTGCTGATGGGTCTGAAATTGCATTTGAACAGTATGCAAAAATATGTCTCTAAAACAGTATGCAAAAATATGTCTCTAAAACAGTATGCAAAAATATGTCTCTAAAACAGTATGCAAAAATATGTCTCTAAGAGCAAACCCTCAGAATATCCATTATTGTGTAAAATTGTAATTCTGTATTAAATAATTGGATGTGGGTATAGTTGCCAATAACTGGAACCTAATGCACTACATAGTTTTGATAATATGTGACCACCATAAAGCGCTGGCCGGCTGACCAAAGGGTTGTGGTTTACACATGCTTTTAGAGATACCATGTGGCAAGGTAGTAGAGCTGAGTGATTGTTTTCAGCCTCTTAGAATAGGTTGCTAGCCATCTTGCTACTTTCAATTATGTGACAGTTACATCAATTTTAGAAGGAACTGAAGCAATTGGTCTTCATAAGATATTTGATACCATTAAATTTGGCTCCACTCCATTTAATTTTCTATTTGTTTTTCCAGTTTATTCTTCATTTTAAAGGAGTACTACTTTCTCAAATGATTTTTATATGTAATTTATAACTCTTGCCCTCTCCCCGTTCATTGTTTTCTAATCTCATAGGGCTTTGAAAATAAAATTTCTCAGACTATATTGGCTCTTATGTTTTGAATGGTAGCAATATAAGTAAATCTTTAGCTATGGGTGGAAAAGAGCTAGGCCATTCTGGAGCATTAAAATAGGGGATGTGTGGTAAAAAGGTGGTGAAGTCTGTTAATTGGGGAGCTGAAAGAGAACAGTGGGCAAGTACTGAACGGCATATTCATCATTTTCAGTATCTCTGAGGAGGAGTATGTGTCCACAATGTTCTAAGGGCTGATTTAGGTTAAATCAGTTGTCTGCACTCAATGGGTACGTCTTCACTACCCGCTGGATCAGCGGGTAGCAATCGATCTATCAGGGATCGATTTATCGCATCTCGTCTAGACGCGATAAATCGATCCCCGAACGTGCTCCCCGTCGACTCTGGAACTCCACCAGGGCGAGAGGCGGAAGCAGAGTCGACCGGGGAGCTGCGGCCGTCGATCCCGCGCTGTGAGGACAGGAGGTAAGTCGATCTAAGATATGTCGACTTCAGCTACGCTATTCTCGTAGCTGAAGTTGCGTATTTTAGATCGACACCCCCCCCCCCCCCCCAGTGTAGACCAGCCCAATGATATGGTAACCATGTGTTTCCCAGGTGTTTGAAAAGCAGTGTTTAATGAGACACCCACCGGGATTAACTCAATCTATTTTTGCCAAAGAAACATTTAAAAACAAACAAAAACACAGAACCAAATACCTTAGAAGTAAAAGAAGCCAACACCATTATCTTTTCTACCATCACTTTCCAAAATGTGGGCATCAGAATCGGACCTTTCTTAAATAAATTCGGTGGAGTGATATCAACAGATCACAGCATCAAGCACCACACAGTACTTTCCGCTCTAATCAAGCAGAAGACAAAACAAAATGGAAAGCTTTAAAACAACTAGAATATGAAATCCTGAGCACATTTTCTTGTGTTCAGATGTATTCAGATTTGTCATGTTTAAGCACTGATATGGAGGCTAAAGGCCAGGCCTTTTTTGACTCATCAGAAGGTAGGTGTAGTGATATTTACAATGAGAAGTAAAATCCTGAGTGCTGTCTGAGCCACAGACTGCTGAATCTCAGCTGTTTGTGTGGTATGCAGAATTCTCTCTGACTCTCCTGGAGGAGTGTTTTACAGGGTGAAGCTCTGATTGATTTCTAGGGTGTAGCATCCGAAAGACCTCACTACACCTGAAGTGGTGGGAGCTGTAGGCTTGTAGGAAAGGGTGTGTGATCCCTTTAAGGGCCAGACAGCCAGAGAGTGACTTGCTGCGGCAGCTTCCAACCAGGTCAGTGTGGGGATGCTGACCCTTCCCTCCACAAGTGACTGGAAGAGAGGGGAGAATACTTTGATCTACACCAGTGCAGGAAAAGCTTCTTTTACCTGGACCAGGCAGGGAAGCACCTATGGAAGTAGTTAAATACCAGGTTTTGTTATGATCTGCTGTGGACATTGTTAGTTGCTCCTTTCTTGGTGGGACTGGGAAGGAATTTTCCCCCTCACCGCCAGATTGGCCAACGTGAGGTGTGTGTGGTGGGGGGCATGTTTCACCTTCCCCACAGAGGGTTGGGGGCTTAGGTGGAGCAGACATGAAACATGTTAGGCTACGAGGTTGCAACTTATTATGCAAGCATAGGGTGGATGTCCAGTGTATGTGCTCCATAGGGAAGGGATATGGTGATCAGATCAAATGGATTGGTAAGGGATTTAAAGGAAGTTGTCTTTAAAGGAGCTGAAACAAGGGAGATTCGGGGGGTCCTATGACTCGTATGGCAGGGATCTAACCCCTCCTGCTTTATAGCCCCCTTAATCTTCATTTGAGGTGGGAGGTGGCGAGGTCCCAGAAGTGGTTTGGCTGGGGTCCAGGATGGGTAAAGGGGGCAGCCCCCCGCTGGGTATACATAACTGATTATGGAATTATCTGCATTGCACACTTTTATTTGCGGTGTACTCTGACATTTAGAAATGAAATTGCAGCCTAATTAAACCACATCCAATTTCTCCTCTCCTCCTGGCATAGGTGGACAACTGCAGCTTGGCTAGAAATTATTGCTAGAGTAGATAGGAAAACCTTTTTGAAAAATGGTGCTCCTACTAGGGTCTGACCTGCCTGGATACACAGTTCCCTTTCTGTGATTAACCCAACTAAAGAAATGAGACTCTTCCACCATGAAATGCATGAAGGCCTGTTGGCAGCTTCCCAACAGTTGAGACCAGCTTTTCACTGCTGCAGTTACAGGGGCATTTATTTCAAGCAGCTTGAGAAGTGTAGAGGCAAAGCTGTGACTGAGGAAAAGCAGCAGGCAGTCCCAGTCCTGTGAAAAGCACAGTAATTGCAAAAGATGTCCCCTCCTACCTGCCCCCCTAAAAAAAACAAAACAAACCCCTCAAAAGTGGCTAGAAATCGCTTTTAAATCTCAGAGCTGAAGAAGCAACTTTGGAGCTGCGGTGAGTACTTCGGTGCATGTTAGAATACACATTACAGACCCCTTCTATCAGGGATCTCTTTATGACCTCTGACAGATGGCAGGCTAAAATAGCCAGGTAGGATATATAGCTTAAAGACCTCTGTTCTGTTCACATTCCCCAGTCTTCTGTGGGGAAAAAATGTATTAGATTTAATATGGTGCTGAGCGCTATGATTCTTGTTTGATTTGCAAAGTTACATGTGAAATAGTTGACACCTAGGATCTGTATGTACACTGAAACAATTATTGTACCAGAGACTCCTTGTCAGTCAGAGCAGCAGAAATGTTAGCTAAGAGAAGCTGCCTGTGTCTAGATACCATACTGTAAAACAAGTTGCATGAGAATTTTGGAGGACAGACATTCAAGGTAGTTAAAGAAATCAATGCCTTCACTGCAGAAGAAAGTGTTGAGACGTTAAACATTTTATGGTCCTCGGAAGTCTCCGAGCTACAGAAAACATGGATACAAATAATGTGTTATCAATGATCTCTAAATAAAAATGGTTTGGTGGGTGGGGTTTTTATTTTTTGTTCTTGTTAGTGGGATTTTCATTTGAGATATTTTAATGGTTTCTTAAGGAACAGAAATGAATGCCAGTTATATTTTATAGGATGCATTGTAAGGATATGTATCAGGCTGATGTTTTCATAATTGTGTCATCAAGCCATTAATTATCTCCTGTTTTGTGCCATCAAGGACTATATTTTGTATGTCACTTATAATTTTTGTAGAGTAGAAGGCGGAACAAATATTTGTTCCTGTAAGAAATATAGAAGGCAGGCAAATAGCAGTAAATTACTGAATCTGTCAAGTATTCTAGGCCTTCAATTTGTTTAATTAACAGTTTTTATAAAGCCCACTTGTGTCTATCCTGAAAGCAAATGGAAACTGTAAGTTGTCATCTCTCTCAGGAATTGGCCCAATACGAAGAGAAATGTTTCTGTGAACCTTAAAAAAAAAAAAAATGTTGAAAATTATTTACAAAAAAAAATTCCCTTCATTGTTGGAAACCTAAACCTACCACTATTGGAAACTAGTTTTAGAGAGCTCACTTTCAGAGACTTGTGTGGCTAGATCCTCAGTTGATGTAAATCAATGGAGCTTTTCTGACTGATGCCAGCTTTATATTTTGCTCAATAGGGCATAAAATGTAAAAAAACAATGCTGTCTAGAACAAAATGAATTTACTGCACATTCATCACCCAAACTAAGTAAAGTGTAAAAATCAAACAGCAAGAAATTTGAATTTTAAGAAATTTGAAGTGATGTGTGTAATACAGGTAAGGAATTTTTGAAGTTTTTATCTTTATTCCTTTTAAACTAAAAAGGCTTTTATTTATTTTTAGTAGAAATGAAAAAAAGAAAAAAAACCCAAACTTTTAAACTGAAAGGTTAATTAAAATGAGGGAATTGTCAGCAGTTTGTTCCTAACGTTGCAATCTGTAAAGGAAAGGAGAAACCAAACGAGAATATATGGTCCGCTAGTCTTGCAGGGAACAGATAAATGCAGCAAAGGAGGAGAATGACCTAATGCAAGCCAAAGTGGAATAAGGGCAAAGGAAATACTCAAGAAAAAGTAGCCCTTTAGTAAATGAGAGAAGCCCAATCAATAGTGCTGACAAGGCTAATCTACTTTTATCAAGAAAGAAGGATACAATGATTTGAGTAATGAGGATTTTATCTATAGAATAACAAGTAATGGAATACTTGGAAAAACCCTAACCCTAAAAATCTGTTGGTGCAGAAGATACTGTAAAGTTGGTGTGCTTGTTTCTTGAATCCTGCAATTAAACCCTGCTCTGATAATTAGTTATAATTTGTGCTGTATCATTTTGATTATATATTATAACTGTAGGGATTGATTGTCATAAGGAAAGATTACAAGAACTAAATTAGCAGACTGGGGCTAAATAAATAGTGTAGACACTCTACAGTTACGGTGACTGTAGCTGTGGGACAATTCTAGTAAGTATCCTGGCTGATCATACTGCAACTGTTCTGGTTTTAATGCAACCATCCAAGCGGATATCAGGCCTCCTGTCCCCACCTCTTCATCCAGCTCTGCTATCTCCCCTTTCACTGAAGCTGCTGTCTGCCTTCTCCTGATTATAAAGCTATAAAGCTTTCCTTCTTTCTCTTTTTTTACATTTCAGTAACTCTTCCTTACTGTATTTCCCAAAATTACTACACAGTAACTCCTCACTTAACGTTGTAGTTATGTTCCTGAAAAATGTGACTTTAAGCGAAATGATGTTAAGCGAATCCAATTTCCCCATAAGAATTAATGTAAATGAGGGGGTTAGGTTCCAGGGAAATTTTTTTCACCAGACAAAAGACTACACACACACACACACACACACACACACACACACACACACACACACACACACACACACACACACACACACACACACAGTATAAGTTTTAAACAAACAATTTAATATTGGTACACAGTGATGATAATTGTGAAGCTTGGTTGAGGTGGTGGAGTCAGAGGGTGGGATATTTCCCAAGGAATGCCTTACTGCTAAATGATGAACTAGCACTCGGCTGAGCCCCCAAAAGTTAACTCTCACACTCTACAAGGCAGCAGGAATGGAGGGAGGGGAGACAGCATCGCAGACATAGACATACACCGTGTGTGTGTGAGAGAGAGAGGTGCATTTCCCCTTTAAGTACGCTGACCCTACTCTTAAGTACACTGCCTTGTTAATTAGATCAGCTTGCTAAGACCGCAGCTGCTGCCAGCAAGCTCCCTCCATCCTGAGCCCTGTCGTGTGTCCCCCCTGCTCTATGGAAGATGGGGAAGCAGGGTGCAGGAGCAGGGGGGAGGGGGACACCCTGACAGCCCCTCTATTCCTCCCCTACCCCCCGCACAGCAAGCAGGAGTCTCGGGGAGTAGCTACAAGGCAGAGGGCAGGAGCAGCACATGCCAGTGGGGGGAGGGACAGCTGAACTGCCGGCAATTGATAGCCTGCTGGGTGGCTGCTGCACAGGAAACTTAGGGGAGCTGATAGGGGGCTGCCGGTCCACCCTGGTTCCAAGCCCCCACCAGCTAGCTGCAACGGGCTGCTCTTCCTGCAAGCAGTGGACAAAGCAGGCGGCTGCCAAACGACATTGCACAACTTTAAACGAGCATGTTCCCTAATTGATCAGCAACGTAACAGCAAAACAACGTTAACCGGGACGACTTTAAGTGAGGAGTTACTGTAGTTGAATTGATGCCTAGTAGTATGTCAGAGGCCCATTGTCTTTCAGCCTCCTAATTGAATTGTATATATACTACCATTATGTACATTAGTGAGATGGTCTCTGATTTGGAATGATCTATAATGTATTTTGGTAGCATGTATATTACTGAATTGGGAAGATGTCTGTCCTACCAAGAGGAAACAGGTTAAGAGTGAGCGCAAGAGGTGTTTGAGGTTTGGGGATGGGGGAGGATGGAAAGGATAGGCACTTCCCGCCACGACAAGTGCCAATCCCCCTCTGAACTGCCAAACACCCCTGGTGCCCTGGCCTGGGTTAAGACGACATTATTGGACCCTACATGCACATACTGTGGATCTATGTATCCTGACAAGAGCTGCCTGCTGTGGTAATGGTGGGTCCAACATCACTGCTCCCTGGGGACTACCCACTGTGATGCCAGTTGTCAGGCAGAGAATGAAGTCAATCCAAGAAAAAGAATCCAGCCTCTGAGCCCCCTCACATGCCACCTTTCTGCATGTGTGTTTGGGCCCTTTCTAATACCACCACAGCAAAGACATGTGTGGGGGATAGTAGGAAGAGCTCCACCCACACAGTGTGTTCTGTTGGAGTGATGTTGGCATGATGAGTCAGAGCACTAGCTGGATCGATCTCTGGCAAGGTGCTTAAGTTGTATATTCAGTTTGTCAGTCACTGGCAGTCTTGTCACGCCACTTAAGCCTTTGACGTAAGGGCTGGCTAAGTAGCAGCATTCCTTGGAACACATGCTTTGGAATTTGTTGGTCTTCCATTTTAATATGTTCATACCAAGAAAGCTGCCAAAATCAAACCAGTGACGGAGGCAGTTGCTCAGTTCACCTTTGAATCGCCTCATTTCTGAGCTTGTCCTGCTACTTTGTTTTCATAACCTGCTTCATACCATGAGAACCCAAACCATCAATCCAGTGTTCTTTAGCTTTCCTCAGTGCCCACATTGCACTTCAGTACAATAGAGTTGGTATAACCATGGTTCGAGAGCTCTGCAGCTTGGTAGCAAGCTTGATGTCACAATGTCCCCACACAGGTTGCTGAAGGGTCCAAAACATAGCAGCGGCTGCTGCTATACAGGTATCCACATTTTTCGAGCATCCCCCAGTACTGTGTGCCGCTGCCCAAATATTTGACTGCTGCCAGCTGCTCAGTGTCCCATTTGGACAGGTTAATACTGAGCTGGTTGTAAGCTGGAGCTAGAGGCTGCTTGGTGATAATGGCCATGAACTTAGTTTTGTCCGGATTAATAACCTGACTAACGTGCATTGCTTCTTGCTTGACCGCGTTATGCCATCAGCTGCAGCGATTCACCAAACGGAGCCAACAAGACTGAAACCTGTGAAATCTGTGGTTATGATAGGAATCGTTATTGAGTATCCGGGGAAATGGCTAATTGTGAGGTGTATTAGTCTGGTGAATAGTCTCACTAGGGAAGTGGTGGAAGCCCCATTACTTGGGTCATTAAAATGACACCCAACAAAGCTCTGGAGAATATACCTAAGGGAGCAATCCAGCACTTGTGGGATGATCTAACACAGTGGTCTCTAACATTTTTACACCCAAGATCACTTTTTGAATTTAAAGACGACCCAGGATCTACCCCGCCTCTTCCCCAAGGTTCCGCCCCTTCCCCCAAAGTCCCGCTCCGCTCACTCCATTTTCCTCCCCCCTCCCGGTCGCTCGCTATCCCCCACCCTCACTCACTTTCACGGGGCAGGGGGTTACGGTTCGGGAGGGGGTGTGGGCTCTGGGCTGGAGCTGAGGGATTTGCAGTGTGTGAGGGGGCTCTGGGCTGAGCCTGGGGCAGGGGGTTGGGGTGCAGGAGGGAATGAGGGGTGCAAGCTCTGGGAGGGAGTTTGGGTGCAAGAGGGGGCTCTGGGCTGGGGCAGAGTATTGGGCTGCAGGAGGGGGTGCTGGCTTTCGGAGGGGGTAAGGGCTGGGCCAGGGGTGCAGGAGGGGGTATGGGTTGCTGGCTCTGGAAGAGGGCTCAGGGCTGGGGTTTGGGGTGCAGGAGGGGGTTTGGGGTGCAGGAGGGAGTATGGGGTGTTGGCTTGGGAGGGGGCTGGGGGTTGGGGTGCTGGCCTCCTGCCGGACAGCACTTACAGAGGACTGCTCCCGGTTGGCGGCGCAGCAAGGCTAAGGCAGGCTTCATGCCTACCGCAGTTCCACGCTGCTCCAGAGGGGGCCAATGCGCCCCTGTGGCCCATGGGGCGGGGCAGGGAGCACGTGGCTCCGTGCCCTGTCTCTCTCTGCAGGCACCACCCCCTCAGCTCCCATTGGCCACAGTTCCCTGTTCCCGGCCAGGGGGAGCTGCAGGGGTGGTGTTTGTAGGCAGGACCAGCGCCCTGAGACCCCTGCTCCCCCCCCACAGGGCTGGGGGCTGCGCTGGCAGCTTCTGGGGGTGGCGTGGGGCTGGGGCAGATAGGGCGCAAGCCCACCTCTGGAGATCAGGATCGACCAGTTGATCGTGATCGACCGGTTGGTGGCCACTGGTCTAACAGGTCTTTTCTATCTTCAGTTGTGATAATGTGAAAGATTTTCTTCTGTGTTTTAGTGACGAGCCTTGAAATGGTTTTAAGGTACAGTATGCTTCTAGATTAGGAAATATGGGATATGTCTTCACTAAAGAATTAGCCCGGGGCTAAGCCTGGGTGACATCATTAGTTCCCCTTCCATCCATACAGTAAAACCTCTAACCCGGGCTTGAGGGTGCTAGCTAGGTGGGCTAGCAGACACAGTTGATGGTATAGGTTTGAGCTTACTTTTTGCTTCAGCCCGGTCTGGCAAGCCACCCATTTTGCAAGTTCTCCCACAGTGCACTGCAGATTAATTCATGGAGTGGCCCAGTTCAAGGCACTGCTAATAACCATGGGGCATCCTCTCAAAATCTGGTCTAGCAAACAGGCCAGTACAGCACTATTGGAGATACAGCCACACAAGTCTGGCACTAGTAGGGCTTTGTATTGGGGATGCTCCACCCATGCTCGGCTACCCTGGGCTGACTCTGCGGTGAAGACATACCCTGGTTTGTCCTGGTGAAACCTCTTCCAGAACACTAACTTTGCATAATGCTGTTTAGTGTACTATAACCACTTGATGGCACCCTTTGATTTGGTACATACCTCATTAGTAATAGCATAGTGCAGTGTAGCTGTAGTATTTGTAATGGAATAACTTGTAAGAACTAAAGACTGCAAGGTATCTGGTTAATGTAGAGATGAAATGAATGAAACAGCAAGGCTAAGCTTTCCTGACCCTTCATGAGAGAATAGATGAAAAAAGGAAGAATAAGCCATTGTGCCGAAGGGAGATGATGAAATTCAAGATCCACACACATAATCTCTGGCTCAGCCTCTGAAATGTTAATCCTTGGGTAGAATTATTTGAGCTGTAGATTGCAATTTATCATCAAAATGGCACTGTGTCAAACAATACTTCTTGTATGTGTGATGTTTAGAACTATCCAATTTTAATATAAAATGGTTCACAGAGCACTGTCCTGACATTTAAGTAGCAACTCGTTAAGCTCAGGATGTTTTTGCTAGTTTTTGTACACACGCATAGTAAGCATGTAGAGTTATATTCCAGAGATCGCTTTTAGGATCTTGCTGTCCATGTATAATGTTTTAAGGAGTGACCTGTTTTGATCTGAGCGATGACAGACGATTGGACTACTTAATAATAGCTGTAAAATTAAGTAGTCAAAAATTATTTTGAGAGATACTCTGTGCTTTCTTTATGACAAAGAAATATGACAGTCATTTGCTGATATGATAAAAATGCTCACACCTTAAAATTAATATTTTTCCAGATTTGTGTGCCCAATTATTTGAGGTGGGGAGGGTTCATAAAAATATTTTCTCCCTCTGTCTTCACCACTGAAAACTCAATACAGGCTTTCCTGTCCCTCTTCTCTAGAATGTGCCAGTAGGGGGAGTTAAAAGTTGCTCTACCAGTAAGGGTAAGAGAGTCTGCCCTAAAATTCAACCTTTTTCTTCTTTAGAGAACGTAGTATTTCCTAACCTGTTAATGAAACCCAAAAATCTCTTATTCAAGGCAATCAGTATAAACAGAAAAATACATCTACAATTGGTTTAGGAAATGTAGGGTTCCCCTAGTGTTCTGGAGCAGCATAATTAGGGAAGAAATTGTAAAATTCTAACTTCATATTTAGAAATGTAAAATACAATTTCTTAGTTAATTCTCTCAATGCACCTGGCTTGCTTGAAAATCTCCCTGCAACTGCATTGGGTGCAGCAAATGAATAAGCAGAGTTTTAGCCTCTAGTACATGTTCAGTAGCACTATGTCAGTATATCTATTTTTAAAACTGTCCACTATAAAAATACCAAATTATATTTTAAACAGTTTTTTAAAAAATATTTTAAAATATCAATTTATAGTCAAACAAATAAACCCCTTCCTTTGAAAATCTTGTATTTGTTGGTTGTGGATGGGTGAGAAGATGGAAGAGAGGGATTAGGGAGGCAAGGTATAAACTTGACAATTATACACTTCCAAAATTCCTCTTTAAGATGTGATCAGTAACTACTTTGAAGTTTTGTATTGGTATAAAGTTTGTTTCAGCATAACAAGTAATTAAAATATGCTGGTATCAACAAAGCAATTTGAAAGTGTGCATTACGTGCGATTATTAGAAAGATACAAGACATTTCAGAACTGTAGGACTGACTGAGGAGTCATATAGCTGTGAACTGAACTATGAAGGAGACATTTGTCTTGCAGTGGAACCTTTTGTGTTAATCCTTCCAACCTTTATATCGTAGCATTTTTGTGATGGTATTTAGCCAAAGAATAACTTGTACTGTGCACTTATGGTACCTCTCTGTCAGAGTTGAGCCATTATATGGTATTTTTAGCACAATTTCATCAGAACTCTAATTTTATTTTATATTTCTCATGTACTGTGGACCTGTTTTTCAAAAGTTGATGTCTTAGTAGTGACTGCAGAATCCAAATGTCCCTGTATCTTTTGTCTGCAAAATGAGTATGTATTCACTCAGTGTTCAGTAATCTGTTTGTGTATGCAATGATGTGTGTCATGTGTGTGTATCTGTGGCATGTCTGAGCACACCTTAGATATTCAATTTTGAAAATTACACAGAGGAGTATAAGGCACACATATGTATGTATAACTTATAAAATGCGTGTATATTTAACTTAAAATTACACAGATTACAAACAGCTTTGCCATCCCAAAACATACATCCCAAAGCATATAATGGGTGTGAGCACATTTTCCAAAGTGTACTGTTTTTATCAAAAGAACACAGAATGGTAATTTTCTCACATGACCAACTTTTGCATGTCTGATGTTGGTTTGAGGTGCTGCATCAGCATCAATATTGCAGTTGTTCGGGCTTGCAGGTACTTACTTAATAATGATTTAGAATTTCCTGATGTTGCCTCCCGTTTGTTATATTCAGAATGAATGCAGTCTTGGAAAATTGATGTATGATAAAACAGCATGAAAGAGTATTTTGTGGTAAATATAGCTATTCATGTGCATTGTTAGATAAAGATTTTGTAAGTTAAAACCAATCATGCTACAGTTGATTCTTTGGTTGCGTTTTGGCTAAAAAGCCATTACAAACTACTGAAATACCTTTTAGTATCAGGGGATTTATATTCCATTCTTTCCAAGTACAATGTACAGATATAACCTATTTCTGATAAATGTGTGATGCAGATGAATGGCAAAGGTTAGTTTTAATAATATCTTGGATACCAGATGTTCTGAGTCATGAGTTATGTTTGAGGATCAAATCTTATTGACTTAGTTTAAATAGTTCCACATTATTTATTATGGCCCGTTTAACTTTTCATTACAAATAAGACTCTAGATTAAGCTTCTGGTGTCCTGATTTGCATCCTAGTTGTAAATACGCAAATATGAAATCTGTCCTTAAACCAGAAACTGTAGAGAAGCGAGTCACAACAAATCTTGAGAATATGTTGATTTGCATTCTGTCTGGAGGAAGTATGACAAAGTGTGTTAAGGAATTGCTTTAAAATGTATACAATATTTAAAAACAGACTGAGTTGTCATGCTGCCAAAAAAAGTTAATACAGTAGTTCATTTTGTTTCTATAAGGATTTTTGGTCACTATACATAAAAACAAAAGTTTGTTTAAACTTTTTGTCTTGTATTCGTTTCGATAAGGTAATGGACTAAACTAAGGGCTGGTCCACACTAGTGTGGGCTGGTCCACACTAACCCCCCAGTTCGAACTAAGATACGCAACTTCAGCTACGTGAATAACGTAGCTGAAGTCAAAGTATCTTAGTTCGAACTACAAGGTACTTACCGCGGGTCCACACGCGGCAGGCAGGCTCCCCCGTCGACTCCGCGTACTCCTCTCGCAGAGCAGGAGTACCGGTGTCGACGGCGAGCACTTCCGGGATCGATTTATCGTGTCTAGACAAGACGCGATAAATCGATCCCAGAAGATCGATTGCTTACCTCCGGGTTCGGCGGTAAGTATAGACGTACCCTAATTTTAGTGTATTTCAGAAATGTAAGTGGCAGAAAGATTTTAAATAAATATTATACAATTACATGAAATTCATATACATTTTGCATTGACGTTAATGCAATAGTAAATCTTCAGAATACAGTTTTCTTCAGAACTTGGTATGACACTTGGCTATATATGTGTTCTTTTGTATAGAATATACACAAAAACAAATGAGGTCATCATGTACTTGGAGTAGGTTTTTAATTTTGAGTGTACATTCCCTGAAGAAATAAATAGCCTGAGTTAAGTGATTGGATTTTGGTTTTACAAGCTTCCATCCTGACCGCACAGAGTTTAGTGGGGTACATCATTGGCTATTATATATGGAAACTAGCTTACAATTTGCTCAGGCAGAATGCTTGTTTCATATTTCTAATATTTGCTGGAGACACTTATACAGACAGTAAAAATTGTTTAACCGAAACTTGCCTTCATGTAGCCAAAACGCAACTGTGTACATTTGGTTATATTTAGGTTAGACCTGGATTAATATTGGCTTACTATTGCTACTTACAGTGCATTACCATTTCAGATCTGTGCATTTACTTTTAAGGTATGTCAAT
This sequence comes from Emys orbicularis, assembly GCF_028017835.1. Lineage (NCBI taxonomy): Eukaryota > Metazoa > Chordata > Testudines > Emydidae > Emys > Emys orbicularis. The sequence goes on along the minus strand of NC_088685.1, from coordinate 201,780,695 downwards.
TGTTGTAAATAATTAAAGTGGTGCAGATGCTGTTGTCCAAGCCAATTTAAAGAATGAAGCATGACTTTCCAGTTATGTGAGCTAGATAATAATAATGCTGTAACAGGGTAGCTGCCATTGTGAGCCAATTACACTCTAGATAATCAAAGTAGGTCTGTGGTTCACTCTGTACCTTTGCTTGTTCTGAGAACACACTGCTCCTTTTTGTCCATTTATATTGCTGAGTAATCTTAGTTTCTCACTGGCGGCAGGGTGGTCCAAGTGACAGATTTTACTCTTAATAAGCTTAGGGGCAATAATCCAAGTCATACAGGTCACATGTACAGTGTGATGACTTTGAGTTTTATTCTTTCCAACTATAGTTGTGCCAAAACATCAGACTCGTTATAGTATTATATATTAGCTGCTAGCTAATTGGAGCTAAAACACTAATTTCTGATAACTGACTAATGCGGAAATGGTGTTTTTCTGCTTATGAGTATGCCACAGGTGGGATTGCTGCATTGGGTCCCCTGTGGGGCCAACCATGATACTGAAGGTGCTTTCTACCTTTGTCCACGAGTTTTGGCTGCCGGCTCGGAGAAGGATGCTTGCCATCAGTCTCTATGCACTTAAATAAAAATAACAAACTCAGAAATTGGCGATCTGTGCCTTTAAGTAAACAAGCAAAATCTCAAAGGTAAATGCTTCATTGCAGTGCTTGCAGGCAAGGCACTGACCTGGCTTTGAGGTTCTGGGCTAGCCAAGAGGAGAGCTCCTCCCCTGTCCCAGTCTCACCCGGTACTGACCCTGAGAAGAAGCAGGCAAGTCTTCTTAACAGTCCTGCTGGCTCCTGATTGTTCAGTGTCTTCCTGGTCCTTTTAGGCCTCTGAATCACTAAGACTTGCTGGTACCCTGGCCTGAGCCAGGATATGTCAGCGTACCAATACCTCCAGCAGGAAGCATAGAACACTTGATAGACACACCCCACCCCACCCCCGCCATCAAATGGTGTTATAAGCTTAAGTCTCTGCTTCTATTTTTGTTTAAACGTTTTGTGTATTTCAATTAATTGTGAAGTCTTTGCTTATTTACAAGTATGTATAGAGGAAATAGTCAATGAACAGATATTGAATTGACTTGATTCCTCAAGTTCATCACTCCTCAGTTAAGAAGAAAGTTTTCATTGTGTTTTATCTTTATTATTTTAAACTTACATGTAAGCATGGGTGGCAGTGTGATTTCTTCTTCACCTACTTTTTGGCATGATGTCTGTTTGCTTTTGAGACACATGTGAGGCTGTGGATAGGTTGTTCAGAAGTGTTTAATATGTTTTTGTATGTAACACTACAGAATACATAATTTCTATGAAACTACTAGAATTTACAGATATTGATTGAAATTGGTTTCTCCTTTGCACTGTGTGTTTGTGTGTGTTACACAGATAGTAAGAGGGATGTTATATGTAAATGGGAAGTTGACTATTATGGCTCATGCTAGCTATGGACCTGTAACTCTTACCATATGAATTGCCATTGTCTTCTAGGAGTTTACTTTCATGATTAAGGTGTGAAATTGTGGCATGTTTGAGTAATCACAGCAGCTGTAACTCAAGTCAGACAATGCCCTCACAAATTATGGGCCCTGGTCAATGGCACTGATTAGACTGATATGCATTTCATACTACAGGTTTATTCACAGCTGATCTTGTTTTCAGAGGAAAAGAAATAATCGTTTGTGGTAGGGGGAACACGCACCAGTTCTTCTTTGAGTGATTGCACATGTCCATTCCATTGTCGGTGTGTGTGCATCTTGTGCACAGTTGTCGGAGATTTTTTCCCTCAGCCGTACCTGTCAGGGCAGTGTGAGCACTGTCTGGTGCCTTGCAGCATAACACGCTGGTATAAAGAATCGTAACCCCCCTCAGTTCCTTCCTACCGCAGGGATGGTTGTTGGAGCTCCAATATTTGTATCTGCTAGTCTTCCCTCTTTTAGTGTATATAGTATGTGTTGAGGTAGGTTTTAGTCTACTTTAGTGGTAAATATGTTTGTGCATATTTAAATGTAAGAATAAGTTTAGGATAGTAATTTTCTAGAGAGGAATTCCTGATTCCCAGTTGGGTATTGGGCTCGGTACTGGACTAATGCCTTGTTCTCCTGACTTCAAAGCCTGTTGCTCATGTAACAAGTCTGTCAGTGAGTGACCCACACCCCAGCCACCTTTAGTATCTGGGAGAGCCACATGTGAGGGACAAATGTCACATTTGTAGAGGGTTCAAATCCCTATCAAAACAGAATAGGACTGCCAGACTCAAGTACCTGCTTTGGAGTCTGTGCTTCGCTCACCATCAGAATGGGTACCGAGCACGTCCAAGTCAGTTAAGAGTGCTCCCCCTCTTCTGACTGAGGCAGATCATTGTTGCCAATACCAAAGACGAGAAGACGCAAGTCTCCCAAAGACTCAGTACCAGGGACATCAAAGTCTACGGTGAAGGCACCGAGCAGAGGCTAGGACTCAGAGGTGTGCGCAAAGAAGATGCACTCCCAGACAGTCGGGAAAGGAGGAGGGATTGCTGACTTGGGAGCCCATGAAGGGTCCCTTGAGGCCAGTGCCTGAAGGACCAGTGAACTTTTCAGTACCGGAGACTCAGGAGTCCTTTCTGGTGCAATCTACACCCGAGGCTTTTGAGGCAGCCAGAGAGTCGCTTAACTTGTCTCTGCTAGGTTCCCTTGATGTTCAGGAGTCTTGCACAGTAGTGGCATTGGAAGTGCACACTCTCACAGTCCCAGCTGCAGCCGTAGAGCATCGTTTGGTACTGGTGGCTTCTACAGTCGTGGCGCCTCTCCATAGAGCTCCATCTAGAGATAAACCAGCAATGATCTTGCCGGTACCCCCATCTCCAGACTCTGAACTGGTGTCCCCAGTGCCGAAGGGGTCAGCTCCACCGTGGTCTGAGGAAACGGACTCGGCATCAGACTGAGAGATTGGATCATATTCATTGGGACACAAGCATGCCCAGCAGCCCCAGGTGGGTACCCGCCCACCATGGTACCAGCCACAGCCTCAGCCCTCTAAGGATTAATGACCTGCACATAGCTGGGTCCGGCCTTCATATCAAAGGCCCATTTGGAACCCTTTGGGATTTCCTCCACATTCTAGAGCCACTGTGCTCCCTTCCTGCCCTTCTACATCAGCTAGATACTGGGAGGATCTGCAACAAGGTCCCCACCATCTTACCTCCCCCTGGTCCCAAGCCAAACTTAAAATATAAATCAATACAGGTGACTTTAAATCTTATTAAAATATGTAGAATCTGATTGGTCCACACAAGGTTGTGCTTCGGTTTATGTGGCCCTTCTGTGTAATAAGGTTGGGCACTACTAAACAATCATTTTGACCTGCTGGTCGAGAGCAGTCTGCCACTTACTAGAGTGCCATCTGTCCCCACCCCATTCATTTGCCTGTCCCTCTTCCTAAGTGCTTGGACTTGCATCACCACAGATCAGAGTGGGGGAACTGGGATACACCCTTACAATTATTTCTATCCCCCCTTCCCTGCCTCTTTTTAAGGACCACTCTCACAAGAGCATGTTACTTCAGGAGGTTCACTCTCCCTGCATGGCCCCCACGAGGAGAAGTTCCCATATCATTCAGAGGAAAGGGATTTTATTCTGGTTACTTCCAAAGATGAAGCGGGTTCTCAGCTCTATTTAAGGCAGCTAAACAAGTTGCTAAAGAAAACAAAATTCCGGCTGGTTACTGTAGCATCTGTTATCCCTTCCTTAGATCTTGGGGTCTGGTACACTGCTCTTGAGTTCAAGGATGCTTATTTTTACATAGCAATTTACCAGACACACAGAAAGTTTCTCATATTCATGGTCAACAGATCCTATTACCAATTTGCCGTACTGCCTTAGCAGCTCCTCACATATTCAGGAAATGCATGGCTGTAGTAGCATATTTCTGTGAAGATCAGGAATCCATGTATTCCCCTACCTGAACAACTGGCTGGTCCGGCTCTCTGGTACTCTCCAGAGTAGCCGCTATTCAGTCCACATTTTACATGCTGGAGCTCCTGATTGATACAGAGAAATCTATCTTGACACCTGTTCAAAGGATAGAATTCCTTGAGGCAGTCCTAGACTCTACAGAGGCCAGGGTTTTCCTGCCCAAGCAGAAGTTCCAAACAGTGCAGGTCATTCCTCTACATCTAAAAGTGCACCTTCTCACTATGGTTCGGAATTTGCTTCCGACTTCTAGGACACATGGCAGCGTGCACTTATGTGGTGCAGCATCCCAGGCTATGCCTCAGAGAACTACAGGGTTTGCTAGCTTTAGTGTTCTCACCAGCAGGTCGTCATATTGGCATGGTGGTTCAAGAACCTGCTCAGGTCTTCTCCTCCTGGGACTGGTAGGTAGAGCTTGCAAATGTTTGCAAAGGAGTTCCCTTTGCCTCTCCACACCAGCGCTCGCTCTAGTCACAGATGCATTGGATGTAGGTTGAGGAGCTCACTTAGGTCCCCTTCAGACTCAGGGCCTTTGGTCTCCTCAGGCTTTAAGCCTCCATATAAATATAAGGGAACTATAGGCCATCCATACGGCTTGCCTGGCATTCCTTCCGAATATCAAGGGGTGGAAGTTGTTGGTACTCACAAATAACACAGTGGCTATATTCTATGTAAATAAACGGGGGAAGGGGCTCTGACAAAGGTATGCCAGAGGCGATTCTCCTTTGGAATTTCTGCATTGCCAGATCCATCAACCTGAGAGCTGCTTACCTTCTGGGAGTTCAGAACACTCTGGCAGGCCACCTAGATAGGTCATTTGCAGGTCTCCGCGAGTGGTATCTTTGCCCAGATATGTTCAGGTCCATTTTCCAGTGATGGGGAGCTTCCCATGTGGACCTATTTTGCCACAAGCGCAAACAAAATGTGGTGTGTGTTCTATTCATTCATTCCCAGCTGGGTCGTAGGTTCGGTTCACAGACAGATGCTTTCCTCCTACCCTGGTCTAAAGGCCTGCTGTATACCATCCCTTCAGTTCTGCTCCTAGCAAAAGTCTTGTCCAAAGTCAAGCAAGATTCCACGTGGCCCTGTCAACATTGGTTTTCAACTCTGCTAGTCCTATCCGTCAGACCTCCACTGCCATTCTCAAGACATGTGGACCCCAGCTGCCTCCTTCACCCCAACCTTCAGGCTCTCTACCTGACTGCGTGGATGCTTCATGACTGACAACCTCAGAACGACTTTGCTCTAAGGGGCTACAGCAAGATCTGCTAAATAGTAGGATGCCTTTGTCTACGTCTGCTTACCTTGCTAAATGGAAAAGCTTTTCCATTTTGATCCATACAAAGAGGCATCCCCCCAGGTCAGGCTCCGATTTGCCATATCTTGGGCTATCTTTTGTTTCTGAAATTACAGTGTTAGTACTTAGTTACAACAGAGTCCATGTGGTGGCCATCTCAGCTTTGTATCCTCCTGTGGATAACTGATCAATTTTTTCAAATCCTATGTTAATCAAATTTCTAAAAGGTTTGTTCCATAGGTTCACAGCCTGGTTCCACAGTGGAGTTTAAATTGAGTTCTGGCAAAGTTGATGCGTCTCTCCCTCCCCTCCCCCTTTGAACCATTAGTGACATGTTTTGTTACACCAGTCTATGAAGGTGGCTTTTTTGGTTGCTATAACCTCAGTCAAGAGAGTAGGTGAGCTGCGAGCTTTAGTATTAGCCTCCCTATACAATTTTCTTTAGGGACAAGGTTTTTCTTCGACCTCACCCAAAATTCCTGTCTAACGTGGTTTCCGATTTTCACATTAATCAAGCAATTTATTTACTGACTTTCTTTCCAAAGCCTCATTTGAGTAAGGGAAAGGAAAGCTCCATACTGTAGGTGTTAGAGCTTTGGCTTTTTATCTGGATACAACTAGGCCTTTCAGGTCTTCATCTCAAGCTCTTAGATGTAGTTTCAGAATAAAGGGCCACCCAGTATCCACACAGAAGATCTCTTTCTGGATTTCCGGCTGTATTTGGTTATGCTACCAATTGGATGATATTTCACCTTCAAGTAAAGTGGTGGCTCACTCAACCAGGTCACTGGTAACTGCCACGGTCTTTCTAGCTTGTGCACCCATACTGAACGGTTTTTGTAGGGCGGCATCATTTCACTATGCCTTCTCTCACCAATCTAGAGATGATGCCAGATTTGAACTGGTGGTCCTACAATCCCTTTTCAATTAGACTCCGAGCCCACCTCCTGTTTGAACTGCTTGTGAGTCACCTACAGTGGATTGGATGTGTGTAATCACTCAAAGAAAAAAGAAAAAGGTTATGTACTTTTTCATATCTGTTCTTCAAGACGTGTTGCACATGTCCAGTCCACAACCCACCCTCCATCCCCTCTCTATCAGAGTCTTTCTGGTAGGAAGGAACTGAGGTGGGTCAGGGACAGTATGGCCCCTTATACCTACATGCAGTGATGCGAGGCACCAAAGGTGCTCACGCTGCCCCAATGGGAACCATGGAGGAAAAAATTTCCACTAACTGCGCATGAGGTGTGGGCACACCTACAGAAGAATGGATGTGTGCAGTTCAACACATCTTGAAGAACAACAGTTATGGAAAGGTAGGTAACTCTTTGTTTTTTCCTTCAGTCTCTTTCCTCCTCTGCCAGTTACCGGGGGGTGGGAGGGAGGTGTCCTTGCTGCCCTCAATGCTTTCCATCTTCTTATATTGTATTTTTAAAAAAAATCCTTTTCTGCTAACACTCCTTGACTCAGAGCTATTGCTTGCCTGGGGCCACCTCATGAAATCATGCTTTTTATGTCCCTAGGATTAGCTATATTTTCTAAAATTATTTTACACTGAGTCTTTTTCGGTTTTGGCAGTTTTCTACCTAATGTTATTGTCAGGACAATGTCAGATGAAAAACATAAGGTGCCATTCTCTGGTTTTATTGATGTTTTATTTTTATTTTAAAGTGTGTACATTTGAGTGATGCTGCTTAGTTTCATGAAAATCTTTGTGGTGGTTTTGGTAAGGTGGGAGATCAACTTTCTTTGTTGGAGATTTAAAAAAGATTAAGACTTCATTGCTTGGACGAGACTAGTAGGTTAGATGAGTCACTGAAAGATCTAATTCACACCTAAATAAGAGAGACAGGCATCATTAGGTAGTAAAAAAAAAAAAAATCACTGTACTTGTGCATAATTTTATAGGAGTGGATTTATTTTTAAGTCATGCCATTCACCTGAAGTAGCATCTGACTGTTACTGTTCTGTATGGGGTAATAATTTAAGGCAAAAGGCCCCAACTCAGCAGGTATTTGAGCACATGCTTAACTTTGGCCATTCTTTAAGACTAAATTCATGTGCTTAAGGTTAGGTATGTGCTTAAGTACCTTGCGGAATTGTACCTCTCTTTCTTGTGCTGTCACTTAACAATTGTAAACGGATAGTGAAAATATCTATCTTTATAAGGAGGATTCAGAGGCCTCTGTCTCATAGTATTGGCAACCTTATAGATGTACATTTTTGCATTTGTTATCCTCTCAAAGGATGTGATCTTGTGATAATTGAAGTCAGTGGCACAGGGTCTGGGCCAAAATGTCAGTGAACTTCATGTACATCGAAATCAGAATGTACTGAGACCCCATCGCTTGCAAGATGGTATTCAGTATATCATATGATCTGCGTTTTATGATCGTTGGTTTTGCTATATGCTCTACTTTGTCTCCTTCTTCCTTTTTTTGACAGATCATGTTATAGTGTGAACAAAGTTATATTCCTCTATTGAGAATGTTTAAAGAAGTTAAATTGTGAGGCAGAATTGTTGAAAATTCATTATTACTATGCCAGACATGCAGAAATGACCATTCTTAACGGAGACTGTTGCGTGTTGCTCTAAGTCTTAGGGATTTTTTTGAATAATGTTCAGTGAGAAGAAAACCATTTTTGTATTAAGTTTTTCACAGTTAAAAAGCTGGAAAAACTGGTTTAAGAAAATGTTAGCCTAAAAACACACACCTTTTGTGGACCTGAGCATATGACTCTTTTTATCAACAATATTTCATATTTAATCAACATAAAATGAAGTATTTTCTTCACATGAACGTAACACTGATCTGGTCTCAGCCAAGGCAAATAAAAGAATGAATGCTTTGTCAATCATCCATAACTAATTTGTGCGTACACAGGAAAAAAAAAATCTGTTTTTAAGACGAGATTTTTCATGGAAGCAGCAAGGGAGAATGGAACACATAATGTGGTTTAGTACTCAGTAATTTATAGTAAACAGTGTTCTTGTGACTGCTTTTATTTCTTCATTTTAACAGAATTTCATAGAAAAAAATACCAGGTTTTAAAAAGTTTTCTACCAAAATATTCTGAGACAGGCCTAAGTTGAGAGAGAGATAGACAGAGTCTTTTATCCATTGGCACATACTGTGTTATTGCAGGGAGCCTCTGCATATCTCTCTGACGAACACAACTAATAGATAATACACAGTGGAGAAAATGTTAAATGCATTGCCTCTTTGCACAGAAAACATGATAGTGTTGCTCTTGTGACAGTGTGGTTATGGTTGAAGGGGCAGCTTCATTATGAACCCCTGTTTTCAGGCTATTTCAGCTTTTTTTTTTTTTTTTTTTTTTAAATCACCCTTTGGAGTGAAACTTTTATGCTTGTCAGCCTAGAGATGAATTTTTGAAGAAATCCATTTAGACTTTTTTGTGAAGTTCAGGGGAAAAAATGTCTTTCATGCTCTAAGGAAGTTGTTCAGATGTTTTTTGTGTTAATGAAAAACTGACTTTTTAAAATACTACAACTTAGATTATGTACAGTACATAGTCCTCACTGAGAAATGTGTGTTTTAAGGAAATATGAATACGTGCATGTGCACAGTACATGTTTTCCTCATTAACTTGAGCATGCAAAGGGTGTGACTATGCAGAAGCATTGCATGCGTGAGCATTCATGCATCTAGATAGTCACATGCAGATCTTAATCTTCAGGAGCCTCCCTGTGCCCTATTTATTGGTCCCTCCCTTGATAATTACATCATACTTCCAATGCAAATTTCACATGCCCTGGGGTTTTGCAGCCAAAAACATACGGCACCCTACAGAACACACACAATTTCAAATGTCATGTAAAGACTCATTCAAACGGTATTGGGAGACAGCCACCAAATCAGGGATCCTTTCCTCTGTGAACATTATCCCACTACAAGGTGCATTGAACCTGCAGTTCCAAAGCATGTAGCTTTCGATTTCAGTATGCAGCAGAATTTCACATTAAAATTAGCTCACTCGTTTATTTAAAAATGTGCTTGCCAGATTGCAAATTCAAATAAAGAAATAACATTACTAAATGAGGCAATGAAGTGGCACCAGTTACAGAACTGTATATTAGGCAGGGCAAGGCCACTTTTTTCCTTAGAGAACTAGAGCATTGTGAGGTGAATTCCCAACTCGTGTCATTGCCACAGATCTTTCAGATTTGTGGAAGTCCTGTGACATTCATTTAGAAAACATCAACTGGGAGATAGTGAAAGATGTATAGGAGCAGTGGCAGATGTCCAGATTCCCTCCATATCCAGGACATCACCAGGTTTTATTACTATGTATCTTGATTGATTTTAGCCCTAATAGAGGGGATGTTACAGTTTTATGAAGTCTCACATTTAATAGCGATCTAGATTCCTTAATGCAATATCTTGACACACATGAAAGAAGAAGTTGTGAAGGAATGGGAAGAGAATAAATTGGATGTTCAAAGCCATAATCTCAGATATTTAACCTTATTATGTAGTATGTAGCCAATGGGCAGCAGAACGCCACACTTGGCTGAAGTAGCACTGGATTTCACAACGGTGGGTACATTTCAAGTAACTCTGCATTACTTGTGCGCTATATGCAGAAGGCAGAGATATCACCGTATTGGTGAATAGCTTGATCCAAGGTGAGTGTCACAGCTCAACAGAGAGGCATAAGGGAATACCGTTAGAAAACACCGTCATCCATATCCTGTACAGTTTGAGTTGAGTTCAGACCTATATTAAAATAACAAGCAAATGTAAAAGTTGCAATATTTCAACGCAGTCAGAGGCCTTTTGCATCTCAGATGAAATTCCTCAGACTTTGCAAATAGTATTGTATTGAACACCATATGAACACTCTATGAATACATCTACACTGATATCAGGAGCGTGCTTCCAAGCTCGATTTGACAGACATATGCTGCCTGAGTACAAACTGCCCTGGCTCCTTGGGTAGGCCTGGCAGCCTGCTATTTCTAGCATGCTAGTTTGAGCAGAGCTAGTGCACATCTGTCTACTCTAGTGGTTCCCAAACTCGGTTCGCGGCTCATTCAGGGTAAGCCCCTGGCAGGCCACGAGACGCTTTGTTTAAGAACCGCGGCCACTGGGAGCTGCGAGCGGCCGTACCTGTGGACACTCCAGGTAGACAAAGTGTCTCGCGGCCCGCCAGGGGATTACCCTGAACAAGCCGCGAACCAAATTTGGGAACCCCTGGTCTACTCCCAGTGGGAAGCACACTCCCAGCTGCAGTGTAGACATAAGAGCTGTCAGCAAAACCTGCCTTTTACAAAACCTGTCTGAGCAGAGTTTCAGTGCTGGGATAATGAATCCCCTTCAATTTTACTAACGGCTTTCAAACATATTATCATAGCTGAAAATGGAAATGGGTGTGTATAAGGCCTCCAGAGTGGGTGACCTTTCTTCTTTTTTAGTATGAAGGAGATAGCTGCTACAGATACTGTCAGGTACAGTTCAATGTAGGAGGTGAGAAAGGAGTTGAATAATTTGGTTACCATGGTGGGAAACTGAAGGCAAAAGTTCTCTTGGAGTTCATCCTTGGTCTACCAAGGCCTTGTCTTCCTACGTTGCCTTTGTTACCTCAACAGCCTTTCCTGGCCTTATTTGTTTAATTCTTCTATGCATCCTTCAGTTAGACTAAAGAGCTGGATATGAATCTATATCAAGTTGGAAGACCTGATGTTCTGCCACACAACTTTCAATAAAAATTCTTAAAGCCATCACTGGTTTAACACAGCTGCTATAGGTACACTCCTGGTTGAGTTATGGGTATAAGTCTATTTTTTTGTAACTTCAACGGCTTCAAAAAGTTTTTGGCCTTATCACCATGGTCGCTTATCTTAGTGCCAGGTAGAAGAGATAAAGCCGATTTAGATCCTGAATAAGGAAAGACTTAAATTGAAGGAAGATGGATGCTTCTGGCTTCAAGGAACAGTAGAAGCTATATGAAAGGAAAATGTGTATAGAGAGTTATTTGACCTTGACACTCACATTATGTATTCTACCTGGTCTGCCAATTTCTTTAGCCAAGGACTTGCTTTTGGTAGGCGGCTGCTGTTATACATTTGCCTTGTGTAACCACTTCAAAGTTTTCCCATCACAGTTAATGGGGTACTCCTACATAGAGTGTACTAGAAAGTCTCCATTTCATGGTTGATGACAAGGTATTGAATTTGCTAGATAACCAATTTAATGTGGTTAAACCCCTGGAAGTTACTGCCAATCATAATACGTTATTCTATAGGGTTGCATTTAATCTAGGCCAAGACTATAACAAGGTTCAAAAAAGAACTAGATAAATTCATGGAGGTTAGGTCCATCAGTGGCTATTAGCCAGGATGGGCAGGGATGGTGTCCCTAGCCTCTGTTTGCCAGAAGCTGAGAATGGGCGACAGGAGATGGATCACTTGATGATTACCTGTTCTGTTCATTCACTCTGGGGCACCTGGCGTTGGCCACTGTCGTAAGACAGGATACTGGGCTAGATGGACCTTTGATCTGACCCAGTATGGCCATTCTTATGTTCACAACAGCAAACAATCCCAGTGCAGAGGAAAGATAGGAAGAATAGTAAGAGATCAATATGGCTCCCTCAGGAGCTCTTTAATTACCTGAAAATCAAAAAGTAATTGTATAAAAAGTGGGAAATGAGAATAGATCACTAAGGATGAGTACATAAGAATAGCATATGCATATAGGGAGAATATCAGAAAGGCTAAGGCACAAAATGAGTTACAACTAGCTAAGGACATTATAGAAACGCTTCTTTTTTACTTTTAATACATTAGAAGTAAGAGCAAGATGAAGGAAAGTGTAGCTTCATTACTTAGTGGGGAAGGAGAGCAAATAATGGATAACGCAATGAAGGCTGAAGTGTTTAATGCCTTTTTTGCTTCAGTCTTCACTAAAAAGGTTAATTGTGATCAGATGCTTAGCACAATATTAACAACTAGGGGGAAGATCTCAGGACAAAACAGAGACAGAATACATTAAAGAACATTTAGATAAGTTAGATGTATTCAAGTTGGCAAGACCTGATGAAATTCATCCTAGGTTATGTAAGGAACTAGATGAAACAATCTTGGAACTGTTAGTAATTATCCTTGAGAACTCCTGGAGAATGGATGAGGTCTCAGAGGACTAGAGAAGGACAAACATAGTACCTGTATTTAAAATGCGGAGGGAAAGAGAGCTTTTGGAATTATAGACCAATCATCCAAACTTCTGTATCTGAAAAGATTCTGGAACAAATTCTTAAACAACCAATTTGTTCAAACCTAGAGGATAATAAGGTGATAAGTAATAATCAACAGGGATTTGTCAAAATAAATCAGGTCAAACCAATCTAATTTTCTTCTTTGACAGGGTAACTAGCCTACTGGATGGGGGAAGAAGTAATTATGATATATCTGGACTTTAATAAGGCTTTTGACACAGTTCCACATGACATTCTCTTAAGCAAACTAGGGAAATATGGTCTAGATGAAATTATTATAAAGTGGGTGCGTAACTGGTTGAAAGACAGTATCAAAGAGACGTTATGAATTGCTCAGTGTCAAGCTGGGTGGATGTATCTAGTGAGGTTCTGCAAGGATCTGTCCTGCATCTGGTACTATTCAATATTTTCATTAATGACTTGGATGATGGAGTGGAGAGTGTGCTTATAAAATTTGCAGATGTTACCAAACTAGGAGGGGTTGCAAGCACTTTGGAGGACAGGATTAGAATTAGAAACAATCTTGATAAATTGGAGAATTGGTGTGAAATCAGCAAGATGAAATTCAATAAAAACAAGTGCAAAATACTACACTTAGGAAGGTAAAATCAAATCCTCAAATGCAAAATGGGTAATTGGATAGGCAGCAGTACTGCAGGAAAGGATCTGGGAGTTGTAATGGATCACAAATTGAATATGACTCAACAATGTGATACTGTTGTGAAAAAGGCAGATACCATTCTGGGATATATTAACTGGAGTGTCATATGTAAGACATGAGAGGTAATTGTTCTGCTCTGCTCAGCACTGGTGAGGTCTGAGCTGGAGTACTGTGTCTAGTTTTGGGCGACATACTTTAAGAAAGATGTGAATGAATTGGACAGAGTCCAGAGGAAAGCAACAAAAATGATGATAGGTTTATAAAACATGACCTGTGAGGAAAGTTGAAAGAACTGGACATGTTTAATCTACAGAAGAAATGATTGAGGGGGTACCTTATAGCAGTCCTCAAATATGTAAAAGGTTGTTGTAAAGAGGACGGTGATCAATTGTTCTCCATGTCCACCAAGGGTGGGACAAAAAACAATGGCTTATTAGGCAGCAAAAGAGATTCAGGTTGGATGTTAGATTACCTAGGGCAGTTGTGGAATCCTCATCATTTGATGTTTTTAAGAACAGGTTCGACAAACATCTGTCAGGAATGGTCTAGCTATAATTGGTATTTCCTCAGTGTGGGGGGGCGGTCTAGATAACCTCTGGAGATCTCTTCCAACCCTACCCTTCTATGATTCTATAACAGGTCAGAACAGACTGACAAAGATTTTCAAAAATGAATATCTAAAGTTAGGCTTGAGCACCCAGGAGCTCTGACTGAAAGTGAGAGTATCAAAGTGCTTAATAGTCTTGTCCAGTTTACTAAATTTGTCCAATTTTCTTGCGAATATTTCCTCTAGTGCCCTTGATAAGCATCAAGATAGCCTTACTTCGAGGCAGATACTTCAGTTTGTCTCATCCAAGTCTGTTGATGAGTTGTTTAAAACAAATGTGTGATTTCTTAGTTTTCTTTAATCAGCTAGTCCTTTCAGTAATGTCAGAGAGGTATCATTTGAGTTAGCATGTAAACCAGACAGAAAACACATAAAAAAGCAATGCAAACAAAGCAAAAGCAAGATGTATTTGAGGGAGCCCCCAAAAGTAGCTGTTATGCTGTTAGAAAAGGTATCTGTTCATTGTATGTCAAAACTATTTGTTCAGAATACGTTGTCTCTGGACAGTTTTGTACAGGAAAGCTTTTAAGGATAGTATGTCAGAATTTTCTGAGTATAGTAACTCACATGGTGGAACTTAATCACACCAAACAGCTTGATTGCAGCAATGGCATAGCTAAGATTATACTGTACTACCCATAGGTGCTGACTCCGTGGGTGCTTTGGGGCTGGAGCATCCATGGGGAAAATTTAGGTGCTCTGCTCCTCCTCCTCCCCTGAGCGCACTGCGTCCCTGCTCCTCCGCCTATCTCCCAGTGCTTCCCGCCTGGTGTGCTGGGAGGGAGGGGGAGGAGCAGGAACATGGCGTGCTCAGGGGAGGAGGCGGGGCCGGGTCGGGGATTTGGGGAAGGAGTTGGAATGGGGGCAGGGGTGGGGCCGCATGGAAAAGGTAGAGTGGGGGCAGGGCCAGGGACAGAGGTGGGGTCGAGCACCCAGGGGAAAGCGGGGAAGTCGGCACCTATGGTACTACCAATACAGTTCAGACTTCGTGTCTGGAACTTTCCATCTGATTTTCCCATTGGAGATTTCCAAGGATCATGAAGGCAGAAGACAGTCTGTTAAGAGAAACACTTTGTTGTTTCCAGCAAAAATTCGGTCCTGTGGAGCAAATTTGCAAATATTTTTTTCATCTAAAAGGTCCATTTCAATAAATCTCTTCTTATCTGAGTGTTCCTAAACTCCAATTGGAATTAAAAAAAAAGAAAAAAAAAGAAAAGAAAAGCAGCCTGTGGTACCATTTTTCATTTTCTCTCCAGTTACAGAAAAATCCTCTATCATTTGTTAGGTAATAAATATGGTACAGAACTTCCTATTTAATCATTCATCAGTTTATATACGTTCCCATATATATGGGTCCACATATAGCTATTTAAGGCAATTGTTCTAACATTTTCATGACTTTCTTACCTTCCTTTTCCAGTCAGTATGCCTAGAACTCCAATATTCCTGACATGTGGAAGATTTTATTAAACATTAAATTCTCCTTTCAAATACATCACAATTCTTAATAAATGTTCTGGATACCTTGAACCATCATTTGCTTTTAAACATGTTTTCAGCATAGATTGTGCTGTTTGCATTCGGCCCTCCAAACCTTCCATCCGTCTGTCTAAATTATTTTAACTGACATAGTTTCTAATTTACTCTTTACAGATGAGAGAGCTTCCCATAGCTTGTGTATTTTAGCATTTAATTGCTCTATACTCTCACAAATTAAATTCTGTAGTGATCCATTTTGCTCTGCTAGCGAAGCAGTGATCTTTTCAGCATAGCATAAGCAAGATGATGCTTGTAACGCAGCTTGAAGGGCCAGCATCCGGGCTTTGAAAGAGTCAGAACTTTCTGACTTATGTTTCTTCGGGGTGCTGTGAGTACATGTTTATTGACTTCATATGCTGTGTGATAGCTTTATTTGAAAATTAAGTTACTTTGAATTGGATAAAAACAACAAGGAGTCCGGTAGCACCTTAAAGACTAACAGATTTATTTGGGCATAAGCTTTCGTGGGTAAAAAACCTCACTTCTTCTGCATCTGAAGAACAGAGAATTTTACCCACAAAAGCTTATGCCCAAATAAATCTGTTAGTCTTTAAGGTGCTATTGGACTCCTTGTTGTTTTTGTGGATACAGACTAACATGGCTACCCCCTGATATTTGAATTGGGTAGCAAATAAAAGTAAAATCACCAATATCTGTGTCTTTCCAGTGGCTTTGTGGTGCCACTGTCAAAAAATCTTTTAAGAAGTGGAAAGAAGAGTGTAAATTGTGTTGTCTAAAGAATTGTCTTCTGAGTAGGTGTAAAGAACAGAATACTTCCATTTAAGTTCTAGGTATCTTTCAGCAGCTCTGCTAAAGATTGTGTGTAAAGCCAGCTTCTGAGAAGATCACACTCTATGCTCTGTTCATATTCAAGCACAGGGTAAGGGCAGACAAAGCTCTTTTGTTTCCATTTGACAAAATATTTCAAATTAGGAAACTTGTTATATTCCCCATTTAGATTTAATCTTCCTTGGATAATGATTACTACAATACTTGTCCTTTACTAAAGAAATCCCTTCCAGAAAGAAATCAGTAGGACATTTTCTTTAATACTTAAATAATTATAAAGCATAATAAGATTTTTCAGCCATAAGTTCAGTTTTTATTGAATGTAAACATGCTCTTTTTGCGTTTTCACCAAATTTCTGTTTGTATAGGAAGGAGGACTATTGTATTCTCCATTTTCTGAGGTACAAGTTGGTAGAAGCAACAAGCAATGGAAACAAACGTAGGCAAGTTGAGCTCAGATTTTAGGAGCTAAAGTTGTATTGCATTGGCTTCTGTAGCATTCCCTCTTTCCCATCGTAAGTACATACTGGGTGTATTTTCAGAACAAAAATTTTCAAATCGTTTGACTCCCTAACTTTGTAGACATTAGGAGGCGGTAAATTATATGGAGCTAACTCTTAGTTGTATATTCTTTTTGCGTTAACCTTGACGAAGACTTGATATCAAGAAGTGGGGTAGTTACAGAAAATAAGCTAATTAGAAAGTTTTTTTTTGAATTGTTGTTATAAATAGCATTTAAGCCAAAACTCTA
Organism: Emys orbicularis; assembly: GCF_028017835.1. Classification (NCBI taxonomy): domain Eukaryota; kingdom Metazoa; phylum Chordata; order Testudines; family Emydidae; genus Emys; species Emys orbicularis. The sequence continues at coordinate 201,763,822 of NC_088685.1, read as the reverse complement.
TTAAAGGTTGCTGAATCACCATTTCATTCAGGCCATTCCTGAGAAGCAGCAAAAATGGGCAGAGATGCACTGAGACACAAACTGGAACGTTTTCTGGAATTATAAAAGAGATCAATAATTTGGTAGCACTGGACAAAGTGTTTTACTCCTGGGGGAATTCTGCACCAAAAAATAAAAAATTCTGTGCACAATATTTTAAAATTTTGCAAAATTCTGCATATTTTATTTGTCAAAATATTACAGTCACGCCAGTTTCAACTATTTTGGTAACTTATTTCAAAATACCTATCAGCAAGTATGTCTGTAACAATACAGACAACATAAAAGATTCAGGAAATATTTTTGACAAATAGATTATTTACTAGGCATATTAATACAGAACGTGGAGTAATAATTCGTTTAAAATACAGAAATGTATTTCCTTCACCCCTCAGAAGCAGAGCTAAGACTTGGGGAGGTCAGGGGTAACAGAGAATCTGAGTGAGAGGGAAGTAATTGCTAGGAAGAAGCCTGTGAGTGAACTTGGAGGGTTGTTGGGTGTGGGTAGGAGGAAGTATGGAACAGGGTTTTATTTTGTTTTGTTTTTTTGTGGGGAGGGGGTTGTTAGGGATTTGGGGAGCTTCTCCCGTGCAGATTCTGACTGATCCTAGTCTCTTTCAGTCAGTCAGGCATATCTGCCCCTCTCTCTCTCTGCACCCTCCATCCCCATATGTCCTTGCACCCCGACTCAGCTGCCGTCCCCATATGGCCCTGCACCCCTACTCAGCCACCTCCTCCTGCACTATCCCTATGTATCCCTGCACCCCCAGTAGGGTTACCACCTTTAAAATGCAAAAAACCCGGCACCCGCTGCCCCCACAAGCCTGCCGCAACTCCAACCACAAGGCAACTCCACAACCGACTCCTCCCTTCAACAGCCACTTATAGTATCTAGAGAGATAGCGCATACAGATAAGATTGATAACATCATTGATAACACAATTCGTTTTATTAGCACATTTTGCCAGCCAGTCTTTGTAGTCTATTTCATTTAGCCAGCTGTCACTGAATGTGAAGTTTCTTATGCAAGCTTTTGGGTGGGAGTTTAGTAGATCACTTGCACCATCGCCCTTATCTTCCATAAGATATCTTCTACTTTTCCTCACTCTCGCATGACTCAAACTCACTTTCACACATGCACGTGATGTGCTTGCGTGTTGGTGGGCAGACCGCTGCTGTATTTTGAACAGTTTTGATCTGTTATCACTTGTCTTAAACTGTGGAAGTGGGAACACTGCAAGATCATCAGCTGGACACAGAAACCTTTAACATTAGATATCCCAGTGTATTCTGATGATAACGCAAATCTTTAGACCCACATAAACTCCTCCCTACCCCTCCACGGGGCAGATTAAATTATTTTTCTGGCAACTGGCAAATCCATAAAAAAACTGTCCAGGTTGGTCAAATACCAGCCAGGTGGTAACCAACCCCCACTCAGCCAGCCCTTCCCTCCTGTCCCCATGTGGCCCTGCACCCCCACTCTCATTCAGCCCCCACCCCAGTCTGTACCCCCACTAGCCCTTCTGAACCCCAGTCTATGACCCCCGGCAACCCCATGTGCCCCATGTTGTCAGTCGTACCCATCCCCCCCCGTTTCCTGTGCCTCCTCACCTGGCCCCACGGACAGGGTTCTGTGAGGAATGCAGCTTCTTCACCTCCCTCTCCCCACTGGGAGCAACTGCCCTCTGCTGGAGCCACGGCAGCCCCTGGTAGGTAAAAGGTGTAACTGCAGCACCTCTCCAGCAGAATGTATTTTCTGCAGAGAAAAAAAATTCTGCATGAGACATGAATTCTGCATGTGTGCAGTGGTGCAGAATTCGCCCAGGAGTAGTGTTTGATATTGTCTTATGGGTCATGTGTTACTCTATAGACCAAACTAGAATCATGAACTAACTTTTTCAAAGTGCTGAGAGCCCATAACTCCTATTGACTTCAAGAGAAATCAGGTTGCTTATATAAGTGCCTTGTATCCCTGCAGGTGCCTGTCCTTAGGCACACAAGTATAAACATTTTGCCCATAATGACAAGTCTGATAGAAGTGTTTTGTTCATGGTATCAAGTATCAGAGGGGTAGCCGTGTTAGTCTGGATCTGTAAAAAGCAACAGAGTGTCCTGTGGCACCTTTAAGACTAACAGATGTATTGGAGCATAAGCTTTCGTGGGTGAATGCCCACTTCGTCGGATGCATGTCCACTGTAGTGGGCAAATAGAAAGGTGCTACCTAACATGCAAGTCTCTTAAAAGCGTCTGAGAGAATATACTGGTATTTTGTTGTATTTACTCACATTAGCCTGATCATGCAAAGAGATGTGACCATATGGATACTTAACATGTAGATCACTTTGCAGAATTGGAGCTTATGATTTGGTAACTTTTATGATGTCTGATACTTCTTGCAATCTTTTATGCAGTGAAAGAAAGAGTGAAATGTGCTTCCTGTATCAAGGGACCCTGAAATGTCTGTGATCAGTAGGTCAGATGTTTGGTAGTGAAAATGGGTGCCAGTATTAATAAATTTCTCTGAATGCTGTTCCCATGAAAATCCATCCAGATCTGGTCTAATTATAAGCCCCAGAAAATCATCATTTGATCATGCACAATATATCTTGTTCTGTGTTTCATTGAACTTTCCAATTGCACTGTGCATGTTGAGTGGGTCCACTGAGCCTTCCTCATCATTTTGAATCAGACACACAGAACTGAAACTCCAGAAAAAACACAGACAAAATGGATCCCTCTCCTTATCTTCCTGGTTTCTCCCATCCAAAATAGGTATTGCCCTAGGAAATGGTGCATGGGAAAAAGAAGGCCACATTATCTAAACTCACATCTTTACTGAGTGTTGTTAATAACTGTGTGCATATCATAGTCCTTAGTATTGGGCGTGGCATCATGCCCTAGCCCTAGGAGTCTGGCAATTATTGGCCCCTCCCACACATCTCTGTCACACACCTGTAGGACCCCTGCCTGATCTGCTGCAAAACTTGGAACATGCATAGTGAGTGAAATAGGGGGAATTAGGAAGAGAAAAGATGGTTTTGTAATTTAGGCATTTGATGGTGCCTTAACTGGATTCTGTCCCTGGCATATGTGATGCTGGACAAGTATCATAGGTGACCGTAATTGTTTTTTCAGCATTTTGTGGGTGCCCAGCTTGAGATATCTGGAGTTTGATTTTCAGAAGTTCTGAGCACTTACAGCTGCAGCACAGTACATCGTGGCTGCAAATGCGTAGTACCTTTAAAAAATCAGGTCCTAGATGTCTCAAGTTGGACACCAAATCACTGAGGCCCCCCCCAAATTTATGGACTCTTCTGCAGATTTTGTCTTTAACTCTCTCTGGCTCATTTCCCCATCTGTAAAGTGAGGATGATAATAGCTTCCTACTTCACAAGGGTATTGTGAAGATAAATTCATTAATGTTTGTACGGCTCAGATGCTATAATAATGAGTATCACAAAAATGCTGGGAGGAAATTAGAATTTTATGTGGAGGGTAGCATTTGGATGGTCAGCATAGGCATGGGGCCACACATTGAATGACTGGCGTGTGGAGAATGTAGGAGCTACTTGTAATAATTAAATATTATTATATGTTCCATATTTTTGTCAGATTTGGATCTACGGTTGCCAGTGCTAAGGGGTTAATTCAAGCAGGAGCTGACTAGTGTATGCAGAAAGGGGGACAATGGCCTGATATCTGCTCTGCAAACAACTGAGATAATGCAGAAAACCAACCACTTTGAAGTCTATCTCTGACCCTCTGAGGAGCGACCCAAAGCAGTTTAACTAGGCTCAGGAGACACAGGAGGAAACAAAGGACTTGGCTAGACCTAAAAAGGAGGGATCTAAAGTGGGGAGTCAGGGTTTTGAGTAAAGGTCAACCCATACTCTAGAAGTTGGGGTTCTGGGGTAAGATAGGCCTACCTAAGGCTTTAGAGAAGCTATATATGCAAACAGGCTACTTTAAAAATCCATTCTCTCTCATGCTTTGGTGTGTTCCTACTTTTGAGATTAATCAGTACTTTATTTTGAAATAGCTCTTTTGGGTCACTGTTTTAATTACTGGTGATAGCTCTGAAAGGGAAGAATTGCAGGAGTGGAATCCAGTCAGGCCTGCTAAATAATCATGATTGCTACCCAAGGGGCTGCATCCTGGGGGCCCGTTCTAAGAGTGGGAGAATCCCGGCATTCCAGCTAGAGAGAGGTAAACATACAGGGCCTCTCACCTGAAGGGATGCATTCAGAGACTAGAGAGGGATCAAATGTGCAGCTAGGCCTGTAACTGACACAGAGGGTAAAAAGAAATAATGAATAGTTGCTTCATTCACTGAACATCCAGTATACTGAATGAGGCAGGACCTGTGGAGAAAGTTAGGCCCCACTACACACGATGAAACTGTAGAGGCTAAGTCATCTGTTTCAAATATTTATTTCCTTCCTGGCTGGTGGAGGACATAATAAAACAACTCTGTTCACCGCTAACAGAAATTATTGACACTTTTCAGAGAAGCAAACCAGCCAAACTCCTTCAAAAATGGATCCAGAAAAATTCTCCAGCCTTCCATTCTTCACTAAAATAATGGAGACAGTAGTGACAACTAAGCACCAACTCGTGACATCTGCCAATATCCTGGGTTCTTCTCAATCAGGCTTCAGACAGGGCATGGCATGGAGATAGCCCTAGGTGCATTAAAAGATGGCTTCCTCAGGGCAATGGAAGGAGGCCATGCCTCAGTGCTCATGGCATCTTCCGCTTTTGACTGAGTTAACACAAAATGCTGCTGACCTGCTTATGTGATATTTGCATAGCCTGAGTAGATGGCGCAGCACTACATTGGCTCCAGTCATTACTGTCCAACAGGAGCCAGAGGGTTGAGATGGGCATCCTCAGCTCTTCCTCCAAAGACTCTACCCCTGAGATCTATCCTGTATGGCTTCCTCTTCAGTATCTACATGAGAGCATTTGGAAGAGGTGGTGAGATGATATGAGCTTTGCTACCAACAATACACCAATGACACCCAGTTGTGTATAGTTTTCCAGAGCCAGGGTTCCACGATGCCTTTAGAACATCAGCACATGGATGATAATAGCTGGCTCAAACTGAATCCACACTAAAGTGATGTAATGCTGTTTGGAAGTGGGAAATGCTTCAAAGAACTAGCTGGGACACTGTTCTTCATTTCCCCGTTTGTCTTAGGTTCTTGTTTGACCCATCGCTAAGCCTAGATCCGTGGTTCTCTACATGTACCCCTGGGGGTATTCAGAGATCTTCCAGGGGGTAGATCAACTCATCTAGATATTTTCCTAGTTTTACAACAGGCTACATAAAAAGCACTAGCGAAGCCAGTACAAACAAACAATTTCATACAGACAATTACTTGTTTATAATGGTCTATATACTATACACTGAAATGTGAGTACAATATTTATATTCCAATTGATTTATTTTAGAATTATATGGTAAAAATGAGAAAGTAAGCAATTTTTTAGTAATAGTGTGCTGTGACACCTTTGTATTTTTGTCTGATTTTGTAAGCAAGTAGTTTTTAAGTGAGTTGAAACCTGGGGTAGGGAGGGGTAAACAAGACAAATCAGACTCTTGAAAGTGGTACAGTAGTCTGGAAAGGTTGAGAGCCACTGGCCTAGACCAGAAGATAGTCATCTGGGAGTAAGAGGAAGAAGTGACTATCTGGTCATAGTGATCCACACATACTTAATTTCCAGTCTGGATTATTCTTTGTTTAGGGTTTTGGCTGTGGAAAAGTTCCCAGAGGAGATAAGGCTGATCCGCATTTTGACCACCTTCCGGGTTTGTGTTAAACTACTTTGCTAAAGCTTTTCCACCAAGCCAGAATATTTTTAAAGTATAGACCTGTCCTATAAGCAGGGAAAGGATGAGACTAGAAGATTTCATGCAGTCCACTATGGACCTCTAATCTGTCTGCGTGGGAAACACTCATGCAGCGATGATAAGTGCTACAGAAACCGTATAGATACCTTGCTAATATTTTATATGATTAAAAATGAAAACATAAAAATGTAATTTACTATTTATTAGTTTTTGCTTGATATTTGCATTTCTCTCAGCACATTGAAAATAAAGTAGTCCATTTTGTTTTTGTTTTATAGTCTGTTTTCATTCCAGAAATGCTAGCTGTCATGCAACAACACAATACTGCAGCATTGGAGTTGCAAACGTTGAAATAAGATGTGTATTTGTTTAGTTAGGGTTTTTAAAAAAAACCAACAACAAACAAAAAACTGTTTTTTATACAAACTTCATTTCAGGGTCAAATTTAACTGGCAGTGTCCCTTTAAAGTTTTAAAACTATATTTTAATTTGTTGTATATTAAACGTAGACCTGTAAAGCAGGGGAAAATGTGGACAGGTCAGATCATTACTTAGAGCAGTGGTTCTCAAACTTGTGTACTAATGATCCCTTTCACATAGCAAGCCTCTGAGTGCGACCCCCCCCCTTATAAATTAAAAACACTTTTAAATATATTTAACACCATTATAAATGCTGGAGGCAAAGTAGGGTTTGGGATGGAGGCTGACAGCTTGCGACCCCCCCCCCCATGTAATAACCTCATGACCCCCTGAGGGGTCCCGACTCCCAGTTTGAGAATCCCTGACTTAGAGGTTGATTGATTTATTTTTGGTGCAAAAGTAGCTGTAGACTCTTTCAAGCAGAATTCCATCCTACTGGTGTAGGGGGTTCAGACTAATTATTATAAGAAATAAGCAAATACATGTTCTACCTTAAGTATCTGTGAATTTAATACTTGTGAAAGGTGCTGAATTTGCAGTCCTAGAAATTAAAGCCCTCCCTTTATGCCCAGGTTCTGGTAATGTAGTAGTGCAAGTTTTCATACACTATTCTGCTCATATATCTAGGGACCTGACATGAAGGGACCACCTCTAGAGGTGAACGTATAATTGAGTCTGTATCCTCATTCAAAGATTTGCCTGTCTCCTGAAATTGCCAGTGAGGCCAACAGTCCCAATCGTGTGGGTATTTTGTGAAGGTATTTTGATGTCATTGCTTATGCAATGAGGACTGGAGTGAGACCATGAAACTCATTTCATTTGAGCCACTGAATAGTCAGATGCATCTGATGAAGTGGGTTCTAGCCCACGAAAGCTTATGCCCAAATAAATTTGTTAGTCTCTACGGTGCCACAAGGACTCCTCGTTGTTTTTGCTGAATAGTCCGAGGTTATCAACTTGCTAGCAATCAACTATTGACTTGACTTGAGTTGGTTTTGCACTTGTAACCTAATAACACAGTAGGCTTTGCTTTTTATTACTCATAGTTAGCAGACATCCTGGGGGCAGTGAGGAGGATATGATTAAATGTATTCACAAATTTGCTATAATTTGAATCTTCCAGCAGGGAAGGCTTTCTCCTGGAAGTAGTGTGGGAGTATAAAAGTATATATTTAACTCAGTTTCTGTGTATGTGTAAATGTGCTTCTTGATAGGTTTCTTTTTTCAGAAAAACTAAAGGGTTACGTATATCGCCAGCCCTTACTCAGTACTCTTAAGAAACTTAAGCTTTTCGAAGCAGATGGCACTATCAAGGGAATCTTATTTTATGTGCTTATATTTGTTTTGTTTTAACAAGACTTGAGCTCTTTCCTTTCAAATAAACTTCTTTCTGTAATTATTTTTAAGCTACTTTCTAAGAGTTTTTCTTATTTTCTATATTTTTTCTGCTGTCAGCAGAGCTGTACAATAACTACCGTAACTCAAAGGAGTCTCAGCAGGCTTTTGACATACCACTTTATTTAAAAAATATTGCAAATATCTGAACGCATATCAATATTTGAGTGTTTGACGTTAACTCAAAATAAATCTACAGTTCCAGTTATTCTTGGTTATCTCTAATCCCTATGAGATTGTCAATAAATATTGTCAAATTACCCATAAATCTCACAATTGATCTCTGTGTGTGGCCTTTTCTAACAGAGGGGATCTCAAACTCTTTTTATAGTGTAACACTCTTCTTGATAGCAGAGGGGTCTTGTGAACTGTATCCTTTCCCGTTCGTGATTACGTGGATCGCTTCCCGGTGTGATTACAAAGATGACAATCCCACCAATTCACACAATGTCCTGTGGCAACTATAGCAATTGCTTACATGATAAAATAATATTAGGAATATATTTATGTATTTGAATCTGTTGCCTTTATTCCTATTTCTTTCCCCTCTATATGGAGATAGCTGGAAAGGAGGGGATTCAGCCTGTTTTTCTAGATGCCCAAGCTCTCATTTTTTTTCTACAGTGAAGAGCCTTGACATCTGTAGAATGAGATGGAAGTAAGGAGGTGAAGCCAATATTTACCAGCTCTCTGCAGACTACCCGTGGTCCATGTACCCCAATACAAGAATTACTGTCTGATCCAACACCTTCTCATATAGTATGAAAAAAAGTAAATGACTAAATACATTAGATAACTCTATCACTCTTATAGCAGTCTAGAACTGCTTACTAATACCCAAGTATGGGCTTAGCTTCCTCTAACTGTGCTGTGTACCTTATGTTTATCATTATTTTCCAGTTGGTAATTTTGGATGTCAGCATCGTTATTTGTAAAGAAACATGATGCTTCACTAATTCTGTATTATTTCAGTGGTTGAGCAAGTTTTTGTACTAAGAGCTCAATCCTGCCTGCAAATATATGGGTGTGTACTGTCAAGTACCTTGTAAACTGAATTTTTATGCACGTGTAATGTGATATATTTGGAGGGATAATTGAGCCTTACATGTTTTAAGATCTGGTTGCCATTTTATATATAAAAATGCATCAAAGAATGTTTTGAAAAACATTGAGAAAAGAAAAAACAAATACGATAAGCTTTCTTGGTTTCTCTTCTATAAAATATGTCATGTTCTCATATGAGACCAGGTGTAATACTAATCTGTATTTTAATAATTTGCCCATATTTATATTGGCAAAAATATATATATATTGTAGTAGCTTTATAAATTGTGCTTTTGATTTAAAACCATTCATCCTGGCCTGCTGATGGAGTTGCCCATCTACATCTTATCTGTATGCTTTTGTCCTGGTTTATTGCTTTTCTCTGCTGATTTAAGATGTTCCTTTCCAATTCTAGAGTGACAGCCACTGTAAGTTGGACCATATTATTTTTCAGAGCACGCTGAATTTTGAGAAAATGTCTGTTTGTATAGTGCATTTGAATGCTATAAAAGGTGGCTGTTAATAAATTTAACAAAGACGATGTAAGAAAAGTAGGTATGTCATAGCTGTTGTGAGATGCTACCGGTGTGGTGCTCTGCTTCCTCCTATGTTGATATCACTCGGCTGCGTGCGTGTGTTCCTGCTGTGTGCTGCCCCAGCTCTGCGCAGATAGCTGACACAGCAAACCCAACGAGAACCCCCAATAACCACAGAGTCCAGTAAGATGCAAAATTACGTCGAGTAGGTTTATTGCGACCTCGAACACAATTGCAGTTCCCCGTAGATTACTTAGTCTACCGGTCACACTACTAATAGATGCCTCTTGGCAATGGACCCGGCTCAGTCAGTGGCGGGACTTTCCACTGCCCCCTCGGCCGGACAAAGACACCACCCCAGGGATACATTCTTATACACAGGTACAAACAAGTTACACATCACTCCTGACGTATTGAGGTGCAACCCCTTCACGTAACAAGGTACAACCTCCCTACGTAGTAAGGTGCCGCCTCGCACCTTGTACCTGTTGGTTCGATCAAAACAACTCTATCCATCATTTTACCCTTTTGCCCCTGTCATTGGGATGGGTCGGCCTGTTCCATGTTATCTGTGGAATGTTCCAGTATAGTGTATGTTCTGATATCTGGTGTTCAGTACCTTTTAGGTATGTTTCTTTTTGCAGCATCAGCCCTTTCCTTGCCAGCTTCTGTGAGCAGGGCCTGCCTCTGGCTCACAGCTTAACTTTGCTTTATGTTAGCAAAGTCTTGACCATTACTTTAGTTCAGGCCTTAGGCCTCATACCAGGCCTCTGATACCAAGGTTTATATCTCAGGGCCTCCTCTTACTACAATAGCTGAAAGCATATTCCATGGAATTATATTCCAAAAGTTTTATGGCAAAATCAATCTAGGTTCTAAACATCTTGACAGTGTCCTTTTTAAAGGGAAAGGTAGGCTAGCAGAACCTCCCGCCCTCCACTGTTCTCAGTTGGCATCAGGGCAAAAAACAGACACATAGCACATTCTTCCTCCCCCAAAGTGCACTTAACCGAAAGCAGGTCCCAAACAAACCTACATACATGTCTTCCCATTCATAGCATGGCTTTAATTACAAAATAAGTAAGTTAGAATTTTAGGTGACTATGATGTGTGTTTTAGGACTTCCCTCAATGAAATGGTCAAGAAAACTGTAAGTAATTGGATGGCAAATGTACCTTCTTCTCGGCACTGGGGATGACTGGGGGAATTCTCTGGTGGCTGGCTTTGAGGCTGATTTGCACCATTGCACTGGCACAAAAACAGCTGTAGTCAGGGCTAGAAACTGGTCTGGAAAAACCGTTTTAAAGTTAACTTAGCCAAAGACAACCTGGATCTCAAACGTGTTGTCACAAATGAAAGCTGGTCTTCCCCCTCTGTTTCATGTAAATGTCAATGAACTACAGTTGTACCCCATACTTCAGTGCAAGCAGAGCTCATACAGCATCAGTCACATGCACTTTTCACTAAGTGCATTATAGAGTGCAACTAGCAGAGACAGGAAGAATTCAGCCTAGTAACAGGCTGGGTGAGCATCCATTTCTTTTTCCATTTGGTCGTGATTTCAAGGATACCGAGGTGGGAGACTGGTTTTCATTGTCAGCATCAGAATAGACACACCAGTTGATCAGTACACGCATGTATTTTGTTGCTCATCAGCAACTTATCCAGAGGGCTGAGAGTAGATAAGCAAATTTCATTTGTTCCATTTGGGATTGTCATTGTCCCTCAGTCAAGAGGATTTTTCCTAGCCTGTTCCTTTTGTGTGTTAATTAGGGGAAAGGAGTGGGTACCTAACAAGATATGTATTCTAATGCATTATTTGTAGTTGTCTCATCAGTTCAATCAGACTGTCATTTTATTGTAAATGGGTTTAAGCAAAACCAGATTCCCTGGTTTTGAAAGCATTAAAATGATTAAAAGCATTCCCAGATATACATTAAATAGCTACCCTCTAGATAAGAATAACGGTTGCCATAATTATAAAATTTTAGAACAGACTAAGGTGGGATTTTTTGTGATGGTTGCAAGCATGAACCCATCCTAATTGACTCAAAAAGGAAACTGAGTACAAAATATGACAAATATTTCCTGATCATTATAGCCCACACAATGGAATAGTATATTTTTGGTTTCGCTGTAAATGGGAGCATAATTCAGACTGTTGTGTAATTTTTATTTTCTTCTTTTCTGACTGACAAAAAAGTACATGTGCGAGTTTTTGCTATATCAGTTTTACTTTTGTAATTATTCATGTGCTATTTTCTACAACATTTTTAGGTATTCTACGGGACAAAAATAGAAACTACAAAACATTTTTCTCTAAAACTATTAAAAATACCTTAAGCTATTAGCTAAGCAATGGTTTAGCCAATTTTTTAAAATTAAAAATTGCATCCAGACCATAAACAGAAAAATCTGAAACTTGCAAATACAGCAATGTAAAACAGCCCTCTTTCAAGGTTTTCAGTGAAAACAACTGATCTTCAGTGGTACTGTTTGCCTTTATTACAACACTGCAGTCTAAGAATTATTATGCAAGGTAAATGTTGTTGTTAAGATGCAAACTCCTTATTCAGATTTGTATAGAGAACAAACAAACAAAATATTGTGCCAGTTCTCTCACATTACTTTCAGAACAGATGCTGCAGTACATCTTGAATCCTAAATTAGTTGTAGTATTTAGCTATTCTAAAGGTACAGTACAATAACAGATTATTGTTGTTCATATCGGTGTAATAGATTGAAACTCCCTCATCATACTCTTCATTTTACACATTGTCAGAACCTTGAACCTTAATCTCATTTTTTGATTGACAGTCGTGGCCAGGGAAAGAGCACTTGTATTGTTTGCGATAGTCGCATCTGTTCAACTTGATTCAGTTGAGAGTATTTGCATATTCTTAAGTATTTCTTCTGAGAGGGCCTAAATCCTTCTCAAGTGTTTGATGCATTTTTGAAATTCATTCATAAGGTATCTACATGCACTAATAGTTCTGTATAATATTCCTGTGCATAATCTGACAGATAAGGCTAGTTTTTTAAACAAGGTATTCTTTGGGGATGACATATTACATTCTGACTTATTCTACTGGGCAGAAATGTCAAGTACTTCGAAAAGGAATGCTTGAATGTTTTGATTGAATTAGTAGTCTTTATTCAAGACAAATTGTCGACCGCAGTAAAATGTAGTTTTATTGTGAGAACATTTTTCAAAAGTTAACAGCAGTTTTTCTTTCTGTTTTTTCTTTCCTCCTTAGAACTTTATTACATATCATTTCTTTTTTGTTATGCTGAAGGGTTGTAGACAAAACTGTGTAGTAGATTCTTAGAGGCAGTTTAGATTAATTTATATCTGAATTCTTTAGAACACCTCTATCTTCAAACGTGAATCAGACTTTGATCTTACTCTAATTTTTTCTCTCCCAAAGATTTTATAGACATTCTAGAAATACTGTCAATCTTACCTCCAGAAATCTGCAACTCAGGATGTACATGTACTATGCTTGTTAGAAAGAAAATAGCCGTGAAAAACATTTCAACATTAAATTCAATGCTTAAACTCTAGTAGCAGCTCAAAATACTACTTGTCTACTTAATACTGCATAGTACTTTATATGTTTTTCGAAGCAACATAGAAATATTAATTTTCACTATTCTTCAGTGGGGTGAGTAAGTACTACCAGCCCCGTTTTCCAAAGGGGAGACCGGAGCATGAACCTGCAAATGGAGCTGCGTGGGTAGAGTCTTATGCCCATGCAGAATCCCATTGACCTCAGGGAGTGTAATAGTCCACCATGTGGATCATAGTGCAGGATCTGAACCGTAGTGATTTAAGGGCTGATGATAAGGCCCACTGAGCACAATTAAAAGCCTCCCATTGTCTTCAGTGGGCTTTGGATCGGGCCCTTTGTGACTGAGCCAGGTTTAGAACTGAGGAATTTCTGTCTCGCAGGTATTACTCGATCCACTGGACCACTCTGCCTCTCTACTGGAAAAAGAATGAGGCCGATCTATTTGGTAGTTTGTTTGTTTTTCTTCTTTTTGAAACTGCTGGTTTCTGTGTTACAACTCTTCACCTCTTTATTTTATTTTTTTAAGTTATTTCATGTTTTATGTTTACTTTCAGGAATCACCTTCTGGACGCAGAAAAGCACTTGCCACCAGCAGCATCAACATGAAGCAATATGCAAGCCCCATGCCTACACAGACAGATGTCAAGTTAAAATTCAAGCCTTTGTCTAAGAAAGTTGTATCTGCCACCCTTCAGTTCTCTTTATCTTGTATTTTCCTGAGGGAAGGAAAAGCTACGTAAGTTTTTCACCAGATAGGCTGCTTTGTGTTTCCTTTCAAAGACCTCTTTGGGTAGCAAGCACTCTAGCTGTATAGAATGGCAGGAGTTGAGAGTATCCTTCAGCATACCAATCATTCCTGTCATACTTTGTTTCTGAGGCTGAGTAAACGTAATTTCTTACTCTGACTATAGCTTCCTGTTCTTCAGATCAAGACATTTTCTTCTACCTTATTAATACGTTAAGAAGCAGGGGCCTAAAAATATTCACAGCTTTGAAAGGGAGCAGGTGGGGGAGGAGTGCTCAGCTAGAGACGTCCCTAGCATGGAGGATGGGAAAAGCCGGACAGGAGCCCAACTGTATCCATCTCCACAGAGAACCAAAGCTCGTTGATGGGTGAGGATGGAGTGGAAGACGTAGACAGAGGGAGCATTCTTGGGTTGATCAGGAGAACATCCAATGAAGCCAGCTCTCTTGAGCATTGATCTTCCCATTCTCCCTGCATATCTGCGCGCACGCACACACGCGCACACACACGCACACACCCTTGCTTACCTCAGCAGCTTTCAGAGAAGAGGAAGACAGTAATGGTGTTTCCAGATCATCTTACCCCCCTCACTTTATTTGTAGGGTTCAAGGCACTGCATCCCTTGCTTTCAGATGGGTTGGGGTCGAGTGGTTGCCAAGTGTTACAAATTTAGTCAAATGCCCCTACTTGGGCATTCACCAGACTGCTGTGAGGGATCAAGCCATGGAATTATAGGTGTTCTTAGCTTGCTGGGGGCTTGGGCAGAGTCTTGGCACTGTCCTTGGCTTTGCATCTTTAGCATTCACTCCAGGAGCAGACTTCTTATCTGATACCCCTCTTGGCAGTTGGGACCCCCTTTATACAACTGTCTAGACCGGGGTGGCCAAACTGCGGCTCACGAGCTGCATGCGGCTCTTGTACAGTTAAAGTGCAGCTCACAGCGCTGCCCACGCTTCCCCATTCTCCACCTGCCAGACTGGAGTGGAGCTCAGGACTTCAGCCCCATGGGGCACCCCTGCCGGGGCATGGCTCGCAAACTTGTGAAGATTATCGTATGCAGCTTGGAGGGTCAGTAAGTTTGATCATCCCTGGTCTAGACCCTGAAACTAGGTTCTGCCAACCTTCCCCTACAGCTCTTGCACATTCCCCAGCATCCTACTGAAGATGTGAGCCGTCTGGTTTACAGTTTCTTTTCTGGGGCATGTGATAATTGTAGCACCTCACACATGCAGATACACTTCGCAGAGGATTCTAACATACCATTTTTCATTACTTAACAGAGAGAAAGCACCAGAGAGTACAGCTCATTTAGAAAATAACAAACATGCTGAACAGAGTGCCCCCTCACTCTAGCTCTCCCTTCACTTGGAGTCCTTGGGGGACTGTCTATAGCAGGGGTCGGCAACGTTTGGCACGCGGCTCGCCAGGGTAAGCACCCTAGCGGGCTGGACCAGTTTATTTACCTGCTGACGCGGCAGGTTCGGCCGATTGCGGCCCCCAGTGGACGTGGTTCGCCGTCCTGGGCCAATGGGGGCAGCGGGAAGCCGCGGCCAGCACATCCCTCGCCCGCGCCGCTTCCCGCCGCCCCCATTGGCCCGGGACGGCGAACCGCGGCGAGTGGGGGCCACGATTGGCCGAACCTGCCACGTCAGCAGGTAAATAAACTGGCCCGGCCCGCTAGGGTGCTTACCCTGGCGAGCCGCGTGCCAAACGTTGCCGACCCCTGGTCTATAGGTCAGGTAGGCAGGATTCTCCCTGCCTCATCAGGATTCTGCAGCAGCTTCTCTCTGCTTGATTGGTGAAAATGGCTGAAGACCCCAAAAAGACAAGCTCCTGACCTTTTATTAACCTTTCAGTCCCTCTGTCATTTGATGCCTGGATCAGCCTCCTCAGGTGATCACAGACCCCCTACTTTGTTGCCAGGCAGCCTCTCCCCAGACAAACCAATTCTTCTGGGTGGGAGGCCAGCTGTTGTCTAGGATGTTAGTATTTGAACAGAGGACCAACCAGATTAATGATCCTCTGTTGTCAGCCTTATATCAGTACCCTTTGGAATTTCAGTCCAACATGGAGGTAAAAGGACAACAGAGAAGACACAGAGCTGCACATTCAAAATGGCATTTTCACCTTGGTAAAGATACATCTAGAGAGTTCATAATCTCACACAGAATCCATAAATTGTACAGACAAATTCCCCAAATCATCGCAGCAAACTAGCCCCTTTTTTCTTTCTTTCTTCCTCATGGCAGACTATAGGGCTGGCAGGATAGAGAGGCAATAGGACAGGGAGACCATTGCTAAGGTGGTCTATTTCACATGCTAATTTTTTTCAGGAATGTTAACAGCCTGTGACTGTCTTTGGCTGTCTTGATGGTATCTGTGGATCCTTCCCACTCTCATATATGACACTTTTCTACACCAGAACTGTTTTTGGTACAGGGATTTCCAAACTCTTTCATCATGTGGGACAGATTTTGGCAGAGATTGTCTTATGGACCACCTATCCTGCCATTCACAATTACACAGACAATTTTCTCCTCCATTTGCCATCTCATAACATCCCTTTGGAAACTACTGAATGTACTGACATCTAAAAATATTAGAAAGGTATTGTATTTATAGCTGTTGTTTAATGCAATTTAGCAGCTGGAAATGAGGGAAAGGAGCCATCAGCTGGTTACCAGCCTCCTCTTGGACTATCAACAGGGAACCTCTGTCTTAGGCTGCTGGATACCGGTGTTTGGGGCCCTGATTCATGAAAGCAAATCTTTTCAGGACTGCACTTAAGCATGTGCTTAAGTTGCATTGAAATTGATGGGACTCAAGAATATGCTTAAAGTTAAGCATGGGGTGAGCTTAAGACAGGGTTTCTCGCAACAAATTTTTTGGTGGCCTCAGAGTGTGGCCACCAACTCTTGCTGACAATTTTTCCTAAAATACTTAATTAACTTTTGGAAAAACAAACAAATATGCACATATACATGTCCAAATCATTACAATTTATTTATGTATGGGGTTTTTTCAGACTCGGTAATAAAAATAATTTACAGTTGTCTCTATTCTTTACTGGACCTAAACAGAATAGAAACACACATAAGGCACTTTGCATGTTCTTGTCTTTTTGTTGTTGTTTCTTTTGCTTCTTTGGTTGTGCTTTTTTTTTTTTTTTTCTTCTCAGACTTGCTAGCTGATAAGTCTTCTGCTGTAAAAAGTGATATTTGTATGTTTGTTAATATTGCTTTTCACAGCAGGCTTACTCAGCTACGGCAAGCCTGGGACAAATTAAGCCCTGAATGGAGAGGCTGGCAGCAGGGCCAGCTCCAGCTTTTTTGCCGCCCCAAGCGGCAAAGGGGGGGGGGGAAAGATAAAGCCGCGATTGGCGGCATTTCGGCAGCAGCTCTACCACGCCGCTTCATTCTTCGGCGGCAATTCGGTGGCCGGTCCTTCTCTCCACCGAATTGCCGCCGAAGACCCGGATGTGCCGCCCCTTTCCATTGGCCGCCCCAAGTACCTGCTTCCTGCGCTGGTGCCTGGAGCCGGCCCTGGCGGGCAGGGAGGCAGCAGGGCCCAGGGACAATGGCGGAGGTGGTGAGCCTGGGGCCGGCGCCTGGAACCAGAGCCTGCCCCCATGTGGATGGAGCCTGAAGCCCTGTGTCTGAAGCCTGCCTCTCCTACCCCTGGGAAAGTGGGGAATTCACCAGCTGCCTGCACTTCCAGAGCTTGTCTCTCTGGAGGGAGGCAGGGCCCAACTGCTGCTGATTAGTTAATAGGTTCTTATCTTGAAACTTCCCCCCCTCACCTGGGGCGGGGGGGGGGGGGGTAGCTCAGTGGTTTGAGCATTGGCCTGCTAAACCCAGGGTTGTGAGTTTAATCCTGGAGGGGGCCATTTAGGGATCTGGGGCAAAAATCTGTCTGGGGATTGGTCCTGGTTTGAGCAGGGGGTTGGACTAGATGTCCTCCTGAGGTCCCTTCCAACCCTGATATTCTGTGATTCTACTAGAAGATTCTCTAGTTATCAGTTGCCAGTGTATGTACTTTACTGTGCAGACCATTTGAAACCAGTAAGAGAAGGACCTTCGTGATTTCTTGGATATTAGTTTTAATAATAATTATTATTTATCTTACAGTGGCACTTAGAGGCATCAACTAAGATCAGGGTCCCATTGTGCTATGTGCTTTTCAGATATGTAGGAAGAGACTATCCCTGCTCGAAAGAGCTCACAATTTAATTAGTATACTGAACTCATCAAGACTATGCAGATGTGTAAGTTACTCATGTGTAGTTTTTGTGCAGGATTGGGGCCTGGTTTGTACTTGATCTTTAGTTTACTACCATATAGGATGGCTTTTAAAGTAACTTTGTATCAATGTCATGAAAATGTATCAGCCCAGGCTCAAACTCTTTTACCACGGTTAACGTATAACATGGAGAGAGGGAAATTAATGATATTTTTTCCTTGCCTATTTTAAAAAAAAATTGCTTTGGGTAAGTAAGTGAATAGACTACAGCAAAGCTGCTATAAAATATCTTGATTAAACAATAGAAAGGTATTAAAATAGTTTTAAAAAATTGAGTCCAACCATGTTTCGAGAATGACGCTGTGAACTTGAAGACCTATTGGTTGCTATGGAAATAGCACTTTAGAACATTCATTGGTTTAAATCTTTTGTCTGCAGCCATGTTTTCAATAAGATTCGGTTGTAATCCACACTCCAGTGGTGCATACATGCAAGGGACAGAAATTGGCCCATAAAATATAAACCATTTTTCTTGTTTATGTACTAGTGAATTTAGGAGAGAAACTGTAGTATTGTGAGTCTCAGGAGAAGGTGGCGGTTCATAGGCACTAGGTCTGACCAAGCACCCTCAGCTTATATTGAACGACCCCCGAAAGGAATAAATTATTGTTCCGTATAACTTCAGGACTGATTAAAAAAATTGTAAGAGGAGAGGATTAAATTGACCCTTAATGAAAGCATTTTTTGCTTTTAAGTTTTTGGCAATGGGAAACTTGTAATCTAGCAATTAACACTATGAACATATACATTCATATCTTGTTCTTATAAGGATTCTTAAGACTACTTCCAAAGCCCATCAAAGTCAACTGAAGGCTATCCCTTGACTTCAAAAGGTTTTAGAGCAGGCCCTTAGTAAAGAAAAGGAAACTTCTTTTTGAAAAAATAGTATTTTAATAGTAAAATACTATCAAATATGACTTGAACAGTATTGCCTTTTAATGATTTGTTTGATGTATTGGAATTTGTGGTATAGAGATGAAGACATGCAAAGCCTGGCTAGTTTGATGAGTATGAAGCAAGCCGACATTGGAAATTTAGATGATTTTGAGGAAGACAATGAAGAAGATGAAGAGAACAGAGTGAATCAGGAGGAAAAGGCTGCAAAAATTACAGGTTGGTCTGGTCACAAAGGGACATTAATAAGATATTGACAGTTCCATGGATTTTATTCTTCTATTATGTCAATATGCTTTCTTATAAAACAGCAATTTAGGATAAACCAATTGCATATGTCCTGATAATACAGCTACACATGAGGCTAATCTTTGTGAACTTCAGAGACTTGCTTTCTTTGTATCACATTTTCAGAAGGGGAAGCCAAGGAGAGGTGTAAACAGAGCAGTAGAAGGACAGGAAAAGAGATGGGAACAATCAGGAGGGGAGAAAACAAGAGAGAAAGGGCAGAAATGGAAGCGGAAAAGAAATATTGGGAGACTGAATAAAAGTGGTCCTGTGAATGGATAGAGAGGCCCAACTTGGTCATCAGCAAGCAGGGGACCACTCCGAGGCAGGACCCAATCAGGTTCCCCATAGTGAAAACAGTCTAAAGCAGGGGTCCCCAACGCGGTGCCAGCGGGCGCCATGGCGTCTAAGTGCGCCCGCATACTGACCGGCAGACGAGCATCCGCCAAAATGCCGCTGACAAGCAATGTCATCCAGAGGCATTGCCGCCGAAATGCTGCCAATTTTCAGCGGCATTTCGGTGGCGACGCCTCTGGATGACGCTGCTTGTCAGCGGCATTTTGGCGGCGACGCCTATTGACGTTGACGCTTGTCGGCGGCATTTCGGCGGATGCTCGTCCACCGCCACAGTCCTCCGTGGCTCATCGTCTGGCGCCCGCCAGACGAAAAAGGTTGGGGACCACTGGTCTAAAGAATGATCTGCATTAGATAACTGAGCTATTTCAAGTTACATATTATAGCTAAATGGTTATTGAACTTCTTGATCTCAAAAGGGTTTAGTGTGCCCAGGGTGGCTAGTGTGGTGAGTGCAAATCAGATCAGCATGTCCAAACACAAATCTTCCTCCTACAATTGTTATGCCTGTATATTGTGGCACTTGTCCCACAATTTCAGGCACAGCTCTCTCCTTTCTGAATTATGTGTTTCAAGAGTTGAATGTATACTGATTAAAGATGACCTGCAAAGGATTAAAATAGATTGGGTTGTATAAAGATGACCTTAAACATTTTTTTTTTTTAGCTTGTTTTTTCCCTAAGAAATATCAGGAAAGTCAGAACAAGTCTTCCCTGATGTACTTGTTGGGGGTCTGAAATGAAAGCTGTCTCTTCTCAGCTCTTACCTGAACAATGAAGATGATGAATTGTTAAGAGTTCTTCTCCTTGCTATTCAGGCATTTGAGTTAAATAACAATTTCTAATGTAAGAAAAGAGTCTAGAGGAGGAAAGACGCCTTTCATGTGCCCTCAGTCATAAAGAAGCAAAAAAAGGCACAAACACATCCCCTAGTGCAGTGTTTTTCAAAGTTAGGGTTGCAACCCAGTATTGGATCATGACCCGAAAGGCACTGGGTCGCCTTGCTCAGCGACCCAGCAGCTCCAGTCAGCAATGCTGACCAGGATGTTAAAAGTCCCATCGGCGGTGCTGCCCAGCTAAGGCAGCTGATAGTGCCTACCTGCTCTGACACCGCGCTGCGCCCTGGAAGCAGCCAGCAGTAGGTCTGGCTTCTAGGCAGGGTGGCCACAGGGCTCCGCGTGCTGCCCCTCCCTGAGCACCGGCTCCTCACTCAGAGCTGGGGGCGTGGGGCGGTGCCTGTGGGTGAGAGCCGCGCAGAGCCGCTTGTGCTCCGCCGCCTAGGAGCTAGACCTGCTGCTGGCCACTTCTGGGGCGCAGTGCAGTTCATGGTCCCAGGACAGGTGGGAAGGCTGCCTCTGCACATTGGCTGTGCCGCTGACCGGGAGCCGCCGGACATAAGTCGTGCCCCAATCTCCTGCCCCAGCCCTGAGACCCCCCCAAACCTGGAACCTGTTCCTGCACCCCAAACCCCTCATACCCAGCCCCACCCCAGAGCCTGCACCCCCAGCCCAGAGCCCTGACCCCCTCCTGCACGCCAAACCCTGCACCCCAAGCCCAGAGCCCTGACCCCCTCCTGCACTCCAACCCCCTGCCCCAGCCCAGAGCCCCCTCCCACACCCTGAATCCCTCATTCTCAGCCCCACCCTTAAGCCCTCACCCCCACACCCCAATCCTCTGCCCCAATCTTGAGCCCCTCCCAAACCCCTCATCCCCAGCTCCGTTCGGTCGCGGGCATTAACAGTTTTCTTCAACTGGGTCCCCAGAAAAAAAGTTTGAAAACTACTACCCTACTGTATCAGGTTACTAAAAAAAAAAAAAGTTAATCTAAATAATAGTGTGCTCTGTGGTTTTAATATGATGGGTGAGAGGATGCCAAGTGGAGCCAAGACCAGCCATGTAATGACTCAGCTGCTGTGTTGGACCTGTATGGAATGGGAGGGCATCTGGGGTAGACTATGACAGGTTGCAGAAATGGTTCTCTTGAGTTGTCGAGGGCTATTCCTGAGTGTCACAAGGTGCATTGTGGGATTGCATTGGGAAGACTAATTGAATCATTGGAGTTGCATCATTGTTATTCTAGTCCTCATTAGCACTGAAATGGGTCAGGCAAAAACAGCTATGACTTCTTGGACCTGTAGTGGTACTTAGAACAGCCGTGAAACATTACAATCACTTTTGTTTAGCTTCTAGACTACTTCAGTTTCTGGTTTAAGGCTTTGATCCTAATCTTTAGAGCCCCAACCAGGTCAGGACCCAGCTATGTCAGTGACCAGATCTCCATCCGTGTTGTACTTTTCTGGGACAGTGCAATTCACAAAGCCCAGGATGAAATGTGTGAGAGACTGAGATAAAGCATTCTTGGTCAAGGGGTGGAATAAGACCAGGCTGATCACCTTTAGGATAATGCTGCAAGACCCACCTCTCAGAGGAAGCTTTTCCACCATATCCAGAAGGATTTAGGTACACATACAAAACAGATAAACTATAATCAAGAATAAAAACTAAAAAACCCCACAAACCTGAAGCAAGGCCTCCTATAATTAGGAGGAAGAGAGGAGCAGAAAGCTCCATAAAGCCCACTAAAGACCCTGTGGAAAGACCTACTTTACGTACGAAATACCAAGATATTACTGTGATGGTGCAACAGAAAACCCATATGTAAAGAGGCTGACAGATGTAGAGTGCCAGCTCCTGGCTCCCATTTCTATCCCTTTTGCATTGTACCACTCAAGGGGGACGGAGAGCTTCTCTAACAGGGGGATTCCTGTGATGTTGGGGGAGTCCCCAGCTGGTCTAAAGCCAGCATAGTTAAGTCTATGCCATCCACTTTACTTTGCCAAGTGTAAGGACGTTCCTGGGAGGGCCTAGTGTAGCTTACAGCTGCTTAAAGCTGCTTTTTCCCTCCTCCACACACTTACCCTGAATCCTGCACCAGTCACAGGTTGGACCCACGGTTCTGGCCCAGAGAGTATTCCCGCTCTCTGAACTGGGGATACAGTAGATAAGTTTGGTATTTATAACAGACCTTCTGAATGGCTACTTGGAAGGCGGAATGATGAATACTTTTGAGCAAAGAGTATTCCATATCCAGTCAGTACTCAGATGAGATTTTTTCAGGTTTCGTTTTCTTACCATGCAAAACCAGTTTGTTTTTTGTTGTTGTAAATGTTGCACTCTAGGGCTATGTCTACACTACAACTTATGCTGGCATAAGCGCTAATGTGCACAGTGAGCTTCTCCCACTGACACAGCTTCTGCCGCTCAGGGGGGTGGTTTTTTTATGCCAAGAGGAGAGCTCTCTCCCATCGGCGGAGAGTGTCTTCCCCACACACGCTGCAGCGCTGTAAGGGTAGGCATGTCCTAAGACCCACAGATAAAAAGCCTGAAAGGAAAAGGTCAGCCTCAGAGACAGTTTTGTTCTGTTTGCTGCAACTGCTGAACTATGCCATTAGCTGAACATCTCCTGTTTGAGAGAGGTGAGAAAGGGAATTGGGCAGTGGGAGGGAGGGTGGAGGAGAATGGGTGCATGTAGTTTTCCAGAGTAGATGAAATAGCATAAAGAAAGGACAATAAGTAATCAGGAAAAAGTAAATATTAAGGTCCTGTTCCAATATCCATTGAAATCAATGTAAAGACTCCCATTGACTTTGATGGAAGTTGGATTGGGTCCTAAAAGAGCTACAGTAAATGTACTGAAAGGGGAAAGAAATGAAATTCCAAGGAAAACTAAGAACCAAAGGGGGAAAATATCTACAGTAGAAAAAGAGATGGGAAACATGGAGTTAGACCAAAAGACACAGCTATTTTGAAAAAGTGAAGAAATATATAAAGAGGAAACAGAAAGAGGTAGTAGGGCACTATAAAAATCAGTCTTTTGAAAATAATTACATTTACAGAACCATTTAAAGCTAATTGAGAATAAGTGCTGTCAGCCACTTTGAACACTTGTTTTCTGCCTACATTTTCTCACACATTGTCTGGTTAGGATATTGCAAGACAAGGACTCTGGGCTGTTCTCACAGACTCAGAGTGGCCTTAGGCCACTTAACCTCTCTCTCTGTTTTCCCAACTGTAAAATGG
Source organism: Emys orbicularis (assembly GCF_028017835.1). NCBI lineage: Eukaryota > Metazoa > Chordata > Testudines > Emydidae > Emys > Emys orbicularis. The sequence goes on along the minus strand of NC_088685.1, from coordinate 201,740,300 downwards.
GGATAACAACACTTAACTACTTTACAGGGTGTTTTGTAGATTAATTGGTTAATGTTTGTAAGAGCTTTGAAGATGTAGCATACTGTACAAATAGTAGAATTAAGTGTTATCTTACTTTTGACTCCAGGTCTAATCACTCAGCTGTCTCTTTCATTGTCTGGAGATTGAAAGATAGCTGTACTGAAGGATGTATATGTAAAATGAATTCTGAGGATTTTATTGCAAACTCTGTTCCTTTTGCAGTATACTATGAACACTGGATTTGGGTCAACATGTGACTGTAATATAAATAAATAATTGTAATTTCATTTCTCATGGCAGCTAGAGTGACCCACTCAATAAATGATAGATGAGGGGAGTAGAGCGATTGATCTCGGTTCTACTCCTAGCTTTGCCCTGATTTGGTGTGTGACTTTGGGTATGTCACTGAACTTGTGTGTGCTTCAGTTTCTTCATCTATAGAATGAGGAAAGCACCTCCCGAAAGCAGTTTGGGGTCTGTGGGTTGAAAGCACAATATGAGAGCTGAATGTAATAAAAATAGTTGTTGTCACTGAATTGACCCTAAAGTGGAGGTTGCAACAGGCTTTCCATTCTTAGCCCTGTGGGGGGCTTTGCGGGGATTAGAACTCAGATCTGTGGGACAGCTGACACCTCCATGCCACAGCCCAGCAGCTGCAGTAGGGCTGTTTTGTATTATTAGATGTAAATCCTCTTGGGACAAACCCCATAGGAAGTACCATCTCAGAAGGGCAGACTGACAGCTTCCCTCATGGCCCCTGATTGGCTCAGGCACCCTATTTAAGACCGAGGGTAGTTCCAGGAAGTGTCTGTACAACAAGATGGTCTCCCCTGCCAGTTGTAGTGGCGGACCTGCCTCTTGGCTCACTCTTGGACTCCTGACCCTAGGTTCCTGACTCTCTTTGACTCCTAGTTCCTGACACCATTCCTGGCCTCTGACCGCCACTGCTCAAACCACTAGACCTGTCCACCACTGCTCTGACCATAAGACCTGACCGCCCAAGCTGCAATTGTGACACCCTATTGTCATTACGTAGTCACTTTAAAAAAATCCATTAGCCTGAAAGTATCTCATGCTTAGTCACAGCCTGGCTTTTTAATTTTGTTTTGTTTTGGTTTTTTTACATTTAAAAAGAAAGTTCACTTAACCACTCTGTGTTAAGTGAATTTGAAAATAACATACATGTTCCTGTTTTTAATGTAAAGTTACAAACATTTTAGCTACAGTGTAATTTAAAGAGAGAGATTTTAAAATGGAGGGGAGGGATAGCTCAGTGGCCTGCTAAACCCAGGGTTGTGAGTTCAATTCTTTGAGGGGGCCATTTAGGGAACGGGGGTAAAAATCTGTCTGGGGATTAGCCCTGCTTTGAGCAGGGGGTTGGACTAGATGACCTCCTGAGGTCCCTTCCAACCCTGACATTCTATGATTCTATGAAAATTGCAGAATTGTCATACTTAGGCCTCCATGAGCACAAGTTCCTTTGACATACTTAAAACATTTGATTAATAATTAAGAAAATTAGTATAGCTATGCATGCTTTATTTGTTCACTTAATGTTTTTGAATAGGCACCCAGGCCCTGATGCAGCAGTTGATAGTATGCTGACTACTGCACCTGCGCAGAGTCCTATTGACTTCACTGGGGTTCCATATGGACTCAACATCTGCCCAGATGTTATCAGTTCTAGAGTCTTGAGCCCAAGTGTACTTCAAGCACAGATCTCTGAAGAATCACACGTAATACTGATCATCCCAACCTTCTGCCAGATGCCAAATTCTCCCTTAGGGCCAGATTCTGACACCTTTACTACTCTTTGGTAGCACCTAACCACACAAAAAGTCCCATTTACTTCGGTGGGTTACTTGTAGACCAAGATAATGTGAATAAGTAGATAATAAGATGTACAAAAGAGGATATAGGCCATAGATTCCTATGCTTCCCATTTCAACCCTCCAAATATAATATAGACCATTTTATCCTGTAATTAGAGACAATGAAATGCATATAGGTGTTTAGGGCGGCAGATGGGACCACATGATTCAAACAACATCAAAGAATTCAATGTTGGCACCTTGTTTTAACTAGTTATTTGTTCATAGTTATGCTTTATAAGCTTATATTCAGCTTTTCATTTGAGTAAAGAAATACATCTGTCAGTCTATGTTTTGAGTCCAAAAGAAATCTCAAAATGTAGCTACTACATTGTTCAGATTTCCAGCAAGTCTTTGTATGTTGAAGCTAAACAAGGAGGAGCTTAAGACTCCTAAGCTGACTGATTTTCAAACTGACTACGTTTAAGTCCTATAAAACCGAGGCTGTTTAGGAAGCTAATGTGGTTGAGATGTGTTCCGGGATGGCTGCACCATCTTAAGAATAGACTGTACTGCATCTTCCTACTTGGAAATCAGTTACGTATTTATGTGGAAGAGTTAGTACGTCTTTGCAAAACATTCGAATCTAAGATTTTTAGTAAAGCAACTTTTGGCTCCTTGTCTTAAATACTTAGAGATTCTGTGCCAGATCCTTGCCCTACTTTTGGTTTCTTTGCACCAAAGGATAGTGTGTGGTTTATGTCCAGTGGAAAGGGGTGACCAAGGAATCTCTGCATCCCACCAGCGGCCTGTTGTAAGAACGTCCGTTGATGAGTAAGGCTGTTTTAGTCATGGGTATTTTTAGTAAAAGTCATTTACAGGTCTCTGCAGTAAACAAAAGTTCATGGCCTGTGATCTATCCATGACTTGTACTATATAGGCCTGACTAAATCTTGGGGGGTGGGGCGGCCCGCGGGTGCTGGGGGTGGTGACTCAGGACCCCCAGGGATGCTGGGGAGGGAGGGGGGTTGACAGGGCTGGCAGGCTCCCTACCCGGCTCTGCCTCCCATAAGTGGCGACATCCCCCTCCTTCAGCCCCTAGGGGGGGCGTGGCCAGGCAGCTCTGCGCACTGCCTACGTCCCAAGTGCTGACTCTGCAGCTGAACTGTGGCCAATGGGAGCTGTGGGGGTGGTGCCTGCAGGCGGAGGCAGTGCACAGAGCTCCCTGGCTCCGCCTAGGAGCCAAGGGATATCGCTCTTTCTGGGGAGCCTCCTTGAGGTAAGCACCGCCCAGAGCCCTCGCCCCCTCCTGTGCCCCAGCCAAGCCCCCCCCGCCCTGGATTTAGAGATGAGTGGTTCTGTACAACCAGTCTCATTAAGTGAAAGGTTCTTCTGATCCCAAAGGACCAGCCACACACCCAGGTCAATATATAACTTGGATCTTACCCAAAAATCACGCTGATGCCAATCCTTCAGTATCTAAAAAGAAAGAAAGGTGAGAGTTGAAGTTGGTTAAAGGAATCAAGTACATGCAGTAAGGGCAAAGTTCTTGGTTCAGGCTTGTAGCAGTGATGGAATAAACTGCTGGCTTAGTAAGTCTCTTGTTGCTTCCAAATCATTGGAAGGACCTCAGTATCCCTTGGTTAGAATGCTACCACTAGTGCAAGTGCGCAGTCCAGAGATTTAGGCAGGACAGGGGTAAAATGGAGGTGTTTCCACGGCCATTTATATCCTCTGCCATGTGGGCGGAAGCCCATTGTTTCAAACAAAAACCTCAGCATTGGTAGTGGAGAATCACAGGTGACCAGATCACATGAGCAAGTCAGATGTTTATGCCCCATATCGCTCAGTCACTGCAGGAAGCCATTACCTATATTCCAGACAGCACGTTTATAGGACAGTTCAGTCGGTGGAGATGGGCATCTCCCATGGTCCATTGTGAGTTAAGAGTCCTTTTGATGGGCCACTCAATTAGAATAGTCCCTCCAAGATATGCTGGCTAATTACCTCGTGTGCGTTACCCCAGGAGCAAACATTTGAAATCCAGGAATAGAGCCAATATTCATAACTTCAAATACAAAAACGATACATGCATACAAATAGCATAATCCTAACCAGCAAATAATAACCTTTTCATAGACATCTTACATGCCACATTTTGTACAAGATTCGTTGCAAATATATAATAGTGGTTGCAACAATGATCTATATAGTCATATTTTAATCAGATAACATCACAGCAACGCTGTTGTTGCTCAATTTTCACCTCTTTGTGATTTGTGACTTTTTTTTATCAGTTTGGAAAATAGAGATTTCTGTTTGAGCAACTTTAGTTTCCAGTGATAGTTTTACTTTTCCCAGACACAAACTATATACAGCGTAGTTAAAGTTGAGTATGTATCAGTAACTTAAAGGTAAAACATTCCAAGGATCTCAAAAGCCTTATGTCTACCTTGTAATGACACTATGCAATTACCATACAATTCTGCTTAATGCATAATAGTTCATAGTCCTATATTAGATTGAACTGATTTTTAAAGATAGAAATTAGAAATTAATGGAGATATCCCATCTCCTAGAACTGGAAGGGACCTTGAAAGGTCATCGAGTCCAGCCCCCTGCCTTCACTAGCAGGACCAAGTACTGATTTTGCCCCAGATCCCCAAGTGGCCCCCTCAAGGATTGAACTCACAACCCTGGGTTTAGCAGGCCAATGCTCAAACCACTGAGCTATCCCTCCCCCCAATGTATCAGATTTTTTTTTTTTTAAACTCATGTTGTTTCTACAAGGTGGCATAAGTGCTGTAAATTTGGGAGGATACACTGTATCCTTCATCTGTAATTACCGGTAATTGGTTGAATCCCTGCTTTAAGTGCAAACTCAACTCAAGCTTAATTATGGAGTCATGAGTGGCGCTTCCATAATACTTTCCTCACTGTTTTTAGTATTTGTTTCATTGTAAATTGGCGGCACATGAATTGCCATTGCTTTTCCTATTGTTTTATCATCATGTCTTAATTTCCTCCAAGCTGAGTGAGCATCATTTTAAGCAAGTGCATAAAGCCTAAAAGTAACAATACCCAGATTATTTTAACTCAAAAGGAACCTTAATGCAGTTATTTGGTTCTGTTTTAAAATGTTGGTTTCAGTGCTATTCCCAAAGGGCCAGATCCTGCCCTCTAATCGCATTGCCATCTATCCAATGAGGAAGGTATTACTAAGAATAAGAATGGCAGAATCGGGCCCTAAATTACTGCAGCCTCTTTTATTCTGTAGTAAACAACATGGTCACTAACATACAATTATTATAAAATTGGGTGTATCTTAGGTGGAAAATTGATGGAGATTGGCTCCTAATGAGGCATAATCAAAGTGTATATGTCTGATATTGTTGTAGCCTCAATCTTTTTGTGTTAAGCTAACTTTATACTATTAATTTCAAGTTTTACTTACCAACAGGGAAACTGTTAAAATAACTATATTTAGCATACCTAGTTTTTAGATTGATGTCTGTGTTCATTTTAAGTTTTTTGTTAACCTTGAGACTGCTGGTCGTGGGCACCCATCAAAAATTGTTCAGTATGTGCCTTATTGTGTTCCTTCTTGTTAAAATAGCGCTGAAGTGTTTCATACAGGTGCATAAGTGTATTATATATCACTGTAATGATTCATTCTGAATGTATTCTTTTCATTAACAATAAGTGTCCTCTCTTTCCCTGTTTCTCTAGTAATAGCATGCTTTCTACAGCTTTTTCTTTAAATAACCCTACCTTACATTTGTCTTGACTGGCTTCTGTTTACAGAAATTGTAAACCAGTTGAATGCTCTGAGCAGCTTAGATGAAGATCAAGATGACTGCATAAAGCAAGCAAATATGCCTTCAGCTAAATCAGCCAGTTCCTCTGAAGGTCTATGAGCTTTCCTCCTTTCTTTCTGTTTCTGATTGTCTGTATTTACTGTGCCCTGTTACCTTTTGACTTCTGCTTGTATTCAGCTGTCACTTTTATCATTGTGCTTTCCATCCAGTGTGATTTTCAGTAATTTGTAGCACATCCAACAGGTAACAACATGATAGAGTCTCTCTCTTCAGCTACTGCATTGTCACATGATTGTGAATCGGAAAGAAAAACCACATCATTAAAACACAATTTGTGCAGTGAATAATGCTTAACCTTTATAACTTTGCAAAACATTCCTTCTCTCACTTTATGTGAATGTTACATGTAAAGAAGAGAATTGACAGTGAACAAATATATGAATCATTCATATTTTGAAATCAAGTTGCTGTATTTAGCTTTCTAGATCCACTGCAAAATTTATTGAATCAGATTAAGTCCAGAAGGCTACTGTGGCAGTGTAGTCGGTTAGTACTCATCAATGAACACATTTTATTCAATTCATTTCTTCTGGCCGGAAACGTTGGCGTGCTACAAAATACATTAGTTTAGTTTTGCGGTTGGTAATGTGCTCCAGTTCATTGTTCTCAGGGACCACTGGTGTAAATTTCTGAATTTGAAATGTGTTTTGTGAACAGTTAGTATCCAGGGTTGGCTGTGGCCATATTGAAACAATACTTTATTTTTTTCCAGAGCTTATCAACAAGCTTAATTTTTTGGATGAAGAGGAGCAAGACTTGGCCAATTCCAGTTCGAATCCATTTGAAGATCCTGATGCAGCAGAATTAAACCCATTTGAAGATCCTGATGCAGAAGGTGGTGAATTCATTTCACACAATCATTATTTACAGACTCGTTAATGAAGCATAACTTTTTTTCCTAAGGTTACAAACTAAAATTGTTATTCTGGTAAAAACTAACATTATTACATGTACCCAGGCAGCAATATCAGGAATCTTAATTGCCAGTGGAAACTGAACATCTGCTTCTCCGATGATATGTCAAATTGAAGCTTATTCTCTCTTCGTCTAGTGGTTCCACTAAATAGTGATGGTCTAATGGTAGGGATAATACCAGAATTCTGGCCAAATAACATATTTGCAATCTTACAGTAGCTGCCGTACAGCTGGGCATATGCCTTTTTTAAATCACACTATGACAACACTAGAATGCAATTAATTGTTCTGAAAAGTTGTTTTGAGTTGTTAGTGTGTGAAAATCACCATATAAAGTCAGTGTATATAGAGAGCAATAAAACATAGTCACAAATATATAAAATATGTGAATGAAAACAATGCTTCCAAAAGGTGCCAGATTGACAAATCTGGAGTCTGAAGCCTTCTACATAGGCACAAAGAGGAGCGTCAGGGAAAATTTCCCCATGCTCCCTCTCACGGATCCACAGGTCTGGTGCTCTTGAGCAGCTCTGGAACAGTCCCTCGGAGGAACCCCTTCCGTGTGCCAGACCCACTTTAGGGTCACACTCCCACTAGGGAAAGCCACTTGGCTTTACCGCCTCCTTAGACTGAACCTCAGAGCCTTCAGCACCCTTGCTTCACACTAGGAGTGAGTCCACTTGAGTTGGACACCTGAGAGAGACTTGTACACCCAAGGGAGCAATGAACCCCCACCTTCCTTAAACTGGAATGACTCTCAGCCAGCGTTGTAAAAGCAGAAGGGTTTATTAGATGCCCAGAACACAGCATAGAAAGTCCTCGGTTAACATAGAGAACAGAAAGTGACAGTATAGTCCTTGGTCAGTCCCAGAGCACAGAGCTTTCTGACCCCTCTTCAGTCCCAGTCCAGGAGCGTCTCCTGCTTCCAGCAGCCCATACTTAACAACCCCACAAGGCCCCTCCTTGGTCCTTTGTTCCTCTTCCCAGGCAAACATTGTCACCTGGCCCTTCTCCTTTGTTCTCCAGTTGGTCATACCTGGCTGGCTTCCTGCAGAGGGCTGGCCATCCATGGTCGTTAGTTGCTATGTGCCAAATGTCCGGGCAATTGGAGTGGCCATTGCCTTCTTGGGCTCTCCATGGGCATGGGGACCCAGGTCCCAGACAGCTAGACATCAGTCACCCCTGTATCTCTGGGTCTCTGCAAAGAGTAAACAACCTTTTCCCACCATCTAGTTAACCAGGCACCACATAGGGAAAACTGAGGCACACACAATATTGATACAAAATATTAAGAAAAATTCCCACTCCGTGAGACTCTCCCATCAGTGTACCTCAGTTCTGACCTAGGAGCCATCTCTAAGGGTAAGAAAATAGCTCAGTTGCCATGCCCACTCAGCCCTTGAGATCTCTGATTGGTACCACTTAGGCCTGGTCCACACTACCCCCCCACTTCGGACTAAGGTACGCAAATTCAGCTACGTTAATAACGTAGCTGAATTCGAAGTACCTTAGTCCGAACTTACCGCGGGTCCAGACGCGGCAGGCAGGCTCCCCCGTCGATGCCGCGTACTCCTCTCGCCGAGCTGGAGTACCGGCGTCGACGGCGAGCACTTCTGGGATCGATCCCAGAACATCGATTGCCTGCCGTCGGACCTGGAGGTAAGTGTAGACGTACCCTTAGTGGAGTGGTAACTAGGGAGTGGACTGAAACCTACCAAACTTATTTCACACAGGCCACTGATCAGCTTTCATATAGTGACAATTGTTGATCATTATCAGCCTGGGCTAGGCTTGGCAACATAAAAGTGAAAGGCAATTACCAATCCACTGAACTACCCAGTCCATGTTCCCCTCTTTGTTTCTGATAGAAGTTTAAAATGCTGTTGTTTGGTTGTTATTGGTAATAAAAACAATAAACATATTTTCATAAGACATTCTGTGAATGAGTAGATGAAAAGACCACTGGACCAATCCTGAGTGCCCTCCTCTGTTTTGTACAGTTTCCAAATGCTTCTTTCTTCCCTTATCTCTCCATCCTCTTTGTTTAAAGGCCCTTACTCATTGACATTTCACGCTTCATTTGGCCTTTTATAAACATGAGTTGTGTAACCTTTTAATGAAGTAATCTTACCTAACCTCTTTTTTGCTGCCAATTTTATCATTTTCAGATCATCTTCTTTAGGTTTATGAAGCTTACTTGCTTCTAACATTTTGCAAATGTGTAGTGTTTATTTGCATCGGTTTTTACAATTCCTTTTATCACTATAAAATCCAGCTGGGTCACCAAAATCACCTTCCCATTGAAATAGGACCATCTCCTACCTCTTTTTAAAATGTATCCCTCTGAGGCCTTGAAGTTTTGATAAATCTTTGTAGCATGTTCAAGCAACTATACCCTTTATTGGTGTATAATTATGTCATTGTTCCTGGTACTACAGGGAAATAACACCTTATTCTATTCTTTTTCTTATACTTCCCTCATCACCATAGCATCTGAGCACGTTTCAGTCGTGCATTGAGTAACGCTGTCACATGTGATTCATTTTGTCTTTCCTCCATTCCCCTCTGGGGAGAACTGTGCATGCAGCGTAGTGTTTTGGTGGCCTTTTGGTATTATTAAAAAAATGTGTATGCTGCTCTGTGTGTGTGTGTGTGTGTGTTTAGAGAACGCATGTACAGTTTGCACTGGGAAAGGAAGGTGGTCAGGTTTGTGATGGTTTTAGTTCCTGTGGGAACTTAGCATCTGATTCTGCAGATACTTAACTGCCAGGCATAATGCATACTTCTATGAGAAGTTCCTGTCAGTGGAACCAGGCCAGGTACAGTTGGCAGGAGCTAGTGCAAAAGCGGGCAGTGTGTCAATTGTAAATACGACATCAGTCTGTTCTTTTGTCTCTCCTACCTTTGCAGGTTTATTACTTGGCTACTCAAAATTATTATGGGTTTGACCCTTGGTGTGCCAAGTTGCAGCTCAGTAGCAGATCTAATTTATTATTACCCATTTAAAGACTTAAAACCAACAAAATATTGAATTGATTCAAACTACGAACAGGAGCCTACATTTTCAAAATGATTATGGGTGTCTGTTTTTGAATCCCCAACTTGAAATAACCCAAAGTGGCTTGATTTTCAAGGGCAGATGCTCACCATTTCTGACACCCTTTAAGATGTCCCAAGTTGAGTCCCCAAAAATTGAGACACAAGATCACTAGTCACTTTGGCAAATTAAGACACCTGTCCTTACCTAGAAAGTATGCAGCTTTCAGAATTAGGTATTGAGTTGTTATACAATAATATAATATGATCTGGGTTGACATTGTTTTCTAAAGATTGAAATGTTTTATGAAGGCTTTGACAAATGGCTACAGAATGTTTTACGTTTACTGGCCAGTCTTGAAGGGCTTAAGAGACCCATAGTGGGTACAGATGCAGGGTTCAGGAAGGTCTGGAACTCCAGAGCGGAGCCAATGTCGACTTTTCTCAGACCTCCGTGGTTTGCCTGTGACTTGTCCCTCTGTTGCAAGGTCCCTTTCTTTGCACCATGTAACAGCGTGGGAGGCTGAGAGGAGTGTCACTGGCTTGAGGCAGGGCAGAATTTTATTTATTTTATTTTTTTTAAAGAAAAATGACAGTAGCTCTATGTTACACAGGCTGGCCAATGAGCTGGGAGGCTCTCCACCCCTTGGAGGGTGGGGACCCTCCTCTCAATGCCTCCATGAAGGTGGAGAAAAATAAGTAGGAATCCGGGATTGTTAGTATGGGAGAGAGGGAGAAGAAGGAGAGAAATAAGAGCCAAGTTTAATTAGGCACCTGCCACTGTCTGGAAAACCCTATACTTGTCTGCAGAGTTGCCAGCTTCAAGGAGACCTGAAAATGATTTTGACAAAGTTCCCTCAGTTTTAGCATATGTGTGAAATAAATTAAATCTTTTAACGAATTGTATGGAGGGGCATTTTAGGGTGCTCTGCATATTGGACTACATCCTGTGGTCCATATTCAGGCAACTAATGGCAGTGAGAATTTGGCCTTAGTAAGGGGTGCAGAATTTGGCCCATAATGTTGAAGCTGAAAGGACTTGCAGAAACTATTTGTATTTTCCATTAAATTCTATGACATTAAAAACAACACGTTACTGCGCTTTAGATATCCCCCCCCCCGCCATGTACCCCATTACACCACTGTTTAGACATTCCCTATGATAATTACAAGGTTGCCCAGTGCCGTGAGGAGATTGAATCTAGGACAGATGGGCAAGAGAGGCAGGTGGTGCTGCCAGCATGCACATACGTGTCTGTTTTGCTTTCTAAGTTACGGACCCTAAATACTGTATTCCAGTTGACTAAAAAAGATTGCCTTATTTTGTGTGTTGCTGCAAACATCTGCTGAGGGGAATCGCTCACGAGGGGGTAAGTTTCCAACAGGAGTCAAAACTCTTGAACCTGCAGGAGGAGCCAGGGTGAGAAACAGAGGTGCTGAAGCCAGGGACCCTGTCTTGTGGTAGTGAGGCAGCAAGCCTCAGTGTCTAACACTAAATGAGTACATTTCCAGAGAGACTGTGTAAAAATCAGAAGTGTGGCACAGTGTGGAACCGTGACATAGACATAGGGGTCTACTCTTTTGGACTCAGTTGCAGAGTTGGTTCTTGTGCACTCCCATGAGAAAATATTTTAAGAGCTAAAAATAATTTTAAAATAGAAAAGGCTTTGGTTAAAAATTAGGCAAAGGTTCAACATAAATAATACAACTTGAACTGATAAGGAAGGCTATGATTTAGTCACAGGTATTTTTAATAAAAGTCACAGACAGGTCACAGACAATAACCAAAAACTAACTACTGAATACAGTAGAGCTAAATTTAACTACTGTATATGTTACTTCCTTTGGTGTTAGATTGCATTGGTTTCACTCAAGGGAAAATAGATTGCAGATCACATGAGATTTTTAAAGGGATTTTTGTATGTAAAGTGCCTGAGTAATCATTGGTAGTTGGAAACACTCCATAATTAAGAGGTATAGAATATAGTAATAAATGTCATATATATTCACCAGAACCTGCAGCGCAATTTGGTAAAGTCGATTTTTTTGTGCTCTTGATCTCGTCCTTAATCATACAAGTGTGCTTATGTTCTCTGTACCCATCTTCAGTTTAAATAAGGCTGGTACAGTTATGATCTGTAGGTCTCATTCCTTTATTGTGGGAAATAAATAGTTAATCTCTTTTTATTCTCACCTCTTCTGACAGTAGCAGTATTTCAGAGTGGACAAATGAGCTGTCTCTTCTGAGACAGACAGCAGTGAAAGGGCCTGTAACAAAATATGCTCTTGTAACTCTTGGAATTCAGATGTGAAAGTTTCACTGGCTCAAGGAACAGGAGTCCTGAGATTCTTCCTAAAATGAGATCTCCAGCTCCTTACCTGTAGCTCTCAAGTAGGATGAACCAGGGCTGAGACTGGGGTCCCATTGCACTTGCCACTATATAAATGTACAGGACACAGTCCTTGCCCAAACACTTTATAATCTAATTTAAGACAAGACACAAGTGAGTGTGACTAACAATAGGAGCAAAGTGGAAATGAGAATAAAGTTAAACAGTAATACGTTCCTGTGGTCGTAGGCTTGCTGTGTGCGCAACTTGATGGTTCATCCTGGTAACCTCAGAAAATTCAGGTCTTATCTACGGTGGGGATTTAACTTGACTCCAGCCATCAGCGTGCAAATCCCCAACATAAATTGGGTAAATTGCTGTAAGCCACAGTTTACACCAGTGCAGTTTACACTGGTTTCAAGTGGGAATAAGCTCCAAGAAGCACAAGTAGCAGTATATGATTGTCTATATTGGCTTGTCATCAGTGGCAGTACTGGGGCAAATCCCAAGTGTGGACAAGGCCCTTTGGGGGATCTTTGGGCTCTAGTGCCATATAAATAATGTCTATCTTTTAAATTGAAATAATCTATGTTCAACTCAGTAATTTCAAAGCTCAAAAAATTAAGGGCACTTCTCATCATGAATAAACTGTGAACCATTATTGCAAATAAAGTTTTTAGTTAAAACTGCTAGTAAAGATCCTACTTGCATGGGGTTAGTATTCACTTTCCTGCAATAATGCCATCTTGTCAGATCAGATAGTAAGATGAACTCCTGACCATTTATGATTGCAAGAATAGTGGGGTTAGTCCTGACACATTTCAGTATGGTTAACATTCTCTGTCTATATATGTTTTTATATTGTTCCAGTCACAAAGATATCTGCCAACAATCTCCCTGAAATTTCTGTTGCTGGAAAGAATTGTGTAGAGTAGCTGGCTATAAATCCCAAACTGTATTATTAATCTGATTGTGTATCTCTTTCAGCATAATTTAAATTTGTTGTAATAGAGAGAGTATATTTACTATTATTATCAAAAATCTATGGCAGCAGTTCTGATATGTACACTAAATGTGTGTGATTAGTCATTAACTTGCCTAATAAATGATTTTCCAGTGTTACTAGATCACATGTTTTAAATAAGACATGGAGGGGTCCCAATCCCTGCCACCATCATTAAGGGCCTACAAAATGTCATTTCATTAAGGAAATCTGTGTAAAGTAAAAGAGGACAAAGAAGCATTTAAAACATTATTATTGGGACCTGAATAACCTAATTGGGAAAATCCGTTAAAAGAAAATCACATCTATTGAGATCCTATTTACATGAGTGAATGAGGGACAAATGACTAATGTGGCTGAAAGAAGTTTTGGATAAGTGGGAAACTTCTGAAAGGGTGTGTGTACACTGCAGCTAGACACCCATGGCTGGCCTGTGCCAGCTGACTCCAGCTCGGGCTAGGGGGCTGTTTAATTGCAATATAGATGTTCGGACTCGGGCTGTGGCTCAAGCTCTGGGGACCCTCCCACCTTGCAAGATCCTAGATCCTGGGCTCCAGTGGAAGCCCAAATGTCTACACTTCAATTAAACAGCCCCTTAGCCTGAGCCCTGCGAGCCCAAGTCAGCTGCCATGGGCCAGGTGTAAGTTTTTAATTGCAGTGTAGACATACCCAAAGTGTTAATATCCTCCCTCCCCATCCCTCAGGGGACATTACCTTTCACAGCTTATTTTTGGCTAAACAAGGTCACACTGTAAATAAAGCATTAACATTCACTTCAAGGCAAAGATCTTAGATTCCAAGTTTCAGTTCAGAGCAAGGTATTACAAGGCAAACTTTTATTCATAAGCCCCTGAAAATACTGTATAAAGATCTGCTAAAATAGTTTTGAATGTCTTCTATATTAAATAATCTTTTTCAAAATGCTTTTTTTAGACCACAATACTGAAACAGCTTCATCTTCAAAACCAGAAGACTCTCACTATAGCGATAATTATAATCCCTTTAAAGAGGAAGGTGCTCCAGAGTACTTGAACCCATTTGATGAGCCAGATCCTGAACCAGAAATGTTTGTAACTGTCAAAGATTATCCTCCACAACCTGCAAAAAGGAAAAATGTGAGACCGGTGGACATGAGTAAATACCTCTATGCAGATACTACTAAAACTGAAGAGGAAGAGTTAGATGAGTAAGTATAATATTTGTAATATTTCATCTTGAAGCAATCTTAAAGTATTAGTGGGATTGTTGGCATAATTTCAAAGTATAAATGGATTTAACCAGGGTGGTTCTTGCCCACATACACAGGACAGAATTCATCAATCTCCCAAGCATGTTGACAGGATCTGTGGGGGCTTTTTTCTGCATATACCTTAGGAAAGATTTTGCCTTTCTCGGCAACACTGAGTAATTTCAAGTGAGGTAGAGAGGGACGATTGATGGGCCTTGGTCCTTCCTGTCTTGTCGCTATTGTTTTTTTCTTAAAACAAAATATGTTTACTCTTAATGAAAGTGAGAGTTCTTGGGATGAGTGCACTTTGGGTGAACTGATAGATCTGGGAATCTGTATAGCAAATGTTGAATCATTGGGAACCCCATAAAGACAGCAACTACTTGAAAGGATGAAAGAGAAACACCCTGTTCACTTCCTTGGAATTTGTTTCTAATAATTCTTCATCACTGACCATTCTAAAATCAAGGTTGGATGGTTTTTATCTAAAAGATCTGCTCTAGGAATTATTTTGGGGAAGTTCTCTGGCCTGTGATATACAGGAGGTCACACTAGATGACCACAATGGTCCCTTCTGGCCTTGGAGTCGAAGAACCCTATCTAAAATTTTTATAAGACCGTGTTTGGCTGTCTTATATTCTAGTAATGAAGCAGAATAGGGTGTGAGGGCATTTTTGCAATAACCAGGCAATTTGGGATGACTGAAGGCACAAATGTAAGGTGTGCTTGTGTCTTTAATCACCTTAAGAGTATGGTTATTACTCAGCAACCGCACCACCCATGCAAGGATTTATGGTGATTATACATGAGCAATTTTACAGACTACAACTGTAATTAACTTTTAATTGTAAAGACCTTGATGAGATTTATTATGGCATGACACTTGCATGGCTCTTATATTTAATAGTAATACGGGTGTCATGTTTTATCCTCATGTTTGCTCTGTTGATAGCTGTATTCTAGGAAACTGAAGAAGTTCCATGCACGCTGATAGAAATGTGTATAGGACCCCGGGGTTCATTTTCTCTTAAGTTCTGTGCCTGTGAATTTTTGTTTGTTTAGTTTTTGTTGTGCTTGGTTTTTGTTGTGCTTGGTTTTTGTTCTGCTGTGAAAAATTGGCATTAGGGAATGCTTTCTCTGCCAGCTCCATTCAGTGTTGCGGGGGGTGGGGGGGTAAAGTTGGTTTTCTGAACAAACGGCACTGGCTGCTGTATCTTCCCAGACCAAGTGTATGATTGCGCGGTTGACAGTGACACTAGACATTCCTGATCACTCACTGATCGGGGGCGTCTGAAGGGGGAAATATTAATATACATACACAAAGAGATGGGGACAGAGAACAGCAAAGACTGAGGAAGAAGAGAGGAAAGAGACAAAGGTGACAATGGAGTGGCAAGTGAAGGATTTTTTCTTTATTTTACTTACGCCCACATCCCTATCGTAAACAAATCTGTGCCAAACAGGCCACTGCAGTGTTTTAAAGGGCAGGCTTGTTCTTCCTTCCTGTCTTTGAGATTGTGGATTTCAGTAGCTCTTTGTTACAGCAGCTTTTGGTTTGTTTTAATTTTGTATTTTTCAAGTCTCTTAGAGGGATTTACAGTCCCTATTTGCTTTATTTTCTTAATGGAAGGTAAAAACGAACCCCCCAAGGATAAATGTTGTTCAAACCTAAGCTGGCCTGTATTTTCATTATTAAAATGAAGGGTGAAGCGGTTAAATAGCATAGTAAATTAGACTTTTACATCATAGTCACCACTGGAGACCCTTCCTACTTCTTCACAGGTTCCTAAGGAGGTAAAGCCTTGGAGAAGTTGTGGGGACAGTTTATTAAATGTATGGAGTTGAATGGGGGCAAGGGAGACATTTGCAGTTCTGCATTGTGGATTGTTATGACACAAGGCCTGTTTAGGAACATAGGGATTGGTATACTGGGTTAGACCAGTGGTCCATCTAAATCAGTATCCTTTGCCAGGTAGCAGCAATCACCAGATGCTTCTGTGGAAAATGGAAGAAACCCCATGAAAAACAGTTATGGAATGATGAGTATGTAGGGGAAGCTTTTCCTCACTCCTGTAAGTTAGTGGTTTGCTTGTGCCCTGAAGCCTGAGAGTTTATTTCCCTTTGTACATTTTGTATTCTATTGAATGTGACTGTGGATATCCTTATCTATATAAATATGTAACCGTTTTTTTAACCCTGCTAAGTTTTAGGCCTCAGTGGCACGGTATGGTGTAAAATGTATTTCCTTTTTGCAGTTTTCAAATGTTTCCTTTCATTTTGTTTAATGTCCCCTTGTACTTTTTTTATAAAAAAAAAAGGACAATTAGGAGCACCTGATTTACTCTCCTCTATACCCTTCATTATCTTATAGCTCTCTATCATGTTCCCTCTTATTTGTCTCTTCTCTGAGCTAACTGGTCCTAACCTTTTCAATCTCTCGTCATACAGAAGTCTGTCCATGTCTCTAATCATTTTCATCGCCCGTCTCTGGATGCTCCTATTTCTGCTACTGTATATCTATTTTAAGATGGGGTGACCAGATCTAAACACATGTTGAAGACATGGGCAAACCATTGACTTGTATAACAGCATTATGGCATTATAAAACTTTCAGTAATATTTTCTGTATCACTCTTTATACATCCTGTCATTCTGTTTGTATTTTTGAGCAGCAATGAGCAGATCCTTTCATTGAGAGTGGTTTTGAGAGTAATAGGAGGGCAACACGACAAATAGAAGGATCCCAAAGGACATTTCCCTTCCTCACTTGAAAAGCAATGCATTTTTACCCTTGCATTTAAAGGGTTTTTTGTTTTGGGGGTTTTGGGTTTGTTTTTTTTTATTATTGTAGTATGCTTCATGAATCACTCTGTATTCCTCTTGCTGTGTTCATGTTAAATGTGATGCTCACTACCAAGAATAAGGATGAGAAAACTTTTAAAATCAGGTGCCTGGTCCCATTATCCTTTCAAGAGGGCAGAGCATGGATTTTGGACTCAGTCTTGTAGACAAGATGAAATAAATGATTTAAAAAATGTTAGAACTATCATTATGAGAGGGTAGTAGGCAGGAATGGGAACTGGAATGTGACTGGGGACTTGCTTCTGTAGGGCCAATGACAAAATGGCAATCTAACTTTTTTTTAACTAAAAGTTCATGCCATTAGATCTCTTCAGTGCGAGACCCGGGTTCCATTTTGATTGAGCCCTATACTAAACTCTGACCACAGCTCTGGATATCTCTCATGCCTAAGAAAAGTGATCGCTAAATGTTAAATTACTTAGCACTGGGATCTGGGATTTTTTTTAAGTTAAATACCAATGCAAAATGTCCTTAACATTAGAAAATCCTAATGGAATAGGTTAGAGGAAGCATGATTTAGTGTACTTAAATCAGGAAATCTGTTTAAAGGCATGTATAGCCCTATGCATAACTCTGCTACTAGAGTGCCCTGAGAGTTGATTTCTAATCCCAGGTCTGCCACAGAGTTGCTATGTAACCTTGGGCAAAGTACATAACACCTCTATGCCTTACTTTCTCTATTGGTAAAAATATTGACTTAAGATGGTTTGCTTAATGGAGACTTGCTTCACTGATGATTGATATCATCAGAATATGTATGTAAATGCAAAATTATTTATCATAAGTATATTGTGGTGGCAGTGCTACAGCTTACATGTTCTATTAAGGATATTCTACTATCAGGAAACTCAAAACAGATCTCTTGTGGGTTGAAATTTTGGTCATAGCTCAAAGAGGGAAGTGTTTGCAAAGTTTGAATAAAGTTAATTTGGCCATTTTTTAATTTTAGGCAAGCACCAAAAATTACTTGTGCATTTTTAAAAATGCACTCATAAGTTTTTTTTGGTTTTTTTTTTTTTTAAATCAAAATTGGCCAGTGGCTAGTCCTTAATAAAGAATAGTTGCTTTGCTAAGTTAACTAAAGTTAAGCATTTGAAAATTGCATAAGTACGCACCTCTTTAAATTGCACTCTTTTATAGTATCACACTTGGCCTATTCTTTTAATTCTGTTTCATTTGGAATTTAGCTCTTCCTTCAATAAACTGATTTTCATTAGCCAGTAATACCAGCCCAAAACATATCGAATAGCTCAAAATAAAAAATGGAAGTTATTTTCAAATCAAATGATTTGGTTCCATAGTTTCTATTCTCATTAACCAGACTGAATTAATGGAGGGCACTATAGTTGATGAAAGTTGCAACTATGTTTTCTAACTTCTTGAAGTTGATTGATAGACTAGAGAAGCAACTAACTGCGGTGTTGATAACTACTAATTGCTGAAATGTTTGCTGGGTGCCTTATCTTGCGATGGACAGTTCAGCTTCTCTCTAGATAAATTCCATTATAACCGTTGGTTATATAATATAGTTGAAGCACAGACTGCATGAGCCAATTAATATCTTCCAACCAGGATTCATTCAGCCAGATTTTGCCTGGTCTTGCTCACCAGGCAACCAAACACGAGCTAAATTCTGCTCTGTTACAAATCTGTAAATCTGAGGTAAATCGACTGACTTCAAAACTTGGGTTTTACATTATAATTTACCATTAGAAACCTAGCCTGTGTCATGCTTCTAATATTTTAGGAATCTTATCAAAATTAACAGTTCAAAGAAACTTTTAGGACTGGTTTTAAAAGGAGGTGAAAAGTGTAACGTCAATGTGCTCTGCCTTTAATATACACCGAATGTAGATACAGCTTATGTTTAAAGCAAATTCTAAACAAGCCTGTAACTTACTTAATTGTAGGCCTTGCTTCTTGGTAAATGTGTTGTGGTAAAAGTCTTTATTTAAGAGCAGGAATGTAAGAAAATTAATTTTAAAATGTGGTTCCACCCAGCTCTCAGATTTCTTTACTCCCATTAATCTGAACTTTTTACTCAAGTAAATTAACATTAACTTCTTAGAAAAGTCCCAGTGCACATAATTTCTGTAATTCTAAGTAAGGTTGTAGAGGGTCAGTTAGTTCATTGTCAAAACATGCTGCATTTGCTGGCTAGTCAGAAGACTAAATTGTGAAACTAAAGAAAACATTGTGATCTCCTTAAAACATATTGTTCTTCACTCTTTATCTTTTTTCATTTTTATTTTCACCTTCCTTTGAACTCTGTAATGTTTGAAGACAGCTCAACAAGGTTGTCAGCAAAATTAGAACAATTGACAGGTACTGTTCAGTCTTCGGTTCCAAACCGAATACCGTCCGTTTTCCTCCTCCTCCCCTGGAGTATGTCCATCCTTTTTTTGTTTAAACAGTTATTTTGACATCACCCTTACCTTTGATTTCCCCATTTATTTATTTTTTGCATTTGATAAGTGCTGAAGTGAGAACACCTCAAAGATGCCTTCAGTCAGCGGACTTGTTATTTTAGTCTTAATCTCTCCTTTCACTTGGGTATCTAGATCTTTCTCTGTAATAAACAGCAGGAGTCCCACAGTAAGGTGAGCTTCATGCACCAAGCCTGTTGCTGAATGGTTGTTTTAGTTTCTTCCTCCCTTCTCCACATTCCCACAGATGTGTTTACTAAACTTCACCCTTCCGGAGTAGACTTATTCTCTGTGGTGTAACACAACAATTACTTTCTTCTGCTCACTGATAAAGAAGAAAGGGGCAAAACTGCATCAAAGTCATTTCTAAGGCATTTCAATAAATTGAGGAAAATATTTTAAAACTAAAATATTCTTAAAGGGTTTTTTGTTTTTAAAGTGAAATAGGAAAGGAAACGGAGTGCTAAATCAGCTATTAATGAAGAATACTTATTATAATAGTGCATCCGAAGAAGTGGGTTGTAGCCCACGAAAGCTTATGCTCTAATAAATTTGTTAGTCTCTAAGGTGCCACAAGTACTCCTGTTATTTTTGCGGATACAGACTAACACGGTTGCTACTCTGAAACCTGTCAATTTTTAAAGTTTCATTTGTCTAAAAACTGCCTACCAGTTTGGTTCTCTAGCACTGAGAGGAAAATTCTGACTGGATATGGGTGCTTAACCTCTTACCTAATGCTGGATACAATATTGTTTCCATCTAAAAATGAATTCAAGGTACTGAGGCTATTTATTTTTGACGTGTTGCACTTCATCTAATTGTATGTAGGTCTGTCTTTTGGGAATTTGTTATGTCACTGCATGAGCACAGAGTTCAGCAAATTATACATAGATTTATTTATTTATCTTACTGGGAAACTGTAGAATAGTAAAGGATGGAATAATGGATCCGATTATTTTTTATAAGTGGAGGTCTGTTGTTGGACATATTGAAAAGAATGGAAAATAAGAGAGAGAGTGAATAAATTAGCTTGATACAGAGAAGTGCCCCTTATTAGATACAATATTGCTATCTATTTTACATGCTGAGAGTAAATACGTTAAATACTTAGGAGAAGCTCTTGTATTATCAGCTGACATAAGAATCACTGGAGACCTGGCTAAAAAGTGTGAATGCTAGGAAAGTGCTTATTTTATTTAGCATATAGAGAGAGAGAGAGAGACTATAAATGGTGCAGCGGAGGTGATAGTGCATCAGACTACACATGAACATGTTTGGTTGGGTTTCTTTAAAGATGTTTCGCCAAATAATGTGCAAAACAAATTATAGCTATTTATCTATGCAAACACCATTAGCCATTATTTTCCTGTGCTGTTTTGTGTTCCATTGAGTGTTCTCAGAATTATATGATGGCTGTTTGTGACTGAAATGAAAATGTACTTGACTTTGACTGTATATATGCTGAGGCCAAGATTTTTAAACATAGGGTATCTAAAGTTGGGCTCCAAAATCCACATTTAATTATCTAAATAAAAGTATCTAGATTCTCAAAGTTGTTTAGCACCTCCAGCATCCATCAACTTCAATGAGACTTGTGGGTGCTCGGCCACTTTTCTATAGGCAGCTAAATATGGACTTAGGAACCTAGCTTTAGATACCCAGTTTTACAAATGCTGGCCTAAAGCAATTGCTGGCTGTACATAATTCACTCATCAGTCTTTAAAAAAAAAAAAAAAAGACAGCAACAGCACAATCAAAACAATCAACTATTATTTTTGTTTTGAAAGTGCAAAGAGATAGCCAAGAAATATGTTTCCCTTCTTTTAATTAGATCAAATCCATTTTATGAACCAAAATCAAGCCCTGCTTTAAATAATCAAGTTACTACACTGCAAGAAGCAGAAAAGATGAAAAGAAAGGCTCCTGCACCACCAGTCTTCTCACCAAAGACAGAGACAGGAATGAGTGAGAATATGTCCGCTGTTCCTGCAGTGAAGGAGCTTTCTTCTTCTCCTAAGGTAGGTTTTTCATAACCAAATGTTGTGATTGCTGATTCAAGTACCTCTGTGTGTATTGTATGCATCTTCTTACTACAAGTCATCTTAAAATCTATGTACCTTAATAAGGTGCACCCTCCCTCACTCCCTTATTTGTTCACTCACTCATATATGCATATTGAGAAACCAGTGGTAGAGCTACTTGATGACAGCAGTGACAACTGCAATGTCAAAGAGAAAAGGGGCTTCTGGTAACAAATATTCCAGGACAGCTCTGTGCAATGAGAGGGAAGAAAATCAAGTTGTACAGTACTTGGGCTTGATCTATTATAATGGCACTAAAGCTAAAAATATTGTAGGCTGCAGTGTGCAGACTAGGTATTTTTGAGGTATAACGGCCGACCCGTTTAAGTATGAATTGCATCTCCTGTAAATCAGCAGTTACTACCCTTTGTGCATCTGTAATAGACTAAGCATTTCATATAATGAGTTTATACATTAAAGGGAGCCTTTTAAAACCGATTTAGCATATTATTGCATGTGTGTTTACTTGTTGGGTGGGGAAGAGATGGAAGAAAGCTTTCTACCTCTCCAACACAGCACCAAGCTGAGGATCTCAATTTTAAACCTACTACCGTGCTTCAGGCCTGTGTTGTAGCAATCTAGCAATCACCATTCCATTTAAGAGTTGAATGGGCTTCCTTGTCATATCTATCAAGCCACTGCTTAATTAGTCAGAACTTAATTAGTCAGATTGGTTGCTGATGTCCCCGGCCCCCAGGGGCGGATCTCACTGTCTCCTCAGCACTCAGTCAAAGGAAAGAGTCTCAGGCCTGATCTACACTAGCAAGTTAGGTCAACGTAAGCTGCCTTGCATCCACCTACTTGTCCAAGGGTCTACACTTAAATTTGTCTCCCATTGATATCTGTGCCCCGTTATGCCGACATAGTAACACCACCCGCTCGAGCGGCACTGGGCATGGTCGATGTACTGAGGTCGATGCTGCGCAAGTGTAGACACTGTGTTACTTATGTCGACCCTAACAGTCCACCAGCAGCTGGCCCTTAATGCTTGATTCTGCCCCAGGGTCATGGAGACCAGAAGGTCCCCCTCTCCTCTAAAGCCCTGCACATTCTTGAAATGCCATTTCCTGATTGTCCAGCTTGGTGAGCACATTGGTGAGCTCTCCTTTGTTATGTGCAACTGACCATGCTGGCTACACACTCCACACATGCTCCGACGTGGAGTGGACAGGAGATATTGGATCTCCTGGGCCTGTGGTGAGAAGAGATTGTACAAGCACAGCTACAGACCCAAGCATAGATATCTATGAGCAGATTGCTCGGGAGATACAGGAGAAGGGGTATGACAGAGACTGGCAGCAGTGCCACCTGAAAGCAAAGGAACTGCATCAGGCATATCAGAAGGCCGGGGAGGCCAACAGTTGATCTGGTGCCAAGCCGCAGACCTGTTGCTTTGACGAAGAGCTGCATGCTGTACTTGGTGGAGAACTCACCACCATGGATACCTCCAAGGAGCCCAAGCCACAGGCCCCTGGCATGATCAGAAAGGAGGATGGGGGACATGCAACCAAGGGATCCAGCTATGCTGTGAGCCAGGACCTGTTTGAGACTCCACCGCAGTGCCGTCAATGCAAGCAGTCGAACACAGGCGAGCCTGATGCAGGGGGAGGAAATTTGGGTAAGTGTGTAATTGTATTTCCCATTCCAATGATGTACTGATGGCACCCCTAGCTTAATAAGACACTTTGACTTTTAATTAATGTATCCATGCTAGAAGAGAGAGCAGTGCAACAAAGAGAGGTAGCATTGTTATTTACCTATCATTCCCCTGTAGAGTTAGGCAATGGGAGCCATTGTTTATGTATACAGGGATGTCCTGTATACATAAACAATCTGCGAAATCTCAAAGAAACTTTCATGGGGGTTCTCGGCAATCCTCTCCAAAAGATTTCTAAAAGGGGGGGGGCAGTCTTATTTCTTCCTCAGCGGTAGGACGCTTTCCTGTGCCAGTCAGCAATAACTTTGTCAGGCACCATTGCATACTCAGGCTAGCAGCATATGGGCCCAGGTGGCTTCTGGACCCCAGACACCACTGTAAGTCGACCGAAGTAGCATAACTTAGAGTAGTTATCAGTAGTTCACTGTCATACTGGGAGGGTGTATCTAGTGCGGTCCCCAGGGGTCAGTCCTGGTGCAAGTACTATTCAATATTTTCATTAATGACTTGGATAATGAAGGAGAGAGAATACTTATAAAATTTGCAGATGACACCAAGCTAGGAGAGGTTGTAAGCATTTTGGAGGACAGGATTAGAATGCAAAATGACCTTGACAAATTGGAGAATTGGTCTGAAACTAACGAGATTAAATTCAGTGAAGACAAGTGGAAAGTACTACAGTTAGGAAGGATAAATCAAATGCACAAATACAAAATGGCTGCTTTGTGACTTTGTAACTCTGGCCAGGTCACACTGTGATTTTTCCCTTCCATGGGAGTCTTTCAAAGTCCTTCAGTACCAGTAGTGTCAGGCAATCCTTACGCTCTTTGACCTGACTGTCATTCCCACAGTGACTCAAGCTGTCTTCTTGTTCACTGCCTCACGCAATGCCACTCTGCAGTGGAGGGTAAGGGAACCCAGGCCCACCTTCTGCACTGGGTTCCAGCTCAGAGCCCAGTAGCAAGCAGTTAAGGTCTGCAGATATACCAGCCTGCTCTTGGCCCTGGACTACTTCTTACTATGCTTCTCCAAGCTTTTTATTCTCCAGCTTTCTCTCTTTGGCCTACTAGGTAAACCCTTTCTCAGGGGTTCCTATCCCTGCCCCCTTCCTTCTCCCTTACCTCAGGGAAAGAGATTACAGGTTGGCACTGTTGCCAGCCTCCTGGCTTTATAGAAGCCCCACTTGTTCCCTCACAGGTGAGCTTCCTTCTAATTAGTGCCCTCCGCACCACCTAAATCGCCCCCATTTGCAGCTTAATTAGCTGATTGGGCCCATCTGGCCTAATTCAACTCTTTCAGGGCCAGTGTGGGGAGCGCACCCCATCACAGTGCCTAATTATGGATTTAGAAGCCTAAAGTTAGCTTGAAGCCTGTTTTTGAAAATCTTAGCAAAAGTGATTTTCCCCAGGCCACAAAGGAAATCTGGGCAGAGCTGAGAAACTAATCCAGATCTCTCAAGTCCCAATCATTTGCCTTAACTACCAGACCATTGTTCCTTGCACTGCTTTTTTGCACATGCCTTAATATTCTTGCCCCATTCTGAGCAGTGGTCGATTTGGGGCTCTTAAAACACGTCTGTTTCCCTTGTTGAAGAAAGAGTGATGTCAGAGCATCAAGTATGGCATAATTTGTTCTTCTTACATTATGTACATTTTCTTATCTACTATATGCACGTGAGTCCCGTTAACTGTTAAACCAAGATAGACCCAATTGCACCAGAAACTCCACCTCAGTCACCCTGAGCTGCCACCATGAATATCTGCCTTCGTCGTCGGTGTCCCTCCAGATCTCCAACTCTCTTCCCAACTTCCACAACATTTTCTCCTCCTGGCTGCCTTAATGAGGAGCCAGACAAGTAGCAGCACGTCCACCCTTAACAGGTTCATCACATTGCACTCTGCAGAACTGTTGCTGCTCGGCAAATTCATTACAATGTGTTGTGTCTCGATATAGCGGTACATGATAGGTGGAGCTGGTAGTGATTCCTTAAGGGCTATGTCTACATTACGAGTGAGGGTTGTGATCCCCAGCTCATGTAGACGTACTCATGCTAGCTCTCGTCTGATCTAACACACTAAAAAGTGTGATTGCTGAAGCCCAGACAGTGGCAGCATGGGCTAGCGGCCCTGAGTACAAACCCACTTGAACCCCCATGGATACATACATAGGGTGGCTAGTCCATGCCATTGTTGTCTGTGTTGCTGCAGCTGTGCTACTATTTATAGTGTGCTAGTTCAGATGGGAGTATGAATACGTTCGTGCGAGAGGGGAATCAGACCCCAGCTTCAAGCATAGACATGTCCTTACTTAAGATGTGTCCTTACCTGACACTTCCTATTATGAAGACCCTATTTTCAGTTGCTTATAATTTTGCCAACCTTTAACCGTTTTGGCTGAAATTTTCTATGCTGGGTGTCTGTCTCAGGATGGATTTTTTTTTTATTGCTTCAGCAAAAATAATTCAGTCATTTCTGAAAAGGAGATTGGGGAAAATACATTGTTTTGCCCATTTTTTTTTTTTAAATCTTACAACCTTTTTGTTGAACAGCTGTAGCTTCACCGTGGTTTTGGACAATGAATTTGAAATTTGGCAGGTGCTTGGCCTTTATGTCAAGAATGTAGCTTGTGCTGTTTTTGTTAAAAACTGCCCAGAGCTGGCCAAGCTAGAAGCCTTTGAAATATCACATGTTGCACATGCTCAGTAGAAGCTTATTATCTGGCATCTAAATTCTCCAAAGATTTTGTCTGTCCTGGTCATGTTCCAGCCCAAGGTTGCAAAAGTTAAGCAGAACTTTCCCTGTGATTGCTGCTTCTGACTGCTGTGGGGCACTGTGGCACTGAGCACCAGAACTGAGACCTGGGAAATTCTCCTGTGCCTTCAGTGATCTCCCTGCTGGCACCCAGGCTGCTTAGGGGAGGAATCAGTCTGAGTGGAGTGCAGAGAGGACAATAGCTGGACTAGGGGTGGGGTGTTTGTGTGTGAGTAGATGGGCAGGGGGTGGTGATAGAAGTCATAGATTGGGATAAGGAGTCTGAGGAGGAGAGGCTGGGGGTGGGGAGACTGGGATTGGGAGCCAGTTGGGGAGAGGAACTGAGCCAGGATGAGGAGCTATGGGTGAAGGGAAACAGGAAGTGGATGGGCAAGAAATTTGGGACAGTGTGCCGGGGGGGGGGCACTGAGATTGGCTGAGGAGCCCAAGGGAGGTGACTGGGACTGGCTAGTGAAGGAGCCTGAGGCAAGTAGCTTGAGAGGGAGACTGGGATGAAGAGCCTGAGGAAGGTGCCTGGGACTGGGAGACAGGATGCAGGAAAGATTGGGGTCAGACAAGGAGTCAGCAGAGAGAGACTGGGACTGTGATGAGGAGCTTGGGTTGATGGAGAGTAGGACTGGCTAGGCGAGGAGGCTGGGACAAGGAGCCAGGAAGAGAGTATGGTAAAGACAGGACGGGGACAGCGATAGGCTGTGGGGGACAAAGGCAGAGGTGTCAGGCCCGGGAATACAGTGGAAGAAGTGTCTGACCACTAGAGTACACACTCCTCCAGAGCCTGAAATGGATCCCAAGATTCCTGAGCTTCAGAACTCCTCTGCTGTCAGCAAATAACAGTGAAAACCCTCTTACAAAATGTCTCTCTCTTCTCCTCTGTACGGCCAGCCACTAGAGAGGTAACCTACTACTGCTCAAGTGCCAGACACCTGTGTTGTAGATTTAAAGGTTCCAGCTGTGCTGATGACCCCATGTGAATGTCTATGTGATTCTGCATGATGGAATGTCTCTTTCTGCAGTTTGCTTTTTTAAAAACCTAGGAAATTACACACACAAATCAACATTACATTTTGGTGTTTAAAGTTTAAAAGGGGTCGGGGGAGGGGGGAGTTATCATTTAATTAAAGAGTGTCATGATGCATACACCCAACGGGGCCAAACTAACGTTGTATAGCAACCTTAATCCAGACATTTCCTTAACTTTTTAGTGCTTGACTTTGCAACCTTGATGTTCTTTTAACAGTTTGAAGTGTATAATATGGAAATTTCACATCATGCACTGTTCTAAAACTAATGCGTAGATACACTGAAATTTAAGGAAGCTGCCTTAACTCACAATAATTTTGTTGGTGTAATTTTTAGTATCTGAATAGCAGTGGAACAACTGCAATGTGAAACCATGACATCGGGAGCAGGGTGGGTTTTTTTTCGGGGGGGGGGGGGGGGTTCTTGAATCATTGATAGGGTGATATGATATTCAGAACGTACTTAGTTTGAAGTATTTTTCAATATGAACATTTTTTACATTATTGCAACCCGTACTCTGTATTATTTATACTTCTGTAACAAAGGTGGTTACAATTCTGAAAGTATCCTTTTAGCATGGCCTATCTCCTTGCTTGTACTTTTACATTCTACATTGATCTTTAACTATAGAACAAAAGCCCTTCTTTGACAAGCACTACTGAGTAATCACAAAAACTACTGCCACTTAAACAACAAGATGAAAAAATTAGTTACTTCACATGGTAGGAAATATAAAGTAATGGTGAAACAGGAGATGGACTGTTGGCACAAGTAACTCATTTGTTAATAATAATGATAATGTTAAGCAATTCCATAGAACCTTCCACTGAAGGAAGTCTGAGCACTTTACAAACACTAATTTAGGCACACCCTTCCGAGAGGAAAAATATTATCATTCCCATTTTAGAGATGAGTAAACTGAGATATGGAGAGATTAAGTGACTAAATTGTTAAGTAATTTGTACAAGTCTGCTGTGCACAGTGTCCATGACTGAACTAGGAATTGAATCTAGCTGTCTTTACATTAATTCTCTGTTCTCTAACACGGTGATCGTCAACGTTCTTTGGTCTGTGACTCACTAAATGGCCAAATAAAGTCCTGCAACCCACCACATCCTAGAGTCCTTTTTATCCACTATATCTTGTGGGATTTGGGGCGCAAAATAGTCATTTATTAGCCATTTTGTGGTTGGGACTACTGCTGCTGCTGGATGGGAGGCTTGTGAGGCTAGGGTTGTTGAGTTAGGCTGGTGCTGATAGAGGAGGAAAATGCTGGTGGGATTTCTTCTCTCTCACCTCTCCTTCCTTTGCCCACCTGTGCAGCCCTCAGCTCACTAAACAGGTGCTTCCTGTACATGGTGCTGAACACTGCATGGACAGAGGCAATGGGATTTAGGAGATGCTCTGGGGTTAGGTGATGCGTGGAAGAGGGAAGAAGAGAGACGAGAGGCAGAGTTGCAGTAGCAGCAGGAGGGGATTGAGCTATTCCTGCTGTCCCCTGCCTAGTTTCCCAGTGGGCCCTAGAGACTCAGTATTTTGCTATACCCTCAGCTGGTGTGGGTACTACTCATCAGATGCTGCTTCCTCTCAGCCCACCTCTAGCTTGTGCCCCACCAAATGAACAGCATTGCACTAACAGAAAATTGCTATGTATGTAAATCAGTTTGACTGGTGAGTGCGCTAGTTACTTGTTAACAAGTTTAGAAATGTAGGTGCCATGATGTCAATCCAAGTGAGAAGGAAGGTGAATAGCAAGGAGGGGAAAGCAGAGATAATGTAAACAATGTAATCAGTAATAAAAAACTGAATAAAGCTTGAAGGACACTCTGTAGGAATGGAATTGTCCAGAAACACATTGAGAGATACAGGTATGACACTATAGAAGAGGCAGCAAAATGTAATTGCTGCTGAGAGTGTAGATGATTTGGGATTATGTTGGCATTGGAAGAGGTGGTATTGATAGCAGCAACTAGAGAGTTACTGTAGGCAAAGTGATGCCATGAACTGAGTTGGCAGAAAGTTATAGTAGGTTAACAGATGAGAGGAATGAGAATTTCTAAGAGAAAACCAAAAAGACAGGGAAATGACTGGGAAGGTTTTGCTGAGCTTGCAACATGCAATGTTACTTAAAAAACAGAAGAATATGACCTTAAATCCAATCACTCTCAATTTATATGTAATCATTCTCCCTCTCTGGAAAGTTCCATTAATATGTTGAAAAATAATCAAGTTGTGTTAGATTTATTTTGCGAGCTGTTATGATGCTGAAGCACAACAGTAAGGCTATAAAGGAGCTATAACTGTCAACAAATGCTATTTCAAAATAAATGAAAGATAATTTTGTGGAGGAGTCTAAATGATTACATTGTTTAGGGGAAACTATGATATGGTTAAGGGTTTGTCTTCACTATCAGGGAGATCGACGCTGCTGCAATCAGTGCAGCGGGTGTCAATTTAGCAAGTCTAGTGAAGACCCGCTAAATCGACAGCAGAGCGCTCTCTGGTCAACCCTGGTACTCCAGCTCCCCGAGAAGATTAAGTCAAGTCAACTGGAGAGCATCTTCCATCAACGCAGTGCAATGAAGACACTGGGGTAAATCGACCTAAGCTACGTTGACTCCAGCTAAGTTATTCATGTAGCTGGAATAGTGTAACTTAGGTTGACTTACCCCGGTAGAGAAAACAAACCCTAAGTGTTAAAAAAAAGTGGAAAAGTTTAGATATTCTGGCTTATAAAGTAGAAAGTACAGCTGAAGTTAACGTCTGTTTTCATAGAAAATAATTGCAGAAGTTAATAGATAATCTTAAAACTGCTTATGAAGCATAAATATTGCTTTAGACCTTTCTGAGGATTTTAAAGAAGAATCATAGAATTGTAGGACTGGAAGGGATCTCGAGAGATCTTCTAGTCCAGTCCCCTGCATTCAAGGCAGGACTAAGTAGACCATCCCTGACAGATGTTTGTCTAACCTGCTCTTAAAAATCTCCAATTATGGAGATTCCACAACCTCCCCAGGCAATTTATTCTAGTGCTTAACTACCCTGACAGTTAAGAATTTTTTCCTAATTTCCAGCCTAAACCACCCATGTTGCAATTTTAAGCCCATTGCTTCTTGTCCTAGCCTCAAAGGTTAAGAAGAACAATTTTTTCCCTTCCTCCTTGTAACAACCTTTTATGTACTTGAACACTGTTATCATGTCCCCCCTTCAGTCTTCTCTTCCCCAAACTAAACAATCCCAGTTTTTTCAATCTTCCCTCATAGGTCATGTTTACGAAACCCTTAATCATTTTTGTTGCTCTTCTCTGGACTCTCTCCAATTTGTCCACATCCTTCCTGAAATGTGGTTCCCAAAACTGGACACAGTACTCCAGTTGAGGCCTAATCAGTACAGAGTAGAGAGGAAGAATTATTTCCTGTGTCTTGCTTACAACACTCCTACTTATACATCCCAGAATGATGTTTCGTTGTTGTGTGTGTGTGTGTGTGTTTGTTTGTTTTTTAAACAGTGTTATACTGTTGACTCCTATTTAGCTTGGAATCCACTAGGACACCCTGATCCCTTCCCGCAGTACTCCTTCCTAGGTAGTCATTTCCCATTTTAAATGTGTGCAACTGATTGTTCCTTCCTAAGTGGAAAACTTTGCATTTGTCCTTATTGAATTTCATCCTATTTACTTAGACCATTTCTCCAGTTTATCCAGATCACTTTGAATTTTGATCCTATCCTCCCAAGCATTTGCAGCCCCTCCCAACTTCATATCATCCGCAAACTTTATAAATGTACTCTGTATGCCATTATCTAAATCATTGTTGAAATATTGAACAGAAGAAGAAGACTGAAGAAAATTCAATAGACACTGCTGCAAATTTTTGAAAGAGCAATTGTAACTGGTTTTTCTTCCATGTGTTAGAAAAGTTAATCAGATTCCTTGGTCACATAAAACTACAAATGACATCATGCCAAATATATATAGATCTAAAAAGCTTAAGATTGTTGGGTGGAAATTGCCCCTAAAAGGTTTCTTTGATACATGAGAGGTACATATTCAGGATACAGTTTACAAAGACTTTTAACTGTGTTACCCATCAAAATGACATGGAGGTTTTGAAAGCAACCCTGAAGCACAATTTTCAGCATGAAGCATCTAAGAATGAGATTTCCCTAAGCCTGCTTACATCCAAAAATTAAAACTTCTACAGTGTGATCTGGTCCTAAAGTGCCAAAGTCCAATTTTCACTACAATTAACCTTGTAGTGTGGGCAGCTGAGTTAGTAGAAATGCTTTCATGTGCATTCAATTCTGTTTACTACAATGCAATCCATCTTGAACTCGGGACTTCACCATTGCCCAAGTAGTAGGCGAAGATGTTTTTACCCTGAAGGGCCATGTGGCTTCACACATTTGGTGTTTGTAACTTATTTGAACATGTAACAGAGGCATTTAGTGTGCTAATGAAGGAAACTGGAAGAACAACATGGATTTCAGCACATCAGCAAACTTGGACGTCTATCAATTGAAAATTGGCTTAAGCTAGAAACAACTAAGTGGATTGCCAGGGTAGAAGGGCTTGATGAGTTTCTCTGTAGACGTGCTTATGTGTCTAACTCAGCTAATTTTTAACGCACTTATGTGGGTTTTGTGATATACTGAAAATCGAGGCATATTTTTAGAAAGGGCCTGGAGTCATGTCCAGGGTTAACTATCTGAACAGACATCCCTGAAAATCAGGCTCCGTGTACTTCTCTTCTTCAAAGATACATGTTGTAATAGATCACCATTCTTTAGGTCAGTGCTCCTAACGTGAAAGGAGGCAGGAAACTCCAGTAACCAGGTTCTGAATGGCAGCATCACACTGTTCCTACTACAGAAATTCCTAAACCTCCTGAGATGATGTGAAGAATCTGTCTATGTACCGCTTACAAATTCTGTTTAGTTTTATGAAATTTCAGTATCACTGAATGCCTTAATGAGTAGTGAATCAGCCATGGGCTGACAAGGGTATCACCCACTCTGTCTGGAAGAAGCTACAGAACAATCAGAAGAAGTTGTTAAGGTGAACAACTTGTGCTCAGTCAGAACAATGTGTATGTTAAGGAAACTGCCTGAGCTGGGAGAACCAGTTCTACCCAGGAGGCATGAAGGGAAAGGAGGTTTGGAGAGTGGAAATTGCCTAAACAGGAGAACAAAAGGGCAGAGATGACAGCAAGGGGTATAGCAGAGTTCCTACTATAAGTACAGTACACCAGTTATCAGCTGGGACTTTAGTAATTTAGAATGAGCTCTGTCTCACTTCTTTCTAAGATGTTCGCTATCCTTGATCATCCAGATAAGTAAAAACCTGCATTCCCAACCTGTGTGTAACTGCCTCTTTGTCAAATATTGTACACACACAAATCAATGAAAAAATATTTCCATCAATAATAATTGAAAGTAACAAATAGAGGCCAAGTAAGAAAAATACCACTTGAGAGCTCATTAGGGTTTGATTTAAAGATATTGACTTTGTGTATGTTGACATGTGATATTGACAATTTGTGTTTTAACAGTTATAAAGTTTGAACTTTTTGAATCTCAACATCTACTGTCATTAAATAATTGTCTGGCCCCCTTCCATAATTTCCTGCAACTGTGAAAATTTAAATAGATAAGAGAAAAAGCTTAAAACCCATAATTTTGCACAGCTGTGAAAATTTAAATCAATAATATCTAAAAAATGGTTAACAATAAACATTGATATCTGACAAAATAATCAAAATATAACAATTGAATTCTGCCAGGCTTACCATTACATACAGCCCAGAGAAAAGTTTCCTTCATCCAGAAGACAGGCAAGTAACTCATACAGTTTCCAAGTCTCCCAGATTACTGTTAAGGACTCGTGATTCCCTTTTAAAGATGACGATGTCATGTCTGGCCTTGGTGTCAGTTCACTCACTCCAGGGAACTACAGCAACTGGTTGTAATGGAAGCTGAAAGGAACCTGAACCAGATGTTTCTGATCCTTGAAAAATCAAAGAATTCCCTATCCTGACCAAAATAAAAAAAGTATTTGAAAACCGCCCACTACGTGGTCCCAACAGGCTATGTATCAATACATAGGATTATTTGGAAAAGCCAGTTCCCAAGCACCATTTGGCATGAAGGATTTCAAAAGCTTTACATATAAAGATCACTCACCTACCACTGTAACATAGCCCTTAACACAGTTTTTAAAAAAAACTTAATGGACATACAAGTCTTAGCCTAACTGAGATTGAGATGACAATTAATATGAAAAGAGAGATGGCCAGGTACCTGTGCTAATATACTGAAAATTCACTAAACAGTTCCTTCTCAATCGCCCTAGGCCTGAGACAGAGCAACAAGTAGAGTCCAATAGTTGATTAGATTTAGACCTTGTTTTCAGTTTTATAGTAGCTAATAGAGTTTTCGTTAGTTTATTACCTTCCCTTTTTTCTTTTTCGTCTTAAAAAAAAAAAATCCCTTTTTTTGTTTGACTTAGAAAACTGTTACCTTTCTGTCCTTATTAAATTGTTATCCTCCCCTCCACAAGAAGAAGTATGCCCGGGCTTCAAGTGCTGTCTCTCCTGTAGAGAGGTGATATCAGTCAGCAACGGCCATTCGCACTGTATTTGCTGTTTGGATGACGCTCATATACCTCAGAAGTGTATCTTCTGTCAGAAATTAAAGGCAAGAACAAGAGAGAGCCGTGAACTAAAACTCAAGTACCTGATGATGGAGAGCTCTCTGAGTCCCGGCCTGAGACTCCCCTGGAGCAACGGTCCCTCATGAGACTAACATCCACACGACATCAAACTGTGGTGGAGTCAAAGAGCAAATCTACGGATTCCTCTCATAAGAGCTTGAAAAAGAGGGCCGCAAGTCCCGAGGCTGAACAGATCAGGAAGAAGAGATCCCTGGCAAAATCAGTGACCTTGGTACCCATGGAGTTGCAGCACAATAGCCATGAGGCATTAGGTTTCTCGGTTACCAGTACCACCACCAAACCTAAAGACCCGAGGGGCACAGGCTCAATGGCGTTGACACCATGTGACAGAAGAGGAGATAGATACCGTACTGCCTCTACTAAAACAGCACTGCCGGAGACAAGGAAGACCGTGGTACCAAGCACTTTCATCAGGGAGCCCTCTTCTGGACCATAAGAGGCTACGGTCACCACAGACTCCAGCACCAGCAAGCCAGCTGAGACACATCCCACTGGAATTTCGTTTCTCCAGGGACCCACTCGTTTCAGAAATGCCAGAATCCCCATTACTCAGTACCGGCATACCAGCACCTTCTACATCTGTCTCCGGAATCCCCCATGGTTCCAAAACACTTACCACCAGCCTTTGTGTCTGCTCCACCTTTTATTAAGCGAAGAGACAGACAAGGAAGAGGATGACAACTTATCTTTAGCCTGGAGGAACAGCTCAGCAGAACAACATCCAGGAACCCCTCAACTGCAGCCACGTACAGAACCTCCACCACCAACTTGGTTTGGACACCCTTGGGTACCACCACCCATGCCCTTTGCGCCACCCTAGTGGCCATACCCCTGGACAGCATACAGACACCAGCTATCTAGGACCTCAGGTGTCTCCCAGAGGGAGAGAAGAAGACTATCCCCCTCAGCCTCCCTTTCTAGACCCTTTGAGGAGCAGGAGACTAGACTGGACAAGAATATTACTCCGTCAATGAGTATTTCCTCATCCTTGCCAGATGAGGTTGTGATGCCTCCTCCACCTTCAATGGCAGATGATTCTAAACAATTTCAGGACCTCACCAAGAAGGTTGCAGATGCACTTCAGATTCCCCTTGAAAAGGTAAAGGATTTGCATCACAAATTGCTGGACACCTACACATGTCCTCATCATCACGGATTGCGCTTCCGATCAGCGAGACACTATTAGACCCAACTAAGATCATTTGGCAAATGCCGGCCTCAATAAAACCCACATGTAAAAGGGCAAACAAAAAATACTATGTCCCCTCTAAGGGTGTGGATTTTCATTTCTCACACCCATCTCTGAACTCGCTTGTCGTAGATGCTATAAATGAACATGGAAGACAGCACCATGCTAAATCAGCTCCCTACAACAAGGATTGGAAAACACTGGATCTATTCAGCAGAAAATCATATTCCTCCCCATCCCTACAGTTTGCAAATTACCAGGCCCTGATGGCAAAATATAACCGTATCAACTACAAAAAACTTAATGCATTTATTGATCACCTCCCAAATGATCAAAGAGAGCAATTCCAAGCCATCATTGCCGAGGGCCAACTGCTAGCAATGACAGCGCTACAGACAGCTTTAGATGCCATGGAAACAGCGGCCCAGTCTATATCAATAGCAGTGGTGATGAAGAGCGCTTCCTGTCTTCACCTTTCCAGTCTATCAATGGAAGTACAAACGACAGTGGGGGATCTTCCATTCGAGGGATCCAAACTCTTTGCAGAGAAGACAGAGGCTTCACTTCATAGACTGAAGGACTCAAACGCCACGCTACACTTCTTAGGGAGCTATACACGGGCACAAAAAAGAAAATATAGTAAGACACAAATATTGCAAAGATCCTGACCGACCCAGTTTCCTCCACCCCAAAGATATTACAAACCCCAATAGAAGAGACATCGGCTGCAGAAACAAAAGCTGACAGCCACCCCAAACTTCAACAGTACAGCCATCAATGTCAAAGCATCAGTTTTGATACATTGGTTGGGGCCCCAAGTTACCACTCCCACCATCCGTTGCTCCAGTATTCAAACCATCTACATCCCTTCGGACACTGCCTTGCTCTTTTTCAGCAAAACTGAAAAAATATATCATCAGACAAATGGGTACTGGAGATCATTTCCAAGGGTTATTCAATCCATTTTACCTCCCTCCCTCCCCGTCCGTCTTCAGGGACCTTTCTCACGAGAGACTGTTCCGTCCGGAAATAAACCACCTGCTAAGCCTCGGTGCTATCGAACCAGTTCCCGATCAACTCACTGGGAAAGGTTTCTACTCCAAATATTTCCTGATACTGAAAAGGAACAGAGGATGGAGACCCATTCTAGATCTGAGAGCACTAAACAAATACATAAAAACACACAGATTGAAGATGATTACACCAGCAACAATAATTGTATCTCTAAACCAAGGAGACTGGTTAGAAGAGGCTGTGACTGGTAATGCCTGAAGAACAAGCCTAGCATGTCTGGACATGGAGGTGAAGCTTAATACAACTAACCAAAGTACAGTTAATTTTGTGAAGCAGCTAGCCACCAAAAACAATGCATCATTTATTTTACTGTGAATATGAACGGTTTGACAGTATACTCAGTAGTGATGACCATAGGATAACTATTTACCATTTTGTCAGTAACTGTTCAGGTTGCTTCAGGGAGTGTAAACCTGCTTAAACTGGTTCAGGAGTTGCAGCGTCAAGATAGATAAATAGGAATCATAATGGCTTGATTAGTGCCTTTAGAGTTAAGAATATTCTGTACTAGCATTTTCTTTATAAGTATCCTAATTATGTAGTAGTTTGGCTGTTCGTTTTTATTTTCAAACTTACGGCAGGGAAATTTAAAGATTGCCCTCTGATCATGCATACTTTTCCTAGAATGTTTGCATTATGGATCCAAATACTCAGAACTGTTCTGGTGTATACTATAAATATGTGCTACAAATTTAGCCATTTCACTTACTTTCCTTATATGACCTCATTAATATGTATCAATGGGGCCTCAGACCTTACAGCAAACCAAAACCAAACATTTTCTATTTAAAAACGACAGTACTATGTGTAATGGATGAACTGTAGCCTTAACTGTAACTTTAACCTTAGTGGTTTCAGTACAGTATGTGAATCCTGCCCTTAATTTTTGCTGGTGCACAAGGGGAAAGAAGGTACAGGAACTTCTCTTCTCCCAAGCATAAAGGTAAGATTCTTCCATATTGCTCAAGATCAGTATAGGGCATACATTTTCAAACTGTGGGGCATGCCCCAGGGTATGTGACAAGGTTATCCTGGGGGCACTAGGACCTGAGGTGACGTAGAACATTACTACAGCCTTGCTGCTTTCTAAAGAGTAGGAGCTGACTGAGGCAGTGCCTCTCTGCAGGCAGGAGCACCGGCAGTGGCTGGCATACAAGGGGAGGTACCAGGGCAAAGGATGGAGAATGTGCCCATCCCTACAGTGCCTGTTACTGGACTGGCATGCAAGGGAAGGGCACAGGAAGAGGAGTTGGAGAGTGAACTCGCCCCAGAGTGCCTGTTACTGCCCTACCCACGCCCTCACATTCTGCCCCACATTTGCCCTGGATGCTGGGCCAGTGACAGCAGGCAGCAGCACAGGGATTGAGGTCTGGGCAGCAGCATGGAGGAAGCAGCTGGAGCCAGTGAGTGGAGTCAGCAGGCACAGCCTGGTGTAGTGATTGCGGCCTGACAATGGGAAGAGAAGGGTTGGCTGGAGCTGCAGGAGGGGCTGCAAGGGGGTTGGGGGCAGCTGAGCAGGGATTGGGAGCAGAGCTGTCTGTGGAGGAGATGGAGAGGGAGAAACAGGGGACACTCATGAGACACTGAATCTCTGAAGTTTGGGAATCTCTGGTGTTGCCGTCAGTACGGCTACATTTTAGTCACGGGTATTTTTAATAAAAGTCATGGACAGGACACGGGCAGTAAACAAAAATTCATGGCCTGTGACCTGTCCATGACTTGTACTATACCCCTGACTAAATCTTGGTAGTGCTGTGGGTGCTCATGAGGGGGCCACGGGTGCTCATGAGGGGGCGTGGGCATGTGGGGAGGACTTGGGGAGGCGGGTGCATGGGGGGGGCGCAGGTGCTTGGGGGGAGGGTGGCCCGAGGGCACCATGGGTGCTTGGGGGGGGGGGATCCGGGGGTGCTTGTGTGGGAACACGCTGGAGCTGGGGGTAGGTGGGTTGGGGGGGCTGGCAAGCAGCAACATGTCCCTCCGCACATTGCCAGCTTCTAGCTCCGCACATTGCCAGCCCCGCAGCTCCCATTGGCCAGGAACCGCGGCCAATGGGAGCTGCGGGAGTGGTGCCTGCAAGTGGAGGCAGCGCGCGGAGCTAGGTGTTAAGGGAGGGACATGTTGCCATTTCCAGGGAGCCCCCCCCGCAAGGTAACCTCCCACCCAGAGCCTTCATCCCCTCCCATGCCCCAAACCTCAGCCCTGAGCCCCCTCCCATACCCAAACTCCTCCTGCTGTGGGGTTGGGGGACAATGTCCTGAGCTGCTTGGGCAGCCCCAGAGCCAGCCACACCAGCTGCTGCAGAGGTCATGGAAAGTCACGGAATCTGTGACTTCCGTGACCTCTGCCACAAACTCGCAGCCTTAGCCATCAGTTTACTCACTTCCTGGTCTGCAGTTCTTACAGCATGTCAACTCCCAGTTTTTACCATGTGTGGCGCTGTCAGGAGTAAGCGCAAGCCTTGGGTGTACATTGCTCGTGATCAGAGTAGCAGCAAACAGCACCTTGCGGTGAACAGATTATTATGGCAGGAGACCACAATAGGCAATATTTTTGCTGCTCCACCCCAAGTAGGATATGTAAAACCTAAAATACAACTTTTGACTTAAACCCTTAATATTATCTCTTGTTAAGTGTCTCTTGTGGTTTAACCTTTCATCTGTTACAAAATCACAGTGCTACAAATATTACATTTAATTCTTCAACTTTTTAATATAGTTAACCTGTCATAGCTGGTCTCCTTTCTTCACTTGTTTTATTTTTCATGTGTTTCAAATAAGCTATTAATGTCAGCTACTTATGCAAATGAGAGGTGTAGATATCCCTGAAGTATGCCACTTCAAACTGTTGAACTGTAAATCATTCCAAATTTAGCTACTGTCCACATTAATACATCTGCCTTTTTTTGTTATATCGTTGAAATGTCTTTGGTGATTTAAAATTTGGTTAAATGGCTGAAAAAAGGGTTAATCTTTCCAATAAAACAGAATTTTACTCCTTTACAAACATATTTGTGCTTTGAACCTTTTGTGTCATTTTTATACGATCTGCAGCCTTCAAAAATCCCATTGAAGCCAAAGAATCCAAAACAGATGGAATTTTTGTCAGAATAAGGATTTTGAGCCCAAAGTATCCAAATGTGAGCTATTATAGGGTCTTTTATTAGAGTAAAGATTGCATCCTTTACTGGGAATGGGCATGTATGATCTTACAACCCACAAAAGTGAGGACATTCAATAAGTATTCCTTGTCCCCTTAACTCTGCTGCTTCTCTTGAAGACATGATGATAGGATGTTGGATATTTCATTACAGGAGTATGTAACACTGAACAATGGGAGATGCCAGTAAGAAATAATATATTTAAATATACATTAAAAAGACTTAACGTGCAATTCAGTAAAACATTACCCACAGCAATAAATAGTTCCACAGATTTTGTATTTTCAGTGTTTAACTGTAAATGTTTATAAAAATACATAACCTTACTATGATAAATCCCTGGCATCGTTGATGACCAGTCTAAAAAGTGACTGTGACAAAAAACGACACCATCATATTCTTTAGATTATAAGTGTGTGCTAGATATTTTACAGGCTCCTGCCCTAAGAGTTGGCAGTCTAAATGGGCAACATGCAAGCAAGCAGAGTAGGGGAAATTGATGCAACACAATAATTTTTTTTCAATTGTTTTGCCGTTGCCTGTTTTCCCCGTTTAGTTTTCCTGCAGCCTTTGCCTGTTTATGTTAATGCAAGCTCAGTTGCATTTTTGTTGGTTGTTTTTAGCCCTTGCCTGATTTTTCTTTCTTTCTCTCTCTCTCCTTTTCTTTTTTATATTTTTTATTGTAACCCTTTCTCTTCTTTTTTGTGTTTTGGTTTTTAAACCTTGCTTTCTATTTGTATTGCCTTTAAAAAGTGTTTATTTTTTAACATTCCCAATTGATCTGGTTTGTCATTAGATCCTTACCTAATACCCTGCAGATATACGTGCTGCTTCCAGCTGGACTTTCTTCCTCTCGGGGGAGCAAGGGCCTTTTATAGGCCACCCTAGGAAGGTTAGAGGTGGAGGTCTTGCTCAACATGTTGCTTGTCACAGGGGAATTGCTGGGGGAATGTTCTCTTGATGCTGTTCCCTTTCAGTGGTCTCAGTGTTGGTGTGTATGGCAGAAAGACTGATGGACTCCGTCCCTGCTTCATCTGTGGCTTTCTGCTCTTCCAAAGGGAGCTGAGGCCTTTTAGGGCATGTCTACACTAAAAATTGTTGTCCTTTTTTGAGCAACAGGGTGGTGTATCAGTGTAGACAGACACTGGGTGTTCTGCTACCGTGTTATGAACTTAGTGCTACCCCTGGGGGAGGTGCCGCCTGACCCTGCCAGCAGGTAGGGAATCTTGGGGGACAACTACTGCACTGGTGGGGTGCAAAATAAACTTTATTAAGAAAATGCAAAAACAGGGAAAATTCAATAGTGAGGGGTATGGGGTTTGTTAAGGTAGACAATTGGGGAGGGGTTTCTTTTAGTAAATAGGATAGGGGGTTTCAATAGTGGGGTACAATACAGTGGGGTACAATACAGTTGGTAACCAATTAACACTGAAGTATAAATGTAACAGGTAGCTAACAATTTCTATGTAAAGGGTGTGTCACAGCAGCATATAACTAACTAACAGTTATGGGTAAAATGTGTTAAATAACCAACAACTCTAGGTAAAAATGTGTCACAGTGGTGTAAATGTAAAATGTGAGGGGTGTTAGAGAGAAAAAGGGTAACCAATGGGGTTTTATGCTAGACTTCAGTAATACAATTGAGGTTTGGCAGCAGTAGGAGCGGGGTGAGCACATGGGGGAAGGGATTAAGAGAGAGAGAGAGACACAGAGAGCAGACAGGCTGCAAGTTTAAACAGTAGAGAGACTGCAACGAGTGACTTGGGAGCTCGGGGGGAGACACGGGCAAGCTCGGGTGGGGGTTAGGGCAGCGGGAAGACAGACTTAACCACAATTATACAGAACACAGCAAAATCTTATCTATGATCTAACTTAACCAAGACTACCCAAATTAGCAAGTAACAGAACACAGTGCAACAATTTTTTAAACCTAACTTACAGAGCACAATACAAACAATTCTTTAAACCTAACTTAACCACAGCTATGCAAAATGAAATTACAACTTATCTAGACTAAGAACCTGATTCTAATAGGTGCACCTTACACTATGCCGCTTCTTTGATCGGGAGGGGGAGCAGTTCCGGAGGGCAGAGTGGTGTGTGCCCAGGGTACACCCCGGGGGGGGGGGTTAACTAGTGGTGGCTGCAGCAGTGGGGTGGCTGCAAGCTGGCAGCCCAGGATACAGTCCAGGAAGGCACAGCCTAGCAGTGGCACAGGCTTATTTCTAGCAGCAAAGGCGCTGCGGAGCAAGAAACAGATTACAGATACAGACCAAGGAGTTAGCTTGGGTCTGTCTGCTGGGGAAACAAGGCCAGCAGCTAGGACAGGGGGAGTTTGCAAGAGGGAGTTCTTACCAATCCCCAGGACAGCAGCAAGCACAGTGACAGGAACGGCAGTAGCATCGGAGGATGGAGAGAGGACTCGAATCGCTTACAATAATCAGGAGATCTCCAGGCACAAATTCGTTGTTCGTGGGAGGGGAGTTTAAAAACGGGGGTACGCTCAAAAACAAACAAGAGCGGGGAGAGGGCCCCCCAAAGACCCCTAGCTGATCAGACCAGGTGGCAAAGCAAGGACCTCCTCCGAGGTCTGATCAGAAAATGTCCGGCTTTAAAGGCAAACTCAGGCAGTTTCCCACCAGTACTTTTGATTGGCTCCTCTTGATACAGGGGAGGAGAGAAGGCTGCAGGTAAGCATAG
This sequence comes from Emys orbicularis, assembly GCF_028017835.1. Taxonomy (NCBI): domain Eukaryota; kingdom Metazoa; phylum Chordata; order Testudines; family Emydidae; genus Emys; species Emys orbicularis. Next base: position 201,698,411 of record NC_088685.1, on the reverse strand, counting down.
GCATGCCTGGGCATGTTCTAAGCCACAGGTATGACTCATATGTTTAGTTAGTTGGCCACTTCAGGTCTTGCATTTCTGGGCAGCGCCCCCCACACCGAGCCCGGGTCTGAACAAAGGAACCAAACAAAGAAGCAAGAAGCCCCCTCCCCTGGCAGAGCAATGGCTCCAGTTAGTCTGTACAAGCCATTCCTATGAATAGGGCTGTGACTTTAGTTAGCACAATGGCCGGGAGGGGCGGCCACACAGGACAAACAGAAAGGAGAGGGGGGAAAAGGAATGCAGCAGGGGGACAGCTGTAACAGACACCGCCTTTAGGGATTACAGGTCCAAAAAATCCTAGTATAGGCAAGGCATTACAAACACAGTCACTACTCCCAAAGAGTTTACAATCTAAGTACTAGATTGTGCCAACTTGGCATAGTCCTGCACTGGGCATAGGGTGGCAGGTAGTACGTGGGGGAAGGGTCAGAGTTGAGCTGCTTCCAACCTTAATTCCCTTATATGTATGCACCATAATATAGTCTTCAATTACATGATCACATTCGAGTTTTGTTTTGTTTTTCCACAATACCCCTGCCTCATTCAGTGCACAAGATGGATGATGCTCAGGGAAGGGGTCAGGTTTTGTAGTATATGAGGCAAGGGGCTACAGAAAGAGACATGATTGTCTGATAGTTAAGGCAGTTGAGTGCCACCCTGGAGAAATGGATTCGATCACTGCCTCTGCCACAGAATTCCCACTTGATGGTGGGCTTGTCACTTAAACCAGACTTTTCACAGATGGTCGTTAATTTTGTGTTCCTCGTTTTTTTATGCCTGACCTGAGATAACTGGGGATAAACTTGCAGAGCTGCTGACCACTGCAACTGAAGTCAGGGGGAGCTATGCTTTGTAACATATAAAGTGCTAAAAATGGTTAACACACTCAGAAATCAAGTCCTATCCAATTCAAGTTTGGCACTCAAAATTTATGGATGTTTGTCAGTGTTGGTCTTACTTGCTTTGTGTCCCATCTGTAAAATGGGGATAATAATATCTCCCTACCTCACAGGGATATTGTGAACATATATTAAATGTTTGTGAAGCACTCAAATACTATAGTGATGAACACCATAGAAAAGCCCATTAGGAAATTAATTCTGTTTTCAGTTCGAGGTGTACATTAAACAAGGCCCAGGGCCACACATTAAATTATGAGAATAAAAAGGAATACCCATTAATCGATCACCATTGATCCTGCACACCAAATGAAACACGGGTCTTGTAGGAAAACAGTAAGTGGCTGTGTAATTAAAGACAGTTTTATAATGCATATGCACAAGGAGGCCAAATTAAGGGTGCACTGGCAACTTTAATTCTAGAATTTAAGTTTCAATGCTTGCCTTTGCAACCTTAATGTTCTTTTAACATAGAAAAAACTAGTTAACATATATATATATATATATATATATATATATATATATATATATATATATATATATATATATATATATATATATATATATATATATATATATATATATATATATATATATATATATGTTAACTAGTTTTTTCTATTACACAGCTGTGGCTTACACACAAAGATGTTGAACTTTCTTAAATACAGGGAGCAGATGTGTTGAGTTATTCTAATTATTACCTGCTTACTGCTGTGTCAGTAAGCTTTTACTACTTTCTACACCTGTTATTACTAAGGCCCTGTGTAAATTATGTTTAAAAAATAATCACGGCAGCGTTACAGGTGTTTTAATGTCACAGGATAGGCACGGTGGCCTATTTTCCCCCTTTTTCTCTCGATGTCCCCCCCCCCCCCCATCTGCTACAATGTTTCCAACAGAGGGGAGGTGGAAACAGGCATCCCACCTTCCGCCTCCCTGCTGAGGCCCTGGCTGCTCGTGGGGGGTTGACAGGCTAGTCCAGGCCTAGAGGGGAGCAGACAGGTGGTGGGCAGGTTCCATCCTGGGAGGGGGTGCTTCTCAGCACATGGCACTGGCCATTCAGCCCAGCTCTGGCCCAGACCACTGCTGCTGGTTCCTGGCCGGCAGGGGGAGAGGGGAAACACCGACCACATGTGGCGATTAGCAACCCCAGATCGGCCAGCCTCATAGTGACCCAGCGACACCCCAGGAGCTGAAACCAGGATCCACCACTTGGAGCATGAACAGTTGTGTGAGGGGGCCCTGCTCTGATGGGAAGATTGGGGTGAGTGAGATCCATACCCCACCCTCATCCCCCTGCCAGAGCAGGCCCCGTTCGCATATCTTCAGTTTCACTCACACACACACACAGCAGGGTCCCTCAGTGCCCCCACCATTTCCCCTGGAACTGGGTATTTCCAGTTCCGCCTCCCCATGGTTGGAAAAATCTAGTGTTGGGCTAATTTCACTATTTCCATGCGGTCCCTGAAATTGTGATTTACACATGGCCTTAGTTATTACTAAAAGGTAATGCAGCTGTGAGAGGGTAAAGATGGATTAGTTTCTGGCTGATGCATCAAACATGGAATAAGGACCCAGTTCTTCCAACCATTTCCCCAAGTTATCACCCTTTCTCATTGGAGTAGTCATATTGACTTCAGTAGGTCCATTCATCTGAGTAAGTGCTACTTGCTTAAGTGTTTGTAGGCTCAGTCCCTGTGTTGGCTGCAGAATCTTTATTACTGGTAACCGTGTGCGAGCTTTACTTTCAGATACCAGGCAGAGTCTTCTGGGCTCTCACCTAGAAAAATCATCATCTTAATTGCAAACTGAGCCAGTCTGATACAGAATAATTTGAGGGATGATAAACATGAAACCCCATAATGCCATTTTCTTAGTTACTCTTCAGAGTATGACACCACTGTGGGCACAATCCAACTACTATTGAAATTAATGGAAACACTCCCATTCACTTCAGTGAACACCGGATTGGACCTTGAAAGATTTTTTCATCATATAAAAGCAAAATATGTATATAGAGAAATCTTCAGTGATTTAAAATATTTTATTGCATCTAAACGGTTGTATATAGGATTCAGGTTTCCAGCTATTATATTAATAGAATTTGTCATCTTAGTCAAAAATTCACTTCTCTTTTTATGGAAAAAATACACCTTTTCATCTGTGTTTTGATAATGCATTTACAAAGCAATTATCATCTCAAAAGTTCCCTGAGTGCTTTACAAACAGTATCTAGCACCAAGGAAAAGCAGCCAGCTCTGGGCCAGAGGTGTAAGCCAGGCAGATAACAGATACACAGCCCTATACACAACAAAGGAGAGCGGAATGTAATTACAGCTTTGAAATTCCATCAGAAATACAGTGATACAAAGTGTAACCAAAAATAAATAATTGTTCTGTAAATCTGAACCAACACTTTACAATTAACGTTGGGTTTGGGGGGATTTTTTGTAAATATGCATGGTGACATTATTTATATTTAACAAATTTAAAGTGCTAAAAATCCTTACATTTTCCAACTTGTCCACCAGCGCATTCTGATAATATAATGAAACTTGGTATGCATCATTTTATATAAACTAACCCAAAGCCTACTGAAGTCAAAGGAAAGACTCTCATTCACTTCAGGTGGCTTTGAATTAGTCCATAATGATGAGTGCAAGGGGGAGAGTTTAGGGAGCTCCAGGAGCTTTAAATCAGAATTTCTTGAGATTTAAGAACATTTTCATTACACAAGCCTTGTTTTTCTTTTAAATAAAATCCATGCAGGGTTAGATATAAACGATATTGATCACTTAAGAGAGACATGCATGTAGAGATTCTGCAAAAAGCAGTATTGATTAGCTTAAAACAATATTTGGAGTAACTTCCATATATAATCTGAAAAATCCTTCTACCTGGCATAACCCTTTTCTTTGATTACCTTAGTTTTATTTGACTCTATTCCTAATGTCCTAGAATGACTTGTCATTCAGAAGGAAAGAGAAAAAAGTGCACATGATTGTGTGACAGGCCAGTAGGTGGCTCCTTTTGTATGTATCTAGGGCTGTGAGAGTTTTTGCCATTTGTTTTAACCTTTTCAAAGTGTGTAGGAGGCTTTGATTCACATGCATGAATTCACAAATTATTACTGTTGTTTAGTTTAAGCTTTGTGTTGGAAAAAAAAGTAAAGAAATCCAAGTCTGTTCACTGAGCTAGTAAGAAAAGTAAATAAAAACAAAAAAATCCTTTTCTCTAAAACTCTTCTTAAAAAAGCCACACAAATAAAGTGCAGAACCTACTGATTGTTAAATTGTAAAATCTTAGTCTTTCCGGTATTCTTTTATAGCTAATGTGCACTTATATGAATTTGAACGTGCTAATCTTCTCAAAACATTTACCTTTTGGATATTAACAGGTTTTGTTGTGGGTTCTTTTTAGCTTGTTAAATTTCTGCACAATATTCAAGCTTTTCTAAGCCAACAGCAAAACACTTAATAGAAAGTGTTTCTCTTAGTAAGAAACTAGTGTAACAATAGTCTGTTTTCTTCAATTGCCTGAAGGTTGGGCTTGGTTCATCTTGGTTGGCAGGCACCTTTAGACTTGGAAATAAGCTTGTGTGAATAATGCTCTCTGGCTTCTGTCAGGATGAGTTATGGACGTATTAAAAAAAGTTATCCTAACTTCATAAATCAATCTGATAGTTAACTTTGTTTTGGTTATTAATTTAATGTTCCTATTAATGTTTCTTTGGTTGTCAGCTATTTATCCATGACAGTAAATCTCAGTTATGAGCTAGTGCATGTTTATTTAAGGAAAAGAGTGAGTGTAAAAAACACCCTGCATTAGGCAGTTCATCTGCGCAGGAGTTGCCAACCTGCTTTGTAAGTGACGTGATACAGTGAAGTTTGCTAAACTTGTTTCAAGCTAATGTCTACTGTTGTTTTTAGCAAGATTGGTTAATAACGTATGCTGGATGTGTGAGGTCTGCTAAACTTTAGGGGTGGGGAGGGAGAAGCCAGGGAGCCATACCTGTCAGAAGCTAAACTCCAGTGGAGGTGAAATAGTTTAAATATTTCATGGGGGAGAGGAGGGGAGCACATCCACCAGCAAGTCTGAGTTAAGTCCAAGCCTTTTTGATAAATACCAGGAATCAAAGCAGTTAGAAATTGTTCTATTACTGAGATGCTAGAGGAAATATGTTACTAATTCATAGAGCAACACAGCTCTGAGAGCTAGAAGCCTGCATAATAAACCGAGTACTTCTGAGATAGTGCCGGCACACTAGCTGCATGTTCTACAACAGCATTTTTAGCCATGTTCAACAGTGTGCTTGCTATCGCTCCTCCATTTGTTGAATTCAGGATGACCTTTGCATGAATAAAGTCAAATAGGATTAAGGCAGGAATTTTCAACAATGGGAAAGAGCAACAGATGTAGCCGACTTTGAACGTGGGAGGATTGTTGATGCACAGTTGCCTAAAGGGAGTGTCTATGGTGACAAAAAGGTGGTGGTGGGGGAGGGGAACAACAATTTTTTAAAAAATAATTGCATAAGAGAAAAGAAAATACATGAAAAACAATCTACACTGCAGGAGTGATTCCAGATTTTATTTGAATCAAACAGCTTATATTTTTTGATCCACTGCGTCCTTTTTATTATTATTTCACCCTTTCAGAAGCTATGGATATACACCCTGTGTCTGTAAAAGAAATTACTTATGTCTGTCTTTGTGTACAGCAGGTATTCGATCCATAGTTTTTCTTCAATAGTTTTTTTTTAAATCTATATGGCTAAATATTAAGGGAAGGACAGGATGTAGGAATAATGGCATTTTTCCTGGATTTTAAGTTAATATTTCTCCAAATCCTGCTTATTTATATAATACATTGAAAATACAGTTTGATTTCTACAATACAAAACATATAGATGTATCCCAAAAGTGGAGCCAATGTAAGCACTCTGGAAAAGTTGTGGTAGACAGTACTGAGTAATAAACATTTTATTTATATACAGTGAGACTTGATTAATCCATTCCTGTTTCTTATCTAAGATTTGTAACCAGTCTTATACTGTGGGCACCCACATGTTTGATAATCTAAATTCATTTTAATCCATATAAAAATGGAAATTGCACAATATTTTTGGTTAATGTGTTTAGTAAATCATTTTCATAGGTTATAAATGTGTTCATTTGGTTGTTGTTTTTTTTAATTCATTCTGAGCATCACCATTAATTAATGCTGTTAGAGCTACTTTTTTTCCTGAAAAGAGCAGCATTTCACTTTAGTAGATAATTGTGTTAATCCCCTAAATGATCCATCATAGTCTGTAGTGATGAATAACACACAATTTTTTAAAATAGCTAATGTGTAATTTGGTAAAATCATCTTTAAAAAGCATGCAAGATTGTGTCCTTCAGCTGAGTAAGTAGAAGGGTCTTTAGAGAAGATATCTGGGGTATTCGCAGGACAATTCAAAACAATTAAAGCAAACATGTTATTACTGGTATAAAAGAGAATGTTAATAAACTTCATTGAATGAATGTGGTAAGAGCCCACCCTGAAAGTTAAGAGCCTGATCCAATGCCCATTGAAGTCAAATACAGTCCTTCCATTGACTACAATGGATGTGAGACCAGGACCTAAATGAACATCATAATATTTGAAATCAGATTAACTTCTACTAGGTATAAACAAAACAGGTAACATGACAAATTGAATAGGTAAAGTAGCTTACATTATATAAATGGGTTAATGAATACAACCGTTCTGAAATGTGTTAAAACATAAAACAAGGCTTCTCTGAATGTTGTAATTTTAAAAAGAAAATGAGATAAGGAAACCGTTCTCAAAACAAATGACAGCATTTATTTAGGAAGAAAAGTGAAAGGTGCTGAAAATATTAACACAAGGAAAAAACTATACTAATTGTGTACTGATAATTAAATCATATTTAGCCATTGCATTTTTGATTAAAAGAATCATTTTAAAGACAAACTTCCTGCTGATAATTTGAGGCCAGTTGTATAATCTGACATCTAAAATGAATGAGAAATTGATGTCTCATTCTGACTTTAAAAATGTATGAGAGTATTATGTTTGTACTGTAGACCAGGGTTTTCAATTTTTTTCATAGTGTGGACCATATCTTAATAGTAAAACAGTCTCATGGTCCACGTCACCCCGTGATCCTGCAGACCAGCTCCCCTCCATTCATTATCACATGACATCTCTGCAGCAGCTACAGCATAGAAAAATCCTAGTAGGGAGGTACGGCCCTGATCCTGCAGACATTTATTCACATGCTTAGCTTTAAGCATGAATGCTCCTGTTGACCTCAGTGGGACGACTCACGTGCTTAAAGGTGATCATGTGGGTAAATGTTTATAGGATCCGGGGCCTATGTGTGTAATTTAACAAGTTGAAAGGAAGAGACTGGGGCTACATCTACACTACAGGGGGGGGGTCGATTTAAGATACGCAAATTCAGCTACGCGAATAGCGTAGCTGAATTCGACGTATCGCAGCCGACTTACCCCGCTGTGAGGACGGCGGCAAAATCGACCTCCGCGGCTTCCCGTCGACGGCTCTTACTCCCACCTTCGCTGGTGGAGTAAGAGCGTCGATTCGGGGATCGATTGTCGCGTCCTGACGGGACGCGATAAATCGATCCCCGAGAGGTCGATTTCTACCCGCCGATTCAGGCGGGTAGTGTAGACCAGGCCTGAGAGCCAGCACCATATGAGCAGCCAGTTCTCCTAGGACTAGCAGCAACTATTCTGTGGCCCACAGTTTGATAACCACTATTGTAGGCTGTCTCTACAACAGAACAGATTAATTCCCTGCACAAGTATTCTACCCAAAGAACATACTAATATTCATCCTCTGAACTGACCTCCAGTCAGGGTGTGGCTAAGTGTGTGTTTGAAATATGGCTATGAAGTATTCTATATAAGGAAACAATGCAATCTGTAAAGCACAATGTACACTTTACAGAGTATTTTACCACTAAGAAGGTAACTAAGTGCACAGAGACTGCTTGGATTCATGGGATGTATGTGGTAGAACATCCCCCAATACAGTGTATTCTACTTCCTCCATGTATTCTGCTGGAGCAGAGTTTTATGGGGCAGGACAAGGGCATGTTTTGGGGGCTATCAGATGCCAAGGTAAAGGTAACCCTTTTCTCTCCCCAAGACAAACCCCTCCCTAGTCCCCCCAGAATAGAGACTCTTTGAACAGCTGTCAAAAAGACCAGGTGCCTGATGGCACTGAAATCTAGAAGACTGCTCTAAACTATGCAGCTGTATCTTAGGCTCCTCTAATAAATTAGTGTCTGGAGATGCTGTAAAATGGACTCAGAAGGACTAATTTTTAAAATTAGGCTTGTGTAGGAAATCATGGCCCCATATAGACACCATAGTCATCAGTGGAGTTTGCACCTGGGATCTTCAGCACCAAAAGCATAGAACTCTGCCGCTTGAATTAAAGGAGTAACCCATTCAGTTGTAAATTGCGGATTTTATTCTCACTCAGGCCAGCGATTAGAGAGAGTGTAACAGGGGCCCTGCTCCACCCCCGTTTTCTTCCCTGCAGAAACTTCAGGGAGTCCTTCAGTTGTGTTCTCAGTGAAGCCTCATTTCTAGCCCCCTTTACCACCATCACCACAGTCCCTTGTGCTCCCAACTATTTACAATGTTTGCCAAGGTTTAGGTCCTCTCAGCAGGACCTGAGGGGAACAGAGGTCGCCCTCTGTGTGACTAGCCCTGTTCTTCTCCTCTCTCCCCATTGCACATCCTTCCTGTGTCTCTTTTATCAGCCCTGGGCTGATGGAGGCAACTGACTTTGTTAGCCCTGATCAGCTTCTCCAGGGTCACTAATTAGCCTCTAAGTGATCAGAGTGCAGGCTCACTTACTCACTCCCTGCACTCTGTCACAGGGAGACATGATCATATACTCTGAGCACAAGAATGTGTGCATAATTGTTTGCCTAGATTGTGTGCATACATTAATTGATAAAAATGTCTAATATAATAGACCTTACTTTGAAACACCTGGGCTTCTTTATGTATTCAAATGGACGCTGATTCAGAGCCCACTGAAGCCAATGAAAAGACTGCCACTGAGTTCAATGGGCTTTGGATCAGGCCCACGGTGAACAACGTTTCTTTCGCCTCGAGTTACATGAACAGGTAGGCATAGGTAAGAGCAGCTTCCTGCTTTTTAATAATAGTTATTTTTTATTTTAAATTTAAGAACAGTATTTTAAATGGTTATTTTAAACAGTTCTGCAACTAGTTGAAGGAACTATACTGCGACCTTTTAAAAATTTGATATTTTCCTCTGAGTGGAAGAGTCACAGAGAGGGGTCAACTTAGAATCTGAACTCATCATTGCAGAAATTTGAGTATTCACATAAAATGAGACTTGGATCTGAACCACTCTATCAATAGCTAACTGAGTTTTTCCAAAACCAAAAGTACCTGGGTTCTCCCCATCAAGACTTGCCACTTTCTTCTTGATACTACTGGAGCGTGAGTGAGATCAGATCTGCATTCCTGGTTTTTTTTCCCCCTCATTCAGTACAAAATGGTACATTCTATTTATGTCAGCTGGTACAAAATATGCTGCAGGTTGTATTTATTGTTATATATCTTGTAAATGGTTTAAATAATAAAATCAGGTGTGCAGTATGGGTAAGTCACTGCAAAAGTGGAAATTAACTGTTTTGACTTGAATCCCAGACATGGTACAATATTCTGCAGTTAGATGCCACCACATTAAAATAAAATCCAAGTAATGTAAGAATATTAAGTAGAACACACACATTCATGGATGTTATGCTAATCGTTCATAAATAAACATGTAGAGCCCTGTTCTGCAAGATGCTGAACTTCAGTTGGAGTTGAGTATGTTTATCATCCAGCCATTGCGTGAACACACAAGAAGAAAGACAAGATGCAAGGAGTGGGGGTTGAATTAGGCTACAATTTTATTAACAAAACTTGTCTGGGAGCTCTCCAGCAATAACTCATGCAGTGCATAGTCTGTTCCATCACTTGGCGGACCACCATCAGCCCCCTTGTCCATACCTGGTCCCAGCCCATTACTGGGACCTCACTGCCCTCTCTTCGTATGAGGAAGAAGGGGTTGTCCTGTCGCTCTACCAGACATTAGGAACCACAACCCCATTTCCCAGCTTCTTCCTCAGTAAGTAATCCTCTTTCAATTCTGGTTTCATACCTGCACTGAACACCTGCCAAGTTGCAACAAGTTGAACCTCACTTGCTAATCTACCCACTGGCTCCCTGGGCTCCTGTGGGGAAGGCAGAAAAATCCACCCTGCTCTGGCCAGTCTAGCAATGAGGAGGAAATGTCGTTGCAGTCCCAAAAAGGCACCTAGCACAATGCCCACAGCAGGCCCCAAACCCCATTTTACGCTAGTCCCTGGGGTAGAAGGATGGGACCTGTTGTTCTGGCAGTGTACGGCCAGAGGGAAAGAGGCTTGGGTGCGTGGGAGCCAGTGAGCTTCTGCTGCCCCCACTGACCAGCCAGGCAGTTAGGATGATGCCTGTTCCCTCTTCCCAGCGTCCCAAACTCACCAGGGAGTTGAGCTTCCATGAGGAGAGGGAACCCCTTACAGGAGCCATAGCTCTCTTACCCTGTCAGTCCAGCCAAAGCCCACCTGCCTCTGAGGCTGCGGGGGTGCATTGTATAGAATTCTGGGCACTGTGCTAGGATAACCTTCCCCGAAGCACTCCGCCTTCTGCTTTTAGTGTAATTAGAGACCCTTGACATCCATCTCACTCTTTCCCTTCTCATCTTTAAACAATACCTAAAAACATTTTCCTCTAGAAGTGTTTTTTTAAATATAGCCTCATATTTATAAATCTCCTTTCATTTTTTCTATTAGTTTTTTCTCTTCTGAAGTATTATGGGGGTAATTTTTTATTATAAATGAAACGTGTTCTTATTGTACCTATTGTATGCTCCTTGATTATGTGGGTGCAAGCCTAAAAAACCCCAACAATTGGATAGTCTAATAGTAATCAGGTGACTCAGCAGTTTACAATGAATTAAAGTACTTTCTGTCCTAGAGTAATTAAGTTCTGCATATTTACTCAGGGATATTAATTAAAATATGGGCACTTGTGAAAAAATTGCCAAGGTGTTTTCAGATCTCTGAGAAGATAGATAAAAGTGAATAGAAGCTTTTTCTTTATTAGCTCCCTCTCCCCTCCTTGACGTTGTAGGTCAGTGAGGAGGAACTGGTGCATTTTAAAGTACCCAAATGGCACTTTGTACTAACAACATAGCATGTGGTGATTTTTTTCAGTGACCGAGCAAAAAGACTTGGTAACAGTCTGAGATTATCTTTTGTTCTGAGACACAGGTGTGTGGACCAAAACCCAATCAACATGCTTTTCTGCAGCAAACACAAATATTGTTTTAACGCTCTGATCATTTTAACTGAAGCCATAACCCTTTCTACACAATTAAAATGCTAATCAAATATTATCATGGCTGTAATAAAACCCCCAAGAAAATACTGCTTCCAAGGAACAGACATTTGTTTCACTTTAAATGCAGTTTAAGCATATTTACATTCTTTTCTAGCAAGAATGTCAAGCTTTTAGGAAAATTAGTTTGTTTGATTTTACTTTAGCAGGATGTCCTTGCTCAAATATCTGTCTGCTGTACTTGTGTAGATATAGTAACATGATTTACAGTATTTTCAAATGAATACCTCGGTATGAATGAGAGGGAGGTGACAGCAGGATATTCTTCAGGCGGGTTCTGAGACTCTAGAATTCACTTCCATTCTTGGGCTGCCAGGAGCTAGAATGATTAAATTCCTGGACATATTACAAAGCCCATCTTTTCTCGTAAGCATTTAAGAAATTTGGGGTCCATAAGTGGAGAGGTCTTGTGATATGTTCAGGATATTAATAACTTTGAATGAAAAATTTGTGTTGGTAAATTTCTGACTTTAAAATTATTTCCCTCTAAATGCTGGGACGTGATAAGCCCCAGACAAATCAAATAAATAAATATTGGGCCAAATTCTGGCTGCCACGTGTGCCTTTGCACGCATCAGAAAATCAGTGGACAGAAGAGATGCGTGGGGTAGAAGCTTTCCACTGTACTTTGGGCTCGTATGCGCAAAACCCATGGAAAGGCCTCTCCACATTCCCTCCATGTCCAGAGCCGTGGGAAGGGTGCTGAGAAGAACCAAGGGTTTGGAGACGTGATACATAAATCTGGACATGTACCTTCTGAACAGGCATTACCAATTCTACATCCTTGGATCCCTGCACAAATTGTTCCTGCTTCTGGCAAGAATAATCTACATATAATAGGCTTTTCGTGGGACAATAGCCAGCTTTAACCAAACAAACTATAGATGCAGCCTACTACTGCATTTTCAGCATCAGCGTGTACCTGTTTGTAGGGCATTTAAAAATGGACCAGAATTTGGAAGGGAGGAGTTATTGTCTCTGCTTAGACATATGGTTTATTTGGGATATTGCCCTTTTGCGAGTTCTTTTTTTGTCTTTGCCAAGGCACTTAAAGGCCTTCAGGCTTTGGGCACTGTAAAGTTAAAATGCAATACAGCTATAAAAGTTAATAACAGTGTGTGTGCTGCCAGACTAGGGATTAACTGACAAGTGTTGCAAAAGTTTTTAATGTTTATATGCATTAGAAAACAACCAAGCCACTGACTGAAACCAACAAGAACACTGTATATTTTGTCAAACCATCTTTCTGCTCACAAGAGTTTTTATCTAAGTAGTCTTTACACTTTCTTGCAACTGTTGGTAAACTCTTCCTTAAAACTCTTCCACTATTGAGGTGCAAAAGCTAGGTGTATTCAGGCAGTGTCTAAGTACCTGTTCTCATTACCATCCTGTGTCAAGCTTTCTTAGTATACTGTGGAATAACAATCTTTGGAACCTACAGGTAATTTAAAATAATTTATTATTAATTTTTCATACAAGAATTGTACCCAATGAAACGTTAGAAGCAAATTTTTTCAAGCATAAGCTCCGTTTGCTGTTCTGTATCAATGATGGTTTTCCTGCCTTACCATAGATGTCTAATAACTAGAGATATGTTATCAGAGCCCCTTATAACCCTTTATTCTTCCTTCTTTTTTCCCCATTTAAGAGGTCATCATAGTAATTTCGTCCCCTTCTGTGGAAATTAGATGTGCTGCTACAAATGTATTAACATGCACACATGCACATACACACAAACTGTTAAACATCTGGAGTCCATCCTCCACTCATCCTGTTAAAGGTATTGCAGGGGTCCAAAATTAATGAGCAATAAGTTCTATATGTGCTGCAATACGCAGGCACGATAAGACTTGTTAAAGGTGACATGAAAGGCTTAACTCAGAATTTCTTGCTTTTGTTTGTTGATTTTAGTCAAATTTTTCCCCCTGTGGCTTTTTAGAGAGCAGTCTGATATTCCCCACCCCACTTCTTATCTACCTTACCCCCACACCAAATAGGCTGCTTTCTAGCCAAGAAGAGCTGAACATATTATCCTCCAGAGCCACCCATATGTCTCCATAGTTGGTCTGAGGAATTGCTAGATCATGATGCAAACTGCTCCCTTCTCCCCTGGAGCAGAGTAAGCTACTTCTGCTGTTCTTTCTGCTCATGCTGTTATCGGAGCAAGAGAATTATCTGGAGTCCTGAACTCAGAGCCTCTGTATTGTGTGTTGCATTATCCTCAAGACCACGTAGCTTTTTGCATGTTATAGCCTTTCTTTTAAGAGTGGTTAATTTACATTATAGCCAAGAATCTCAATTTAGTGCACATGAGACTGTCAGAATGTAGTACTTCCTTGCAGTTGTATCCTGTTAATTAGGGTTTTCATGAATGTCTTTTAAGGATCTTAATCCAGGGAGCAGTAAAATAATAGGCAGTCAGTAAGGTAGTCTGTTTTGTCAGTGGAGTGTTAGGGTTCTTTAATACATACTGATTTGATAGATCTTAATAGTTCTGAAGGGCACAATGTACCATGTACCATAAAACCAGCACTTTGATACCAGAATGATATAGGCATTAGAAATACCTATACTAGAAAGACAGATTTCCATGGAGCATTGTCTATAAAAGAGAACCTAGCACATTGTATAATCCATATAGAATACGCTGCTGAGCAATAATTATGCATATTAAAAACTCTTATAAAAAACTTGCTAGTGTCCCTGTATGGTAGTTGCATTTTTAATCTTACTTTTTTGGCTGTTTGCAATTTTTATTAGCTAAAGGCAGAAAATCTGTATTTCTATCCTACTGCAAAATCTCTTAAAATCAAAACCATGTTTCAGTACATCTTGTGTTTGAACAAAACTTTCAGTATTTATTGATTTATTTCTTTTTAGTCATAGAGTTCATTTTGTATGCATCTGTTACTCTATTTTTCTTTGGGGGAATTTAAACTGGATCAAGTGTCTTCCAATCGAGGTCTGTAGTTAGGAAAGCACCAATCATATTGAAAATGTTGAAATAATTACCATACTGTATCTCTATAGTTGATGTACTTATATGCATTTCATTCAGAATCTTGTAACGTAAACCCTTGGGGTTATTCGGGAGTTTTACACATGTAAACTGAAACACAGAAAAGTCACTGCTGGGTATTGCCTTCACAACCCCTAAGATATGGCTAACGCCCACTTACTGCATGCTTAGACTTGGATGGCAACTATAATTAAGCTATAAAATATTTTGACAGTTTCCAACTGTTGCAGTGTTGTTAGCAAGCTGTCCTATGGGAATGAAGTATGGCAGTTTGATTAGGTTTTTTACCAAGATTTGCTTAAATAAGAACTTTCAAAATAAGCATGCAGTGTAAAGTCTCAATTGCAAGCACCTTACAATTACTGCAACTTTTCTGTGACTTTTGCTCAAGAGTGAATTCCTATTTTTTCCTAAGAAGATTTTGATTTCTTAAGTGATACTCGCCATTCCTTTATGCTTCAACTTTTCAGTTACAAGCTTTTACATGTTGAGTGCTAAAGCATAACCACACCAAATTTAACCTGTAGCATGACAATTAAGTGTGTATTTTTTCAAGCAGATGTAAGTACTGTCATTTGAACACTAGCAAATATATGTTTTTAAAACAAAAATGACATTTTAATTTAACCTTTTTAGTTCTGGTTTTTTTGGATGGTATGGCAAATCCCGGACAAAAATGTCAGGCCTTTTAAAGTAGGGCACAAAACTCTTGGAGTGAGGAACATTTATCCTTTTTTTGATCTCTTTGCTAACCACACAGCTGTTAGTTGAGTCATCCTTGAAAATTAAGATCAGAGTGAAATTTTTAATTACTGTTAATTTTACCTTTAATTATTAATTTTTAAAAAATTATAATCAAAGCAAAAATATGCAAAGCACATATGTATTAACCCCAAATTACAGGCCAGATTCTGTCACATTGTCCATGTTGAGTAATATCTTATTCCTTGAGTAGTTGCATTCAGCCCAGTGGGACTACTTAATAAGATTACGGGTGGCGGAATCTGGCTCTATCATATTTAAATACTCCCTGATTTTTTGTTTTGTTTTTGTTGTAATTTTTTGTATGAATTTATTGCTAATGAAAGGTGTTAGTGAATGAAGTACTTGACTATCCCCGCAATGGGTACCTCACAGGCAGCGTAGCACTGCCCCAGCCCTTGTTTAGAAGGATTTATCAGTGACAGGATAATTCAGTCTCCAAGCCCATTCTGTCCTCCTCATCTCTGCAGTGACGCTCAGTGCCAGCTGATGCAGCTATCAGCGTTTTTTATTATGTGAACCCTCGCCAACTAGGAACTGAACTAAGGCCACCAAATTCACCAAACAGCCATCAGATGGTAACTTTTAGTGACTACTGACCTGAGCTTGAGTTGAACTTGTGACCTAGAGGTGAAAGGCTCAGGATCTCATTACTGAAAGTTTCCTTATCTCACCCTAGATTTTGAAACTTCCTCATGACTAATCAAGAACATGTGTTGGGTGGGGAGAGAGCTTTCCTGTGTGGCAATCTGCTCTTGAGAAGCAATGAGCATTTATAAGTCCCACTTAAGTCAGAATTCTGGGCGCTCAGAACCTCTCAGGGTCAGGCCCTGAGTGAGGTACTTGGGTTCTGAAGCTCAGTGTAAGGTTTTACATCCAACTCTTCTGAGCTTCTTTAAAATTATATTATTAGGCAGTGTGTTAAAATACCAAGGAGCATTCAGAAGATGTGATGTAAAGATTTGTTCAAGCAAAAGGGTAAAAATAAAACAAAATGCACGTACACATTTCCAAGTTTCAAAAATATCATGTCTCAGGAAACGCATGATCCCTGTTCATTGTTATAATCTATTGAAATCAATGGATGACAGGCAGCGAGGCACTTTTGAAAATCCCAATAGGCACCTATCTTCCCTAAATTGCCTTTGAAAATCTGGCCTTTTGTACGTTAGTTCCGCATCTGTAAAATGGGGATAAGAGTACTTCCCTACTTCACTTACCTTGATCAATACATTAAAGATTGTGAGGTGTTCCAATACTATGGTAATGGAGGCAGTATAATACCTGAGGGCAGGTCTACGCTAGTAGTTAAGTCGATCTAACTTACGTCGCAGAGGGGTGTGAAAAAGCCCCCCTTCCTCCCCAAGCGATGCAGATTGCTCTGTCCACACTGGCACTATGTCCGCGGGAGACACTCTGCTGATGACATAGCTTACACTTCTCGCTGAGGTGGAGTAATTATGCTGACGGGAGAGCGCTCTCCTATCACCAGATGTGCTACAGTGGCGCAGCTGTGTCGATGTAGCACTGTAGCGTAGAGTTTCCCTCAGACAGACATATCTCTATGCTTTGAAGGACCACACAATTTACACCCTAATCTCCACTGGACAAGTTTTCCAAAGCAGTGCTACTGACAAATATGGTTTTTGTTTAACTTGTAACAATGCCAATGTATGCATCTCTACTTACGTAATATTTTGCCTAGCATAGACCTGCTTAGTGACCTATATTAAGCAACATGTGTGAGAGAATATCTTTGCCTGAAACTAGAGGCTTCTCTCACGTAATCAGCATGTTTGTTAAAGAAATAAAATAGATCAGTATATTTCCTTCCATTTCTCATATCCTGTTGCATGATGTTATAAGAATAACATGTATAGTTTATGGATCCACTTCTCCCTGCCAGTGGCACAAAGCATCCGGGAAGCTGGCATAAATGACTGTCTGAGGGTTCCCTCTACCTAAGGCTGTCCTAGTAGCATAGATTTTTCATAGCTGTTCTTACATCCCTAGCTCCTGCAGGCCCACAGTATAGAAGACATGGGTAGGGGTAAGGAGGTGTGTCTAGAAGACCCCTATCATCTCTGAATTCTCACAGCAGCCCTCATGCTTCTGTAACTTACTCTGGGGACCAGGCTGACCCCAGAATTGGGAGAATGTAAAAGTTGCTGAAAACGACCTTTACTCCCATCACCCTAGTTCTGTACCAAACCCAGCTCATCCAGCCTCAAGGGACCTTGGCCAAAGGCTTCCTGGGAACATCACAAATGTACCCAGTCTCCCCACATGTATTTTACATTTAGATCCTGGTGTTAATAAAAACACTTTATAAAAAGTCCTATGTAGACCAATCAACTTCAGCAATATATCTGAGGCAGTTCTTATGAATTGTTCATCACAGCATTGTTGTGGAATATATTGTTCACGTGGAATGTGCTGCTGATACACTAGTTTCAGATAAGTAAGTGAATATCTGGTTTGCAAGTCTAAAACCAGCCCAGTTCGGTTAAACTCCCATTCATATATATCCATCCTAACACACACTTTCTAGGACAACAATATTTTGTCTGAGGTCACAAGGATTATTGCACCTTCTGCAAGATTGTGGAAACCATTCCCATTTTATGACCTTCTTACATTAAGGGGTTGGATCTGTTGCCTAGATAACTAGGGCCAGCCCTAAAGATATCCCTTATTTGCCCCTCAGCATGAAGATTATTCAACTTGGTGGTGTTATGCCTATGCAAATCCAGGATCTGAGTCGGATTCCAGCATATTTAAAAGCAAAGTTTTTCAAAGACTAAAATATCTGTAAACTTAAATAATTAATCTAGGAAAGTAATGTCTATGATGTGAATTAACATGAATGAAAGAGCATGGTCGAAAAAAGGAATAATATCAGAACTCTCCAGAACAATGGAATGTATGTGATACAGCGTGTTAGGACTATCTGACAAAATGAAAAACAAATGCCTGTTGGAACTGATGTGGGATGAGTTTTAAGAGAAAAGTAAAAAGAACAGGAGTACTTCCGATGCATCCGAAGAAATGGGATGTAGCCCACGAAAGCTTATGCTCAAATAAATTTGTTAGTCTCTAAGGTGCCACAAGTACTCCTATTCTTTTTGCAGATACAGACTAACACGGCTGCTACTCTGAAACAGAAAAGTAGAAGCTTCTTAGGAGCTTCAGTTAGTGCCATGAGAAGTCACTACTTGTAGGAGTTGCTGGCAGTGACCACTTTTAAGTTTGCTTATCACTTTCCATTATAAAGAATCTTCTGACCTTTTTTGGGGAGTTCTGACACTTCCATTGTTTGCAGCAGGCCTTTGAAAGGTGTCAGTAGTAGCTGTGGGGCCAGAGAGGTGTATTTTGCTAGTTTAGTTTGGATTTAATGGAATTATAAATCTTTGAAAATTGCCAATTCCCATCTAGATCTGTGGCTTGTGTTGTTTAATTTTGGTAACATGCCAGAAACCGGGAACATTCTCACCCTGGCAGAAGGCCAAAAGCTCTGCACATGCAGTGATTTCTGCAGCAGCAGCATAGAATGCACTGGGGAACCTGCTGTAGTGGTGGGTTGGGCCACGCTTCTCCTCATCCCCAATTCTCAGGATATGGCAACAGGAGCCCATTTTTCCCCTTTGGAGGCACCATATGGGGCAGGAGCTCTCCCATCTGCTGAGAGCAGGACAATCCCTGACAGTCCCTATAGGTGCTGCCATATTACAAATTATAAATAACTAGGAACCAGAAGAAGCATGAGTTTAAAACTCACTTCTACTGACTGGTTAATAATTATATACACTTTCCAGCCTTATTTTTAAGCAGTGATTCACAGCTGCAAGAGGTTACACAAGCTAGGTTCATAGAACCTGTCTATCTAAGGTGGTAGAGCCAGATTCTATCCACTTAGCCACACTACCTCTTAGAAGGAGCTTGCCATGTTTTTATCCTTTGCTATGCTGTCTGTAAAGTAGTTCTACTTGTGTGTGGATAACCCACTGTTTGAGTCTTTTAAGCATCCACCTCTAGTGCTTTATGGACATAACCTTCTCCTGCTCTCAGCTAATACAGTTATTCCTGTAGTTCAGGTGATAGTCATTTGTCCTTCAGTAATGAAAACGTTTAGGATTCAAAGTCTGGTCATGCAGTGGGGAAGGATAGGTTATGATAGTTGCGCATATTTTTACTTAAAAAAAAAAAAAAAACACCCCAGGAAGTTACATCAAACCCCCTGCCCAAAACTGAGAAGAAAGCAAGGGAAGCATTCCTGAGAGGAAGTGGTATAAAATGGAAATCTGGCACCTCTTATGAAAGTGGTGCCAACTTAGTGTATTCACTGTAGGGATTGTTTGGTACTCATGTGGCCCTGCTTCAGAGGGGCAAGTCTATAATGTAGGGCGGACCCCAGATGGCTGGGGAAAGTTGACCAAAACACTCAAGTTACATTCATGTCCAGGTGCACTTTTCTTTAGCAAAACAAAACCTGCCATTTTCTAGCATGTTGCTCCTGCCTGTAGCTTCTCCAGTTTGTGCTTAGATTCCCTGACTTGCTCATCCACATTGGTCTTCTAAAATCATCATTCAAGTCTGTCAAG
Organism: Emys orbicularis; assembly: GCF_028017835.1. Lineage (NCBI taxonomy): Eukaryota > Metazoa > Chordata > Testudines > Emydidae > Emys > Emys orbicularis. The sequence continues at coordinate 201,678,586 of NC_088685.1, read as the reverse complement.
CTGGGGGTGCAATGGCTGCAAAAGTTCCCACAGAGATATGTCAGGAATGTTCCAGCTTGTAGGTGCCATAACATGAGGCTTTACAAAAGGCTCGGCAATGGCAGGTTGAAGCTGGTACGTGGATCTTAGATGTCATCGTTATAATGAAAAAAAAAATCCCTTCTGTCCAGTAGCCAGACAGTCACTTCATTATTATTATTGTTTGTATTATCGTAGCACTTAGGAGTGTCAGTCATGGACCAGGATCCCATTGTACTAGGATTCCTAGTTATAGTTTGTCTAAAGCTTCAGATGGGTTGAGTGGTGCTAATTAAGCATAATGGTAATAAGCAATGCAAACACAAAATTCTTACCTCTCAGTTGCATGAGGGAAACTAAGATGAACAGGTATATGGAGATAGTTGTAAAGGAAGAAATATTGCAGCTGGAGGAGGGGGAAAACAAAGGTCTCTATTCACTGGGATCTACACCTGAGTAGGCCTGCATAAACCCTAGCAGAGAGCTGCTAGGGGCAGGGGTCGAAGTAGAGCAAAGTGTCTACAGCATCAGTAGGGAGGTGGGAAATGCTGGCTGGATGGGATGGGATTCCCTAATTCAGGGGTAGGCAACCTATGGCACGCGTGCCAAAGGCGGCACACGAGCTGATTTTCAGTGGCACTCACACTGCCCGGGTCCTGGCCACTGGTCTGGGGGTCTCTGCATTTTAATTTAATTTTAAATGAAGCTTCTTAAACATTTTAAAAACCTTACTTACTTTACATACAACAATAGTTTAGTTATGTATTATAGACTTATAGAAAGAGACCTTCTAAAAACATTAAAATGTATTACTGGCACGCAAAACCTTAAATTAGAGTGAATAAATGAAGACTCGGCACACCACTTCTGAAAGGTTGCCGACCCCTGCCCTAATTCAAAGCATTTCCTTAGCCGTGTCTTCCAGCAGCAGCTCCAGCCCTAAAGTAAAGCTATCCTCAGTCAAATACCATGAAGGGAGGCAACAACAGTAACAGTACTTGCCCTCTCTTGGATCAAATCCTGCTGGGTGCAGTGTTTAAGTTCCATTTCCCTGTACCAGACCTAGTGAGTTTGGTCCTTCATCTGTAAAATATGAAGCTCTTTGTGTTTTAATACACAGAATCAGTGTCCTGGCCTTTAGCCCTTCTATAATTCCAACCTCTGAAGACAAATTGCACCTTATGCAGGAAAATGTAATCCCTCCCAGGCCCCACCTCTGTAAGTGCCACATGTCGCAACTTTTTAAAGAGACAGCTATTTTAAAAGGTGTAGTGGGAGGATGCATGTGATGCATCTGACAAAGCAAAATTTCCATGTGCCTGGCTAAAAATAAAGATGGATGGATCCAGATCAGATTGGACTCTGGTTTTATTAACGATGTATTGAACCAAATTAACCACCCCTAATCTAAGCATGAAGCCTTGTCAAACTTTACCTGGACCCACGTGCACTGATCAGCCAATGAGGGGACTGCTGGCGAGACCCACTCCGGGACTGGCTAGTGGTGTTCTAACAATGCCTCAACCCAGTATGTCAGGCCTTCATGCATGTGTGGCACCACCCCCTTTCCACTGTAAACTGAGAGGTCTTAACCTTCAGATGCTAGTATGTTTAAGATTCCCAGCACCTGTGCCCTGAGATTACTGTTATTTGCACAGCACCCATCCGTATAGCGCTCCCAGTACAGAATATTTAGATGTGACTCAGCAAAAGAGAGTAACGACCAATAAGGGGCTTGGATAATGAAGGTTACAACAGTTGCTTAGTTTTGTCATATGCTCTACTTGATGTCATGTGTCATCATCGAGGATTGTCTTGTGGGTATAAAGCATATAGTTTAAACTCTGAGCAGCACGCACATTATGTCTCGAAGAAGTACATTGTCTCTAGACAACAAGAGTGAAAGCTCACTGGAAGCACACAAAACCCAACAACAACTTATCGGGGCCAAATTAGGGTGGGATATATCTTGCAATAAATTCCTTCTTAACCATCTATCCCATTTTCCCTGCATGTCACTAATCTGTACAGTACTGTAAACCAATGCCTTCTGCCTCTCCTGCAGATCAATATCATTTTGAAGACCATGGAGGAAGAGAGTAGAATCCTTAGCCATACATGATTCCTTTTTTCCCCCTCTCCTCGACTGAGAGGATGTGCTGTTCGTGCTATATACAAAGAGTTGTTTATATCATATCCCAGAGTCTTAGCATATACCGTACTATTTCTGCTTTCACTGTATTTTCCCAGGCTTGCTTTGAAAAAGCACTCTCCAACCTCCTGACCCCAAAAACATTTAGTTGGCAACTGAAAATCCATAAGAATGAAAATTATTTCACTTACGTGACTGACAGCCAACATTAGGCATGGCCTAAGGATTCCATCCCCCTGCTCACCTTCCAAATCTCTCCAGCTTCAAACATCACAGCCTCATGTTAAATTGGGCAGATGTCTGAATATTAAGGTTATGATTGAACATTGTATAGTTTGGTTGTGATAAAATTAAATCTATTTAATACCACTTCTTTTGAAAAACAATTAAAAGCTTATGACTAAGCCTTTTAAGATAAAGTATATATTTTGTTTCATATCCATAATAGCTGTAGGCACATAACAGTCAGAAGAACAGGGAGCGTGAGGTGTAAGGTTTAAATGTCTGATGCTGGAGAAATCTGGAAGTTACTTTTATATTTACTATTAATCACATGTGGGAAGTAAAAGTAGTCTTATGAAGCAGCTGAGTTGTGTAAATCCCTATAATCTGTTTAAGGGCAGGAGATCAGACATGTTTCTCCCCGTCCCGAGTACGGAAAGTTAAATGAGAGCAGAGATATTACCAGATACTTTGTAAAATATTTGACCATGATTTGTTCATGAGTGTGCTGGGCCTCTTTGACTACTGCTGTATGAAGTGTAAGTTGACAGATTTTATTAGGATTGTCACATAGCAAGAACCCCAAAAATTTGTTTTTAGAAAATGGTAACAATAAATAGATTGTGTACGGTAAGAATCTCTAATAGCTGAACAACCCTTTGATCAAAAAAGGGGGAGGAGAGCCTTTGTGTTTTGTTTGCGAACAGTAATATTTTGGTGACTTCAGGGCTGGTTCTAGGTGTGGGTGAGCAGGGCGGTCACCCTGGATGCCAACTTCCAGGGGATGCCAAACTGCTGTGCTGCTTCCCCCTCCCCCCCCCCCCCCCCATCCCCCTGACTGTTTAGGGGTGGGGGGACATTTTCCACCCTGGTCAGCAAAATTGCTTGGGCCACTCCTTGGGTGACTTACCACTGTAGTGAAGAAAAGGGCCTGAATTGTGGCCCAGATTCTCAGCCCAGGCTGAGAGGTACCCAGGCAGCCTGGGTTCTGGAGTGTGGAGAATGCAAAGCGGTTTTATTTCATCTTTGTAGCTCTTGGATTCTGGGGTTGCTATGAACTGGTTCAGCCCCTGGAGTTAGCTAGAGCACCCCTTGAGACCTCTAACACATGCGAGGGCTGCAACCAGGGCTTTGGAGCAGAGCACGGAGCTGGAGCACGGAGCAGCTCCGGAGCAGTGGAGCTGCAGGTTTTTGCCTGGAGCTGGAGCGGAGCCAGAGCACAGCTCCAAGGCCCTGGCTGCAACAATTCCTAAGGGACTGTCCAGCAGCCAAGAATAGTCAGAGCTCTATGCACACTAGGTACAGCCCCATGTCAGGAGCATAGAGGCTGCTACACGAGTCATATGTATCCTGGGGAATCCCTGCACCAGGGAAATTTCCAAGTGGGGAGAGCTGACTGTGTCAGAGCAATCTAGTGTAAAATCCTTCATGTTTCCTGGCCACCACTCTGATTACAGAAGCTCCCTGCAGGCTCCTTTCCCAGGCCTTCTGCATAAGAGCTCTGGAGAGTTACTCAGCCTAGGGCTCCTCATTGGCCCTTTCTGGCTGTTCTTCCCATTCTTTAATAGCACACTCACTTCCAGCTCTGCTCTCACTGGAGTCTTCCTCACTGTCACCAGGCTGTCCTTTATATCTCCCAGTAGGCCTGGTTCTGGGTCACGTCCTTCCATCCCCAGATTTACTCCCTTCACCTGGAAAGGTAGGCTAAGCCTGGCACAGGTGTGGCTAAGTCCCAACCCCCTTAAAGGGCCAGCTCACCCTATGACACATTCCTTAGCGCAAAGGACAACATCCACAAAGGGTCTTAGGCATCTAAATACCAGAGTTAGGTGCCTAAGTCCCAGATTTAAGCGCCACTGCACTCCACAGTACCCCCAGTTGGCTGCTGCCTTACTCTGTAGGTACCTAAACTCACTTGGCAACTACATTTTTGCTGTAAAAATTCCTTAGGTAGTTAAGTTTCTACCTCTGGGGGAATGCATATTGCTGCCTCAGGCAGGTGCTCAGATTCCTGTCTCATGCCTCAGACCCAGCATGATCCTCAAACCAGGTGGGGATGGGTGTTCCCCAGCCTGCCTTGCCTACAGGGCCTGGTAGCTGGTGTTCTATGAGCACACTTCACTTCACACAAAATTGGGGGAAGGGGTAGAGGCTTCCTTTGCAGCCTTCAGCCCATTGGTTTGGATACACCCCTAACCACTGAACTATGGAATATTCTCATGTGGGTCTCTCTCAAACACTTGTGTTGAAGCTGTTCCACTTTTTATTAAATAGTAATTGGGCCAGAGAAAGAGTCCAACGGGTTAGGGCACTCACCTGAGGGGTGGGAAACCCACACTCAAATCTCTTCTTGTCACCAGCCAGAGGTGGGGAATTGAACCAGGGTCTCCTACATTCTGCATAAGTACCCAAATTACTGGGCTGCCTCCACCTCCTTCCACTGGCTGTTTTGTGTGGAGTTAGATGTGTGCCACCATCATTCTTACCAGAAATGAATTAGGCGCCTAAGGCACCTCCCCTCCCAGAGAGTGGTTCCCAGCTGTGGATAGCAAACAGAGCAGCCTGGACTTAGGCCACATCTACACTACCCGCCGGATCGGCGGGTAATAATGGATCTATCGGGGATTGATTTATCGTGTCTCGTCTAGACGCGATAAATTGATCCCCGAATCGACGCCCGTACTCCACCTCGGCAGGAGGAGTAAGCGGAGTCGACGGGGGAGCCGCGGCGGTCGACTTGCCGCCGTGAGAACGGCCAGGTAAATCAAACTAAGATACTTCGACTTCAGCTACGCGAATAGTGTAGCTGAAGTTGCATATCTTAGATCGATCCCCCTCCCCTAGTGTAGACCAGCCCTTACTTAAGCACCTAGCTCCAGGAGGGGGTGGGGCTTGAGACACATACCTCTTGTCAGCATCTCCAGTTGGCTATCTTAGGCCATTCCCTGCCTCACGTGCTGGCTTTTTTGTGTCCCATTCTGAAGCATCTGTTTCCTCTCCATGCATTGTAGTGGGATCCTAGATACCTAACAAAGGGTTTGTGGATTCTGGTGATTTTCAAGGTGCCTAAATCTTAGCCATTGTGATGCTCAGCGCTGCAATGCCCAAGTCCCTTTGTGGTTCTGGGCCAAAATGATTATTCTGATACCTTGGAATGTTAAGACCCCACCTAATATTAAACTGTTGCTCAGTCCTCTATCAGAGAAAGCAACATTTGAAGATTTTGCTGCTGTAGCTCAAAATATTTACTAGATTCAACAAGCTGCAGATGAATGACCAAATCTAGCAACCTGTTTTGGCTGTGTGTGCTTTTTTACAGGTATTTCCAAAATAAGCACAGTGAGCTTGAGTTTTGAACTTGAACTGATTGTGTGTGAGTGCTTGTTGGAGTGTATAGTTAAACAGGAAAAAGCTCATTATGTATTCGTTTTCTCCACCAGTAGTGTTCCCGTTAATCTTGTAGAACAATGTACATGCCAGAGATGTGCCACTGTTACTGATATTGCATTTATTTATTTAAAGGAAATGTTTTTCATGACAGAGTTTTAAACAATTAAAATGAGCTTGCCCCCCTCTCCCAGGTAATTTCATAGTGTATGCTCATCACTCTGTTACTGCTCATATTTTCCCCAATATATACTGATTTCAATGCCTTTATCACCGACTAAGTACCAAAAGCTCTGATGAGAGTTGTGTGAGAGAGACATATATACATCACAGGATTCACTTCACCCTCCTCCAAAATATTTTAAGGTGCTAAATCTGGATAAGAGAAAAGAATGGCATAGAATTTCTTCTTCATCTTGTTTCCATCTAATAATCTCTATGATTACAGCATACAATGCTAGTGTCTTATGCATTCTGGGGTGGGAAATCATTTTAGAAACGAGAACATAAATTTAAGTTCAAAATTCTCCCACCCCAAGTGATTCCAATTTAATGAAAGTTTTCCTAGCAATGTATCATTTCAAATTTTAAATCCGATAACAGTACATTAATTTGTAAAGAATATGCTGAAATGTTGGATTTGGCCACAGGAATATGATTTAAAGGCGTAGTCATCTCTAACTATTTTAATACAATATAGTTATCAAATGAGTTAATTATTCAATGTATGTTAAATATCTGTAATTAAGGCACTTAAAAGGCAGTGTTGCTTCAGGTCATTTGACCAAAAAGATTCTAGATGTTGACTGGAATATTTAACATTTTATAGTGTGGAGAGTTTTAGCAACAAGTGTACAGTGCTGAATGCTGTCTATCACTATCCACGTTAAAATCATATTAGTGTCATCAGGTCTGTGAAATTTACCTATGTAATATTAGGGCCTTATAGTTCAATCCAATAATAAATAGTTTCTAATATCTTGTCTGCAAGTCAATATTGTATGGTTTGGTAGAGGTATTTCTGAGTTTTAAAATGCTAAAATACAGTGTATCATTATAACAGTGTTATTACCATAATGTTATCATCCACATTACTTAGGTGTATAACTATTTAGACCTCAAACACATTTTTTCATACTCAAATGCCAAAAGTTTGGGACTCTATGATGAAGAAAACAAAGTGATAAATTATAATCTATATTTGAGAGAGACCTAAACCCAGAATCTGATCTCAGTTACATCAGAGTGACTCTGGAGTAATTCCACTGAAGGCTCTAGACAATGATATCCGTCAGATCAGAATCTGGCCCATGGTGTTGATATTTATAAAGTTTAAGAAATTATGTCAGATATTACCTCTTTTTCTCTCTCATTTTGTAAGCCTTTGTTGAGATGTTAATGCATTTAACCTAGAGAATGTTTGATGGAAGAGCTACAGTTAGTTCACCCTGATTTAAACCGTTAGCTGAATTGAAAAACCCTTTGTGAACAATTATTCTATGCAGACATTTGAACATTAAAACAAAATTGAAGTAAAATATAGATTTTGTGCACTCTGAATTAGCAGTGCAACTATAGTGCGCTATAATAATATAAATAATACGATGCTGAGGTGGGTTTGTTTATATAACAATTTATTAGTCTAACAAGTAATAAAAATGATAAATTACCTGCATGGTATTTCTATTACAGGTACTGTATGTTACCTTCCCCACAATTAGTAAAAACATAAATCAGATTGTGTGAGGTTGACAGTTTGAATTGTTTAGCACTGACATGCTTTAGTCAAGTGGGGGCATCATTGGTCTTTCACAAACAGGCAGCACGGACAGAGGATTTACTTGTTAAACTTAAGTGGCTGTGATATAGTGAATGACTTGCTCCCTTTTTACTTTAATTTGGAGGGCCCAGAGCCTTAAGCTGAGCAAATAGCATGTTTGTTATATGTATAATTTTTTAATTACACTATATATTTTTTTTAAATGTGCTAAACTGTTTTTCTCAGTAGTGTCCTGGAGTTTTGGGTTTTAGCCTGTTAACTTCATTTTAACTCCTTTCATTATACGCAAGAACATTTTAAACTGAGAAGTCTTTTTGATGAGGAAATGTATTTTTCTTGAAAACATCAACTAGAATTAGTAATTACTTTTTTAAATTCAAGAAACTTAAGGACATTTTGATAAGATCAAAATACTTGAAATAAAATTCTCTATTGAATCCCAGATGTTGTTTCCTTGTAACTATTTCTCTGGAAAAGAAACAGTATTAGTTAATATTGTTTGTCTTAAATCCGAGCTAATCCAGCTTCAGCATTTGTGTTCTGAATCTTTTTTCCAAATAAACAGAGGGAAATAGGAGAACAAATAAAAATTGCTGTAATAAAGTCATTTTGCTGTGATATTTCATAAATGACACTAAAATATCTTCCTATCATTATATTTTATATAACAAAATATTTGAACATGAGACATACAGCTGCAAACTTTACACTTGAATGTATACAAGATTAATGTATTAAGTGTATGTCACACACGGGGACTTTGATCTTTGTGCTGCAATAGTAGATCACAAATTGTGGTAAACTTTGACCCTGATATGCTTTGCTTTTGATCCAGTCAGAATGTTGTCTTCATTAAAAGTGAAAGGGCTTGTGGGGATGCTTTTACATGACTGCATTTTGGAAAATCTTTTTAAGGGTGCATAACATAACACAGACTGTGCAATAGTATGCCTTAAGTATTTAAGCACTTGAACATGGTGTTTCCATTGGTACAATTCTTGGCCTGATTTCATATATAAGTTTAGAATTTTGTATATCTACATCCTTTAGAGGCAAGTGCCAAGGGCTAAGACTGAAGATAATAACTGACGATTTGTGTCTTTTGCAAGTTACAGTCATTATAAACTGACAGCTTTGAAGGACCTAAACTGACATCAAAGGATGCAGATCATCTAGTTAGGTCAATTAATGTTAATTCTCATCTTCCATTAAATTCTTTTATGTTTTTCTCTTTTCTTTTTTTCCAGCCAAGCCCAGTACCAAGTCCTGTTTTGGGGAGAAAGCCAAATGCTAGTCAGTCACTGCTTGTATGGTGCAAAGAAGTTACAAAAAACTATAGGGGAGTGAAAATCACCAATTTTACTACATCATGGAGAAATGGTTTATCTTTCTGTGCAATATTACACCACTTTAGGCCAGATTTAATGTAAGTCATAACATTTATACCATCACACTTAAATTTTATATATGTGCTACAATTAAATGTACAGAAGAGTAAAACCATTGTTCACTATTAGGTCTTGAAATGTTTGTCTATTTCATAATTTCCTTCTACAGGGCACCATTCTTTGTTGGAAAAGTCATTTACAAATGGCCAAACTTTATGACCTCCCTTGTTCCCCGCCAAAAACAATCCTTTCTCTCCTTCATATGATACGTTTTTCTTCTTCTTAATCTTATATAAAAAACTGACTTCAGGATGATTATGAAAATTGTGTTAGTGTTGAAATGAGATGAGACAAATAAGCCTGTAGCTCTTTGTACATTGACGACGACGGATTACCTCATGGTAAATTTGGTTGTCAAGGCCGGCCTCTAGCCCCTGCCATAACTTCTCTTTTAGATGGAAGGCTTCAGGCAATGAAACATGAAATCGCTGGGGTTTATTTATTTATTTATTTATTTATTTAATTTTCCACGCTATTAGTTTTGTTGATTGAATTGCTGTGAAATTGCTAGTTACTATAGGATATTATTGTATGTCAAATTTTTAGATTCAGTTTGTTTTAAAACTGCTGCTTTTATCAAATACTGTACATACCCACTGTGCCATTTTCCCCCTCAGTGACTACAAGTCCCTGAATCCTCAAGATATTAAAGAGAACAACAAAAAGGTAAGAACTGCCTGGAAAAAAAATCCACATAGCTTCAATTTTGCCTTCACTGCAGGTTTTTATTAATTTTGGGAAAGAGAGGTTGTTTTGTAAGGTCATAACTGCAGCTCACAGAAGGTATTCAGCCTCCTGTGGTTCAAATCGGATGCATTATTGACTCTAGTTTGTCATAGTCTTTAACATTCACAACAAGTGCCAGGCTGGCATTAGAGTTTAATATTTGTATGGCCTACATTAATGTAAACAGAGAGAGAGGAGAGTGAGTTTTTGTGATCATTTCTATTTTTCTAATCAGCCGTTTAATTAAAAAAGAAATAGAAAATATTATTGTTCTAGAATTATTTGCTTCCAGACTTGTCCATTACCTTAAAAGAGATCATTGAGTTGGTCATAATCTGTGCTGTTTTACTAGTTTTTATATTTTTAAAAATAGAAGTCCCCCCACACTTTTATCCAGCATTGTCAATAAAACTAGGCGGTACCGTGTGCTGTATTTTTTTATATTACACATCATATTTAAGAGAAAAAATATTCTCAAACATGACTTTTTTAAAAAAAAGACTAAAATATTAATGAAATATTATTTGGTAGTGTACTGGGCCAAGGATTTTAATCCACTTTTACATTAGGTAATCTAATGCCCTTTTGATATAAAGATTATAAAGGGATGTTCTGAAACAACTTCAATGATCTAAGTTCTAAGCATAACTCAGTTTAGGAGTTACAAGAAAACATTCTATTGCTGCTTGCTGCTAATGTCTTAGACTAGTTACACACTTTAATTTTCATCAGATGCATGGGCTTGGCCTGAGAGGATACATTTTAAAATGCTCATTTTCCACTTGATTCACTTATAATAAAATTATAACTGAAAATCAGTGCAAAATTGCTTTATTCTTAGCTTGTCTTCTGGATACTATGATCTTATATTTTTAAACTCTTTTAAAAAATATTCACTATAAGAAATGTGAAAAAATCAAATGTATAGCAAAATAAAATATCTTTTTACTAAACTATAGTATATGACGCTTTTGCACTGGAAATATCTTTGAAGAATGTTGGACTGCATATACATTTGCATTCTGTAGAAGTGCTTGGTTAAAATTGCAAATGGCAGTGATATTTTTATGCATTCTGAACACTACCGCGTTGCCCAAAAAGCAGGTAATCATTAAAATAATGCTAAAGTGTAATAAATTATGAGGCATTTCTGATTTGTTGCCATCTACCCTTGTGATTTTGGACAGGGACAGTGCATGCTTTGACATCTTTTTCATAATAATATGTGGGGTCTTGTGATGACCTAAGAGGATTATCTGTGACATCACAGAGCTTTCTATGACCATGTGATTTTAAACTTCAAGCTCCCGTGATTGTAAGGGCTAGTCAAGTAGTATTATAAAACGTAGATTGAATAGATGTTCTATTTTAAAAATGCTCTGTTAATGTGAAATCAATTATATCATCATTTTATTTATACAACTGTGATGGCAAATGATGAGCTATAATGAAAACCTTTTAGCCAATCTCCCTAATAGTATATAATTCCCATTGCTAAAGAAATAATTGTTGTTGTGCAGTTTTTTCTTTCATCACTTTGCAACCCTTTGCCTGACAGCTACATTGAGTATCTCAGTTGCTTCCTGCAGATTTATTTCCTGGTCTCACACAGTTCTGCCTGATAACCCTGTGTGCCCTTCATTGGAATGAATGCAGCTCTGGGAACAATGGCTGTGTATAAATTCCATGCAGATGTGTAACACATTTGACAATGACTCCTCCTAACCAATTAAAATAACATCTATGAATTAATAAGACAATTTTCTTGTCTGAAGCATCTCTTTTTTCCTTCTCCCATGCTGTAAATTGGCAGGGAAAGAGGTAAAAGGTTACTGACCATAGATGTAAAGGTTAACCTAGAGGAATATTCCTTTTAGAAGTGTTTGACCTTGTTTATGGTTTGTTTGTTTTCTCATGAAGAGGTAACTATTTTAGTGTAATTGCTGTGTATAATTATATATTGAAATGTAGTGTTACAAAAAGCACAACATCAGAGTTCCTATATAAACCAAGCTAATTATTTTCTTAATCAGTAAGCAGTGCTGAGTAAAAAAGGTATTTACCTGTGACATCTGATCTTGACCAATATGTCAGTGTGTTACATAATTGGGAAATGTTTAGAATACTGCCTGTGGTGCTTGTGTTGAGGGATTGCAATTGGTGTCCATCAATCAACTTGTCAGGATATATCAATAAATAAAAAAAAACTTAATTAAGAAATAGTTAAGGTTGCAAGTGTATCAAATGTTGCCTAATGTGCAGAACATATATTATAATTTCTGTAGAATAATTTTTCTGTCTCCAAAAAATAAATTATTTAGTTCAGGGTGCATTAATATATTTCAGAGCTCCATGAGATTTCTGTTAATGCACTATGTTGACTGAGTATTAAGATGATTTTATTGCTAAAAGAGAAAATGTGATTATCTTTGGGATTATGAAATATGTAAACTATATGAGAATAGTTTCTCAACTAGCATAAAAAGGTATAGTTCCATCTAGTCCATGGTGTTTTACATTTACCTTAGTACTTGTAGACCTTTACTTATAATGTTGACCAACTAATACTTGTACTATCTTGTTTTGTTTTTAATAAGTAAACACAAACTATATGTTAAAGTTACACTATATTGGAAATATAGGCCTTGATAAGGAAATGGCATTTTACAATTGCCTAGTAACATATTCTTCACTTCACAAATGATAAGGGGACTCAACTAGGCTTGGATGCAACTTCCATGGGGTTGAGAGTATGTGAAGTAGGAATGTATGGCCTGAGTGAAGTGGTTGCAACTTAACTGTTAGTTTCCCGATTGTTATATTTTTTTGAGGTCTTTATTATGTTGAAGAATTTATGTTGTGGAAATTGTAATGTATTGTTTCATGTTAGATTGAGACACACTTTTAATTTCATTTCCTAACAAAGATTTTTGTGGACTAATTTCCAATTTTGTTGAGCATTAATGTATCTCTTACTTTAAGTATAATTAATGTGAAAAGGTTATATTATAAAGAGAAATAATTGTAAGTGAAAGTAATAAACATTTATGATTGACAGTTATTAATAAAGAAATGCAATGTAAAGATACATAAACACTATATTTTGATTGAAAATAGTAAACCAATATTTATTACATTATATTGATTAACTAATATTAAATTTCTCAAGTTAATTTGTACTCAAATTATTACTGCCTTATCAAAATAAGTGACGTTTTAAGGAAGGCAACAGTTTAAAATATCAAAGAAAATCCCCCAAATTATGCAAAAACTCAAAAAAAAAAAAATGGATAATTCCTTCCTGCCTTCATGGTAACAGCCACATTTTTATGCCATGAATCCAAATTCATATATTTGCACAAGATCCTATGAACACTTACACATATGCTTAATTTTAAACAGATGAGATGTCCGATTGACTTCAATGGGACTACCTGCATCTGTGAAGTAAAGCACGTAGATAAGTGTTTGCAGGATTCAGGCCTTAGTTATGTGCATATTTAATAAAATGTATGTATGCCTACTTGCTTAAACAGAAGAATAACATTATACAATTTGAATAGCATGTAATACACTATAATTTTTGACTGTAATCTATCTGCTTGAAAATCAAGACTTTACTGGATTTTCTACAAAAGAAGAAAAAGAAATTTTAATACACTGATATGTGAATATATCCACAACATGCAATTGTTATTTATAGAACTATCAGCAATCAAAAGTCTACATGCCAACCTACATATTTATATTCAACGGTTTTTCCCCTCTGATCTCTGATTTTTCCCCCTCTAATGTTTTTCCATTTTTAAAAGGCAACATTATGTCTACTTATAGTAACTACATTCCACTGGGCATCAGGACTCTTAGAAATCTAACTTTTCTAGTATAAATTGTAGCATTATATTATATAATCCATTCATTGTTTTCAACATTATGCAACGTAATGTCCTGTAGCTGCATTTTGGCCTTTACAGAATAGAATTCTTTGTTGTAAACGTGTTTGCTTGTGGAAACTGTGTGATTTGAAATTAGTTATTGAGACATGAATCCATTGTCAATAATTATGGAAAAACAAATGAGCAAAAGTACACATTTTGTCCAGAATGAGAAAGAAAGGGAGTGTGAACCACTGGCAAACAGTAATCAGAAACTTCACTAAAAAGAGCAAAATTTAACAGATAATCCTTAATAATCCTAGATACATCAAGAATATGTTGTTGTTTTTTTAAATCCACCGTTCAAAGTTAAATTTTTCTGCTTTAGTATTATTAAGCGTGAACCTTTCCCAACCTGCTCTAAAACACAGTCCACACATACATTTTGTAGAGTCGAAACTCTCACACTTCCTGAGGTTTAGTTTTGTGAACTTTGAAATTAACTCTACTCAACTTAAACCACTCACCCAAATTCCTATTCCATGTTCCCTCTGTATTCCTGCTTCTCTGTACTCCTGAGGTCTTCATTTCTTTTCTCCCTGTCCCTACCAGCGTCCTGCCCCCTTCCATGTTCTCTCTCCTCCTTCTCTTCCAGAGCTGCATTCCAAGACCAGGTACTATGCCTCTGTGCCAACCCTCCATGTGCTCTCCTAAACCCTACACCAGTGGTTCTCAAAGCCGGTCCACCACTTGTTCAGGGAAAGCCCCTGGCCGGCCGGGCCAGTTTATTTACCTGCCGCATCTACAGGTTTGGCCGATTGCGGCTCCCACTGGCCGCGGTTCGCCGCTCCAGGCCAATGGGGGCTGCGGGAAGCGGCGCTGGCCAAGGGATGTGCTGGCCGCCCTTCCCGCAGTCCCCATTGGCCTGGAGCAGCGAACCGCGGCCAGTGGGAGCCGCAATCGGCCGAACCTGCGGACGCGGCAGGTAAACAAACTGGCCCGGCCCGCCAGGGGCTTTCCCTGAACAAGTGGCGGACAGGCTTTAAGAACCACTTCCCTACACCCAATCCGTGTTACTTCCCAGCCACATTCTTCTCTCTCCTTCCCCCCGCCAATATCTCCCTCCAGTCCTCTACCAGACCCTTTCCTGGGCTCTTGGATCAACCTGGAATGAGAATGCATCTGTTTTCTATTTCATCTATATTTTTAAACATTGCTCTTTCTGCATCTAAACTCAGCTCTCTTTTTATAATCACCAACAACCTCCACCCCCCAGCTAACATTTCTAAAAGGCACTTCTCCTCAGCAAGAACAACAAAATCAAATTTAGAACTTCTAGGACCTAGCTCAAACCATCCGGGATACAATAAGCTAAAAAGCATTAGGAACAGCAGATAAAGTTTCAACATATCATCATGTTAAAAAGCTGCTGTTATTTTTTAAATCAGCTTTTAACATGTTCCTTTTATTCAGAATATTTTAGTTATGATTTTTAGAACTTTCGAACCCGCTAGAAAAATGATCCTTTTTTATTTAAGGGGGGAGGGGAATAGAGGCAAAACTAGTGGAATTTTTAATGCTTTAACCCAAGTGAATCTAAAATAACCAACAGGATGCCTTTTTAAAGGCTTCCTGGAAACACAATATTGTCTTCCAGGGTTAGTCCAGGAGAGTAATAATTAATTGTAAATTGAGAAACAGCTTTAATTCTTCAAAACTAGAAAAACCTGATGCACCAACCATAGTCATTTAAAGGGCTAGCAGAAATAATACAGTGTGGTTTCACATATGTTGTAGTATCCAAGCTCTGTAGTGCTTTCAAACAGAAATGAAGTGAGAAATAAATTCACTATCCTCTTTATATAAGTTAAGTGTCAAGTAGATATTTTAGAAATACATTTCTGTGCTTAAACAATATGACTTGTACCTTGTATCAGGTAATCTAGGGTGTAGTTCATTTTGGTTATCTGGCTGTACTTTTTCATCAACACAAATCACTGCAATTACATGGCCAGTAGAAGGGAGAAGGTTGATCACCAATGATAAAGCCCAAGATGGATTAGTGTAGTGTTTCTTTATATCTTTGTTCCTTATCTTAAAAACCCATCCTTAGGTTTTTTTGTTCCAACTCTTACACTTTTTTTTAATTTGCTTGTTTCCTGCTTCTTGAGTGAGAACCATTTAAGATGTCAATAGATTTTGTTAATGAAAACTGAAAAAAAAAAAATTAGGTTCCACTTTCACACACATCCATTTGTTCATGAATGTGTCTATTATATTCTGAGTAATGTCTGTCGTTTTTACTATAGCATGACAATATATTAAAAAGCAATGCCATGTTTTTATTCTCTTGCTTTAGGTTCCTGTGGAGATTCTGCTGTGTAGAATCTGTCAAGAAAATTGACAGGTTGTGCAATAACAGACTTATGGACAATATATTAAAACTTGGCTTATACAGTGGCAAATACAAAACAGCTAATTCACAACTATATTACTCCGTGGCAGCCCGTAGAGTAAAACAACAGTATCACAATGGTGAATCAGGCCCACAGACTTTCCTGCAATATCTGATATTTTTAACTGTTTTGTTTTTTCAAATGAAACTTTCAATTGCTATTTTTGAGTTGTTATGCTATGTGATGAAATTACTGTATTGTAATCCTTGCTTTGTTTATTTTTAAGGCATATGATGGGTTTGCCAGTATAGGAATATCCCGATTGCTGGAACCTTCTGACATGGTTTTGTTAGCAATTCCTGACAAACTGACCGTTATGACTTATCTCTATCAAATAAGGGCACATTTCAGTGGCCAAGAACTAAATGTGGTTCAGATAGAGGAGAACAGTAGTAAAAGCACGTATAAAGTAGGTAACTATGAAACGGACACAAACAGTTCTGTTGATCAGGAAAAGTTCTATGCAGAGCTTAATGATCTGAACCGAGAGCCTGAACTGCACCAGCCTGAAAGTGGTTTGGCAGACTTCATTTCGCAGGATGACTCTGTATTTGTAAATGACAGTGGTGTTGGAGAATCAGAAAGTGAGCATCAGACACCTGATGACCATTTAAGCCCAAGCACAGCTGCCCCTTCTTCTCGCAGGACTAGAAGTGACACTGATCCACAAAAATCCCAGCAGAGCTCTGGAGGGACTTCTGGATCTGAAGAGGCCAGGAAATGTGGCAGTGCAGATACAGAACAGGCACAGCCTTTGCTGGGAAGGAAGAAACTGCTGAAAGTCGACACTTTGGACTTGAGTGACTTGCCACATGTCAGTGATCAAAAAAAGGATGAATCTCCAACCGTTGTTTGTGAAGACGCTGACAAGAAAAGGCACCAGAGTTCACACAGTACCATTAGTTTCTCGGAGCAAGAAAAGCTGCGACATACAGGCTCCACAGAGAGCAGGAGATCAGATCCTGGCTCACCTGTCAAAAAAACAAGTTTATCTCCCACTTCTAAAGTTGGATACTCTTATAACAAGGATGCAGATCTTACAAAGAAAAAACACGCTTCTCTGAAGCCAATAGAGACCGATTCTGACACTGACACCAGAACAGTTATAAATCACGCAGATCAAACTGCAAAAACTGCACAGGTAAGAAATTTGAACTTTATGTATACATAAACAAACAATGTGTAGTTGAAACAAAATGGGGTTACTGTTCAAGTTAATTTCTATGCATCGCCTTTATCATTCATTGTGTCTTTGACAGGCTAGGTGGAGTTTTGGTTTTTTTTTATTGTCTGACAAACCAGATATTCTTACTAGCTGAATACTTGGAAAGAGCATGTGATGTTGAAAAGAGCTATTGCATGAAAAAAATCCATAACTCTTTTTATAGGAATTATCTTACTGTTAATCTTTTCTCCCTTTCCAATTAAAGTAAATAAAATTGTATTCTCAGCCAGCTAAAGGAGTTTTTGCTATTGATTGTGGAACCCCCAAGTTTTTTTGTGAATATTGCATGCTGAAGCATTAAATGAAAAAAGGTATTCATTCATTGATTCATATACAACAGTGTACAGTTTCTAAACTTTTGAATGCTTCAAAATATACCAGGAATATTTTAAATCTTATCTGAGAAGTAGCATGGCCTAGTGAACTGAATCCACAACTGTTAGCAAGGAACTTGTGAGTTCTAACTCTGGTTCTGCTGCTGATGCTCTGTGCAGCCTTGAGCAAGTCATTTAACCACTGTCTGTTTTCACATCTGTAATATGGGGATAATACATACATATCTCCCAAGGTTATTGTGAGGATTAATTGACTGATATTTGTACAGTATTTTGAAGACATAAAGCATTACATAAACGCTGACATTATTTTTATGTCTTTCCCTGTATCCTACTAAATCAAATCAGTCATACAAATATTTCTAAAATGTTATCAACCTCGTATTCAAGAGAGACAAATCAGGCCCATAATTTTTTTCCTGAGGACAACTTTCTTTGTTTTTAGCTTTCTTTTGATTAGTTTCCATTAGCTGTGAAAAGAGATGTGTGTGGCTAGTCTGCCGTATTGTGCATTGGTTCAGATGGAGCAGTGTTTTACATTTTCAGGACCCCTTTTTCCTTTCACAAGCAAGTGTGACCTGAATACGTTTTATTTTAAGAAATTTGGTACTTATATTGAACACTACTACAGTGATGTGGACATAAAAGAGCTGGCTAGATGGACAGACAGGCACGTTTCTTAAGTTTACACAGAATATTGCACTGTGGTTTTTTACATGCTCGCTCTCTTTACAAGTTAGGTAAATAGCTTTTCTTTAAAGGAGATGATTTAGACTAGGATCATCTTCTGAGACCCAGGTACAGCTCTCTCCCTGCTTGTGCAGAAGGGAGAAGTGGCACAGCTGCAACTCTACTGTAAACTCTGCAGGAGCCCCAAACACCACCCCAAAAGCAGTGGAACCTCATGAAGTTTTCTGGCAACTCTTCCCCTATGAATTGGTTTCTTAATGGGAGGGAGTGATCTGGCCCACAGAAAATAGCATGACAGGTAGAGGCTGTGTGTCTTCTGTACTGACATTTTCAGTGCAAGGGGGAAATACGCTAAGAAGGATGAAGGGATGGCTTATGGGGGCCTTCTAGGGTAGTTAATCCTTTTGAGTATTTGTACCAGTTAATCAAACTTAAAACCTCAGCTGTACCAGCCACAGCCTTTTCCAGAAAAACAGCACATAAACCTGGCTGTTGCAGGAACACATCCTCCAAAGCATGATGTCCCCAGCTCTAGCTCATATATAGGCCTTCTTTCCAGGGCCTAAAAACATATGAAGGGCCATGTCCCCAGGGTCTTCATTTCAGGAGTCACATAACTGGACAAAGTCAAAGAGTCAGGGTTATGCACATATGCACTTATAACTGTTCCAGTCAATCCATTGTGCCTGCACGGAGCTCCTCGTACTGTTATTTCTACTCTGAGAGGTAATCAGTTGTGCGAATGGAAATAAGAGACTTTCTTCTGACTGTTTGTAGCTAGAATCCAGGCACATGTTTTTGCTGTTTTTGCAGCTTGCGTATGGGCCCCTTTATGGGACGGAAGCGGAATTATACCAGCTGTCAGTAGCCAAGGAAGAATTACATTTACGTACATATTTTAAATAGTTAAATACATAGTAGATGTAAAATAGTTTCCATCTAGCCCGTTCATTTTTTTTCCCGACAGCTCTAATTTTAAGGTATTAAATGTTGATAGAAAATCAGTGAAACTCTTTTTACGTCATAAAGGCCTGTGAGGTTATTTTTTTAATTTTACATTTTTATCATCTTTATTTTCCATTGCTGTAGAATTTTATGTCACCTCATGAAGCTGTAATCCCCTGAATCCTGACTTTTATTATTTAGGCAGGCTCCTGGCTATTAACTACTCTATCAGTGTTGAATATGGTGGGGTTTCTTTGCCATTAATTCTATTTCTTTATTTTTAAGCAACGAATGTTGTCAAGACAAGAAGAACTTAAAGAACGAGCAAGAGTTCTTCTTGAGCAAGCAAGAAGAGATGCAGCTTTAAAGGCAGGGAATAAACAGATAACCAGTACTATCACCCCAGCCCACGCTAAGCAGCTGAGCGATGTAAGCAGTGTTCGCCGTCATGGCAGTTAACATAAGAAAATATTTTAATTCATCTTACATGTTTATATTTTAATTGGTTTAGTACGCTAATTAATTTTTGTTTGGTCAAAATGTAAATTCTGTGGGGGGCAGGTGCCCACAGGGAATATTTTTTCCACAGTAAATGTCCCAATCCTTCAAGGTGCTTTGTACCATCAGCTCTTATTAGCACCCGACTCTCCCTCTGTTGAAGACTTCACTGGAAGTGCTCTGAGCACCGTATAGGATTGGCACCATTGTTTCTAAATATTAAGACACTAGTGGGATGAAAAGCAAAACTACCTGTTAAATTATAGCATAGCGTGTTACACTGTTTTTACTGGTGTCCTTTTATCATAAGAATGAATTATGTTGGTGACATTGGAAAGTGTAGCTCTGCAAACTAGGTTCAGTGTGGAGGCAGCTGCAGCGACTCGTTGCCCCACCAGTAACCTCAGTGGTGACCTGGAGGGGACCATTCTCTCTGAAGATTAAAGCTAACTTAATTTTTATGCAAATCTTTTCAAAGCAGAGATTGCCTGTTGTGTTAGATTATGTGCAGTAATTTTGTGATTCTAGCCATTGTGTATTAGAGACTGAACTGATACCACAGCACTTGTTTCACTAAGAACTTCAGTCTGACTAAATTATGACGACTATGATAAAGATTTTGAATCATTCACTGATTCACACCATTAATAGTCTGGTCCTCTTGGTCAAATTCTGCCTTTTGATTTGAGTGAGATTTCACAAACATAAGTGAATTTAGAATTTGGCAAATTTTGTTCTCTGAGCCATCCTGATTCTGCAGTTATAAGTATTTTTTTTCTTAGAAAATGTTTTTTTCTTCCCCAAAAAACTAGACTTTTTTTTTACTAATTTTTCTTGAAAAGAAAAAAAAAGCTCGAGCCCCATTTCCATGGCGAGAAGATGTCTGAATTTTTTTATTTTTTGCAAATGAGTTTAAAGTATTAAATGTTACTAGAAATTTCACCTTCATTTAAAAAAATAGGTTTTCTCAATAGCTCAGACTGCATTATAGAAAAAGTATTATAGGAAGCTCAGGTAGTGATGCCTAGTTAAAGTTACGTGACACTTTTTATTGTAAGACCATGCTTTCAGTTCCATATACATTTTCCAAACTTTAATCATTTGGGCTGAAATTTTCCATGCTAGGTGCCTATATTTTTTTGGTAAATTTCGGGGGGGGGACCGTTTAGCTGTTTCTCAGAACAAGGCTAAGGGAAAATACGTTGTTTTGTCCATGTTAAAAAATTCTTACAATTCTTACAACCATTTCATTGAGAAGCTCTAGCCCTGGAGCAGGAATTTGAAATTTGATAGGAAGGTTACACTGGTATCAGGGGTGCTTTTGACCATCCCCATAAAAATTTACCCAAATCTGGCCAAGTTATGAAACACTGGGAATATCAGTTCACACGTGTTCAGGAGAGACTTTGTTAGAGTTTGGCAGCTAAATTCTCTGAAGATTCCATCTGTACAGAGCATGCTTAAGCCTGGGACTGCAGGGGCTTAGAAGGACTTTCTGGGTATGTCTACACTGGAATAAAAGACCCACGGCATGTCTACGGCTGGCTCAGGTCAGCCGACTCGGGTTCACGGGGCTCAAACTGTGGGGCTAAAAATTGTGTAGATGTTGAGGCTCGGGCTGGAGCCCGGGCTCAGGGACTCTGTCCCACTCACGGGGTTGCAGAGCCCAGGTTCCAGCCTGAGCCCCAACGTCTACACCACAGTTAAACAGCCGCATAGTCTGAGCCCCGCAAGACCAAGTTAGCTGACGGGACAGCTCCAGGTGTTTCCTTGCAGTGTAGACATACCCTTTGTGCAATTGCAGCTCCTGCTAGTCAAGGGCCACTGTGCACATGTCACAGGAACTGAAAGCTGGAATATTGTCTCACCTGTGCTCTCAGTGCTCCTTCTAGCAGGTAGCAAGGAGGAGGAAAAGGAGGAAGCCACCCCACTGGATTTCAGAGAGGAGAGGAGTCAGGGCTGGGTGAGTGACGAGCAGCGAGATTAGGATGTGGAGCAAGTGGAAAGTGGGGAACTCTGCCTGGAGACGTAAAGCAAAGAGGGATTGGAAACAGGACCCAGAGCCAAAGAGCCACTCCTCTGTTGCGCTTCCTCTTCATCATCTGGTGGATGGCCTTCCTGGTCAGTGCCAGGAGGAGGTTGATGAGGTGGCCTTGCGATGGAGCCACAGATGGGGTATGTGAAAACAAGGCAGGGTAGGGAAAGTGCAGCCAGAACCTCAGCAGGCGGTTTTGGAGGAGTCAGAAGACGGGCTGCAGCCTGACACACGCTACACAGATGTGCGGCAGGTTTCCCTCTGACTGCAAAAGGAGCAAGTGTTAGGGGACTCCATAAACCACATCCACCATGCTCACAGCTCTGAGGAGGAACCACCAACTGATATCCCTGGCAGGCTGTGGGACTATAATGGAGAATAGGCTGTCCCACGAGGGTGAGGAAGTGGGTGGTATGGAGCACTAGCACGTAGAGATACTCACAGTGTGCGATTTGGAGATGGGCTGGCTAGATGGCATTCACTCTGCTCAGGTGATACATATGGGGAAGCTAGGGAGGCTCATGGGGCAGAGGCCCGATGATCCTGAGGGACAGGGGCAGGACAGGCTCAATAAAAGTGAGAGAAGCAGGAGGCAAGGCTGCCCTCACTTCCTAGAGCATATGATGGGGGATGTATAGAGTGAGTAATACTTGCATTGGCCAGTTACCACAGGGTCCACCCAGTCCTTCTGACCATAGTCAATGAGGTCTCAGTCTCTGGTGACACCATTCTCCAGCATACAAAGGGGAACTCTACCACATGCACATGAAGGTGTGGGTTGTGTAGCAGGGCTACAGTGGGGAAATATTTCCCCTCAGTGGCTGCTATGGACCTGGTCACTGAAACTAGTTTCCAGTTCCTGAGGAGGTCCTGGTAAAAGACTGGCAGCTCAGGGTACTCTCAGGGAAGACTTCTTGGATGGAGGTAAAAGCTATCTGTTGTTCATAACGGAGTCCTGGGCAGCTCTGGAAGGTGTGTACTACTTGTGGTTACTGGGGGATGGTGCTAAAGGCTGCCCCCTCAACCAAGGAGGGAGGAGCCATTGAACCCAGGCCACAAGTGAATATTGAGGACAACAAATGAAAAAAACAGGGATGGGAGTGAATGGTAAAAGTTAAAGATCAGGGATCCAGAGGGTGACACTGAACAGAGAACCCCAGACAGGACCTACTACTCTTCAAAGGTGTCTAAGGAGTCAGTGGACACCACCCAGAGGAACTCTGCCTGGAGGTGTAACCATGTGAGGGACCAGCAGGGCCGGCCATCGGGCCAGGCAAACGGGGCCAACGCCCGGGGCATCACAAGGGGCTCGGGCTTCCTCTGGCTGGCTGTGGCCGGACTCCTCTCTTCTCCGGCCCCTCCCCCGCGCTGGGCGGATGGGCTTCTCCCTGACCCCAACCCCCTGGCCCCTCCCTCCCTCGCTCCTAACCCGGCTGGCTGAGGGCTCCAGCTCTGCCCCAGCCCCAGGGAGCCCAGAGCGGCGCGGCCGGGGCCAGTCACCTGCGGTGCTACCCACCACTCGCTGCCTGGAGCGGAGCCGAGTCCCTCCCTGCCTGCGGCCCTGCGCCGTGCGGGGGCCGGCCGGGCCAGGGCCAGGAGGAGCAAAACGTCCATGTGAGTGACGGAGGGGAAGCCGGGCCGAGGGGGGGGGGGGGGGCGGGACTTAAAGTGACAGTGCGCTCACTGTCTCTCAAACTTCCCTAACACACACACACACACACACACACACACAGTCTCACACTCCCCAACACACACTCTGTCACACAATTCCCCAACACGCAGTCACACACACACACACAGGCTCTCTCTCTCTCTCACACACACACACACTCTTGTATTATTATTATTATTGTTGTTATTACTGCTTGGTACTTCCTGTCAGAATGCTCGTGGTGAGCCAGGAGTGGCTAACGGCTGCAGGAGGGCCGTGGGCTCTGGCAAGATGCAGCCCCCATGTGAGAGCGTGAAGCCTGCCTTGAGCCGCAGGCCAAGTGCCAGGCACCACAAGTCACTGCAGCAGCATAGAAGTGTGGCAATACACCATATACCATGCCACCCTTACTTCTGGGCTTCTGCTGACACTGGCCTAGGAATTTGCTATATGTAGCAGTTACTCATTGTGACATTATCTGATTAAAACATGACCATGTAGATCATTGCTGCAATCACTGTTATATATTTGCAACAAATCTTTTACAAAATGTGGCATGTAAGATGTCTATGAAAAGGTTATGATTTGCTGAATATGTTTATTCTCTTTGTATGCATGTATCATTTTTGTATTTGAAGTTAGGAGTATTGGCTCTATACCTGTATTTCAAATGTTTGCTCCTGGGGTAAAGCCCACAAGGTAGTTATCCAGCACATCTTGAAGAGACTAGTCAAAATAAGTGGCTCATCAAGGGACACTTAACTCACAATAGACCATGGGAGACGCCCATCTACATTGAATGGACTTTCCTGTGGACATTCCATATGAAGTATAGGTAATGGCCCGGAGGTGATGAGGGGAGGGGAGCCCAGGGAACCCAAGAGCCCATAGGAGCCGGGGTGATGGGGGTGCGGGGAGCAGAATATAAGTTTGGCCTGGGCACCATTTTCACTAAGGCCGGCCCTGGGGACCAGAAGTAGGCCCTACAGTCACAGAGCATCCTACCCCCACCCCCAATCCAGCTTCCTCCTCCTGGTATCGTGGATGGCCATCTTGGCCAGCACCAGGAAAAGGTTGACAAGGAGGTCCTGTAACTTTGTGGGGCCACAGATGGGCTGTGCATAGATCAAGAGGTATGGGGGAAAGTGCAGCCAGGACCTCAGCAAGAGGTTCTAGAGGAGCCGGAAGAGGGGCTGCAGCCTGACGCACTTCACGTAGATGTGTGCCAGGGTCTCAGTCTCACCACAGAAAGGGCAGGTGTCAGGGGAGTTTGTGTGCTGCGCTAGAAACGCAACAGTGCTTACAGCTCCATGGAGGAGCTGCCAGCTGATATCCCCGGCAGGCTGTGGAACCAGAGTGGAGTACAGACTGGCCCACCAGGGTTCCCTGCCCTCCACAGGTGGCAGCTGGTCTTGCCAGTTGGTGTCAGGGCATGACACGGGCGAGGAAGTGGATGGTGTGAAGCCCGAGCACATGCAGATGTTCTCTGGGGGTGGTTTGGAGGTAGGCCGGCTGGATGGCGTTCAGCTGGCTCAAGTGGCATGTCAGAGGCAGTCAGGGAGGCTTGAGGGGCAGGAGCCTGATGACAAATTCCAGAGGGCAGGAGTGATGGATGGGCAGGGAGCACCCACAGGACCTGCTCGAAGAAAGCAAGAGAAGCAGGAAGCAAGGCTGCCCTTACCTCCTGGAGCACATGACAGGGGTGGGCAGCCCCATCCACTGGCTACGTGCCAGGGGTCCATCCGATCATGGTCCAGGAGGTCTCTGAGTCTGGTGATCCAGCCAGGGCCAACTTCCAGCATACCCAGGGGGACTCCACCACCTGCACCCTAAGGTGTGGATTGTCTAGCACGTGTTCTCCTAGGAGGTCCTCCCCCTCAGCGGCCACTATGGACCTGTTCGCTGAAACTAGCTTCCAGATCCTTGAGGAGGTCTTGGTAAAAGACCGTCAGCTCAGAGCGGTCTCGGGGGAGTCCTCTTGGATGGCGGTAAAAGAGCTATCTGATGGTCATATTGGAGCCCTAAGAGGGTCTGGAAGGTGCGTACAGAATGAGGTAGGGGACTGCTGGAAGAAAAAGGATGGTCTCATGATTAAGGCAGTGGAATGCTGCCCTTGAGAATTGGTTTCTGTCCCTGCTTCTGTCACAGAGTTCCTGTAGAACTCTGGGCAAGTCACTTAAAGCAAACTACACAGGTGGTCACTAATTGTGGTTTTCTCATTTTCTGGGTGCCTGAGTTTAAGCACCTGGGGTCTAGTTTCCAGAAATTCTGAGCACTCACTGTTGCAGCTGAAGTCAATGAGAAATGTGCTGAAAACATATAAAGTGCTATATAATGCTGTGTGCTCAGAAAAATCAAGTTAAAGGCACTTCAAACTGGTCACCCATATCTAAGGCACAGTTTTAACTTTACTTTCTCACTGCCTCAGTTCCCCATCTGTAAAATGGGGATAATAGCACCCCCTTACCTCACAGTGGTGTTCTGAAGATAATTAAAGTTTGTGAAGCACTCAAAGGCTATACTGATGAGCACCATAGAAAAGGCCATGAGGAAATGTGTAATTTTGCATTCAGAGCAGTGTATTATAGTGCAGTAAATAAGGCGTAGGACCACACATTGAACAATGATGATAAAATGAATATTAAATAGCTGCTTATTCAGTGAGCACTGTCCATCCTGTGTACTGAATGAGACGGGACCTGTGGAAAATAGTAGTGTGTGATCATGTAATTAAAGACTGTATCATAATGCATACTAAGGAGGCTGAATTAAGGTTGCATAAGAAAACTTTGTTATGGGATTTTCTAGCTTTTGAGTGCTTGGCGTTGTAATCTTAACATTCTTTTAATGTGGTGTTTGTACACTGTGTGTGTGTGCGTGCACACACCCATATATATAAGGTAAAGTATATTCATATATTTGCAAGATCAGCAGGTGACTTCTGGAAGGGCAGAGCTTCTCTCTTTCTCTTACCCATTTGTTGTGAGCCCATAGCCAGGCATCTAGTTATGTTTTAGTGATGGTAGACTGATTTACACCAGGCCATACACCATTACTTTATTAGCTTCCTGAAAAAATGCTTTGGATAGCGCAGATTATTTTTTCTCTGATATCTGCAGTTTTTTGCAGTTTTAAGTAGATATAGAATCATAGAATATCAGGGTTGGAAGGGACCTCAGGAGGTCATCTAGTCCAACCCCCTGCTCAAAGCAGGACCAATCCCCAGACAGATTTTTGCCCCAAATCCCTAAATGGCCCCCTCAGGGATTGAACTCAGAACCCTGGGTTTAGCAGGCCAATGCTCAAACCACTGTCATTAATACTAGCAGTAAGGAAGAACTTTCAGCCAGGCATCTTTGGTTTCATATTGACCGGAATGTTAGGTGTCAGTATTCCAATTGCATGGAATAAAATCCAGTTTCTAATCCAACTCCTACTCAGGTCAGTAAGAACCTTTTCACGCTTTGGAGTTGGATTGGGCCCTTTATTGCTGATTTTCAAGAAAAGAAGAGGAAAAAATGTTACAAAATACTTCATGGCCAGTTTTCAAAACTGACTAGTGATTTGAGGTACCACAATTTTTGGGAGCCCAAACTGAGACAGATAAAAGCGGCCTGATTTTTCATATGGCGGGTGCTCATTTTTTTCCTGAAAATCAGGCTCCTTTAAAGTGTTGCAAGTTGGGCACCCACAATGGGGATTGGTCCTGCTTTGAGGAGGGGGTTGGACTAGATGACCTCCTGAGGTCCCTTCCAACCCTGATATTCTATGATTCAATCTTTAGTCGCTTTTGGAAAATCTTGGTCCATGTACTTTATTCTAATATTTGTAGGTTCCATCTCAGCACTATAAGTGGCATTTTTTAAAGTAAACAAATGAGTACTATGTATGTACCTTTGGCACACTTGATCTTAACAAAAAAGAGAGAATTGCCAAGTCCATTCAGTGGTCATAAACTAATTTCATTTGCATTACCCCTGTTAGGTATTTGCTGTTCTGATTAGGTTTGGTTTAAGTCCTTTTTAAAGAAAAGGGAAGACTAGTTCTCCACTATGCATGAAGTAAATACATCGGACCCTTTCACTCGCCAAACCTTTCCCTTCCCAAGGTGGAGCCAGAATTGTGTTATTTAGTTCAGTAGCCATGTTGTTGTCCTGGCTGGCCATTCCTTGTTTTGTGTACTCCATTGACACTTTATTGGCTGCTAGCTGACCTCTCCTGAAGCACTGGATGTTTTCCCTTAACTTTCTGAACTCTCTTGGCTTTTTTCCTCTCTTCCCTGGATCTCTCCCCACTGTAATGTCTGTCCAGCCTTCTAGATTAGCATTACGCCCACATCACTGTTCTTCCTTTGATTTACTCAAAAATTGTTTTGCTGGCAGACTGGAGAAAAGAGAGAAAAGTTATGACTGAATTTGCTCATCTATCTTTTAGCTCCTCCCCTTTCTCCCAATTTCTTCCTACTTCTTACTTGTCTTTGATATTCAGTCCTCTTCACCTTCCTTTACTGTGTCTCCTTGCTCCTTTCCCCTCTTTGCTCTTTATCTTCTACTCCTCCTACCTGTCCTCCTGTCCCTCTCAACTCCCCTACCTCTTCTCCATGACTCCTTCTTCTATCCAATGCCTCCTTTATTGTTTTGTGCCTTGATTCCCTTTCCTTTCCCCTTGTCTGCTCTGCCCCTTCTTTTCCCATTGTTCTTCCTACCTGTCCAGGTTCTAGCATTTTCTGCCTGCTTTCCCTACTCTTACTCTATCGCTCCATCTCATTTTCTCTCACTCATTCCCCTATCTTCATCTGCTAGCAGTGTGGGAGCACTGCTTTCACTGCTGGGTCTGCCCAGTCAGTGCCTCTAATAGTCATGCATCAGGCAAAGCAAGGAGTATCCCTGTGTTTGGAATCCCTTTCTCCATTCTGTCTAGGAGCCAGTCAGAGGAAGAAGTGACAGCATCAATCAGAGGGACTGAGAAAGTGGACTCATAGTGTGGGAGCAAGGGACAAGAAGAGCATGAGCCATAGATGAATGTTGGGGATTGACAGCAATGTTATGCTCCTCAAAACTGGTGCAGCATTTCCGAGACCAGAGGGGTGGATTTCAGAGCCATGTGCTCACAGGTGCTAATTTATTGAAAGAAGCACAGAATTTGACTGGATAGTCCCTATCATATCACATTCATCTAAGGGTTTTATAATTCTGGTTTTAATCATCATTTCAGCCAGTTTACCTGATACGGATATTAGGCTCACTGGTCTGTAATTCCCAGGACCAACCCAATGCCTTTTCAAAGATGGGGACAATATTTGCTTCTAGCCAGTCTTCTGGCAAAGCGACTGATTTGAATGAGAGATTGCACAATTTTGTTAGCAGCTCAGCCACTTTGACTGTTCAAAGAAGCATAAGGGAGTTAGGTGCATGACCTCTTCAGGCTCTTTCAAAAATCCCACCCTTCATTCTTAAACTCCTTCAGAACTCTTGAATATGTTTCATCTGGGCCCAGTCACTTGCTGTGCTTCAGTTTGTTTTAGGTCCATCTCTCTTGACTCTGCAGTCTGTGTAAGTACCTCGTGTTTAATATCTGCAAAGAGTTGATCCAGTGTACATATCTCCCCCAAATTCTCTGTGGTGACCATCGAGTAAGAGATATCATTTAGATTCTCCACATTGTCCTTAGCTCCCTTGCAGTCCAGCAGACCCACCAGTTCTCTCACAGGAGTCTTTCTATTGATGGACTTACACAATTTCTTGTTGTTTATTTTTCTGCCTGGCTATTTGCTCTTCAAATTCTCCCTCACTTTCCATTATAAAGATGACCTGCTGTAGTTTATATTCCTTTCTATTAGCTTTACTGATCTGAATTTCCTTTTTCTAAAGGGTACCTGTTTGGTTTTAGTGACATCTTTGGCCTGGTTATTTAGCTGTGTTTTTGCCTTTTGTTTCCTTTTTAGGGATATGCGTTCATTCTGTGACTCTGTTATAGGATACTTAAATTGCCTCCATGCTGAGTCTAAGGATTTTAATTTCCTCATTTTAACCTATAGGCCGTTTTTGACTGGCTTACACATTTTAATTTAACTCTTCTTTTCTCAAGTTTAATGTAATAGTGCGAGGTTTTGGCATAACTCCTCCACCCAGAGATTACTGAATTTAGTTATGTTGTGATTATTGTTAGCAGCTGGTACTTGGGTGAAATGTCTTGAAAGGGATACTTCGGGTAGGTAAGTGGGGAGACTGGGATGATGAACTGGTGGGAAGAAACAAAACTGGCACAGGGACAAACTGGAGGGGACACAGACAAAAGAGGACAGTCTTGAGAGGAACAGAAGCAGAAAGTCTGTACCCAGTGGAGAAGAGTCCCCTGCAGAACCTGGAATAGAACTCACGATTCTTAAGTCAATATTTCTCTGGTATCAGCAAATATTTTTGAAACCCACTGGCAAAGTATGACACATCCCTCTCTAGTGCTGGTCCACAAACCAGATGGCAACCTACTACTGCTATCAGTTATTCTGTTAGCTTAAGTACAAAGATCTGTGCTGTGGAACTAAATGTTCCAACCCAGCTAATGATCCACCTGGGTAACAGTATGATTACACCAGATGGAATTTAAAAAAACTAGGAAATCTAATTTAAAAAAGATGGTCACAAAAATATATTAAAAGAACATTAAGGTTGCAAACGCAAGTACTCAAAAGATAGGAAATGCCAGAATTAAGATTTCCTGTGCAGCCTTAATTTTTAATCCCTTTGTGCATATGCATTATCATACAATCTTTAATTACATTATTACATACTGTTTTTTCCTTAGGACCCATGCTTCATTCAGTGCCCAAGATGGACCTGCTCTGGGTATGAATCCAGGTTGTGTAGTACAGGATGCTGTTGTCTGTAGGACCCTACCTCATTTGTGATAGAAGTCAGAAGATGTGTGGTGAATGAGGTGAGGGATTGCAGAAAGAGAAAGGATGGTGTCATGGTTAAGGCAGTGGAATACCACCAGGAGAAGTGAATTCGATCCCTGCCTTTGCCATAGAGTTCTTACATGATGCTGGGCAAGTCACTTAAATAAAACTTTTCACAGGTGGTTACTAATTGTGTGTTCTTCATTTTCTGGGGACCCAACTTGAGACTGGAGTCTGATTTGCAGAATTGCTGAGCACTCACAGCTATCACTGAGCCATGCTTTGAATATATAAAGTACTAGATAATGCTAAGTGCTCTAAAACTTCAGGCAATAGGCATCTCAACCTGGGCACCCAATATAGTGTACATTTTTTACTTTACTTGCTCTGTGCCTCAACTTCCTGTCTGTAAAATGGGGATAATGATATCACCTCACCTTAGAGGTATGTTGTGAAAATAAATTCATTAATGTTTGTGAAACACTCAGATACTGTAGTGAGGAGTACTGTAGAAAAGTCCATGAGGAAATGAATAATTC
This sequence comes from Emys orbicularis, assembly GCF_028017835.1. Taxonomy (NCBI): domain Eukaryota; kingdom Metazoa; phylum Chordata; order Testudines; family Emydidae; genus Emys; species Emys orbicularis. The sequence continues at coordinate 201,647,706 of NC_088685.1, read as the reverse complement.
TGTAGTCAGAGCACAGTTTATGTATAGTGTGTAGTAAATAAGGCCTGGGGCCACACATTAAACAATGAGGGTCAAATGAAATATTGAATAGCTGCTCATTCAGTGAGCACTGTCCATCCTGTGCACTGAATGAGGCAGGGGTACTTTGGAAAACATAGTGTGTGATCATGTAATTAAAGACTGTATCATAATGCATATACACAAAGGGCTGAATTAAGGTTAAGATCAACCTCAATTCTGACATTTCCAACTTCTGGCTTTGCAGCCTTAACATTCGTTTTGTGTATGTGTGTGTTAGTTATATAGACTACCTTAGTGGAATGTAGTCAGTATCATGGATTTCAGGAAAAAATTATGCTTGTCTGCATTGATCTGGGAAAATAAAGGATGGCAACCTATTACCGGTTTCAGTTACTTTGTTAGCTCAAGTGGCAAAGTTTTGTGCTGTGGAATTAAATGCGGATCCAGTTGCAGGATTGTACCCTTAGTGTAGATTTGGCCAAGGATGTTCCAGTGGCTAGGGTCTAGCTTAAGACTTAAGAGACCTAGGTTCAAGTCCCTGCTTCACCACAGACTTCCTGTGTGACATTAGGTAATTCACTTAGTCGCTCTGTGCCTCAGTTTCCCATCTTTAAAATGGGAAGTACTACTATACTTCTCTACTTCACAGAAGTGTTGTGAGGATGAATACATTAAAGACTGTGAGGTGCTCAGATACTATAGCCGTGGGTGTTGTATATAAACACCTAAGATAGAAAGACAGATAAATAGATGCTAAAGGATTAGTTTCAGAGAGGGATCCCTGTAGTACTGAGTTGTTGGTAGCATAATTACTATATACTATCTAGAGAGATACTTAATATTTTAGTGGTTAATATTACCATTTGTTATTTACCCAAGCGGAGTGAGCAATAGAAGCAGTTAATTATATATTTTTAAAGAAAGAGATTTGGGGAAGTATATTCAGATTTTTCTTTACCGGAACATACATAAATAAAGTGGCTCTCAAAAAAGCTGTTACTCACTATATATAATATTTGGAGGTAGGAGGAGAGAGATGCTAAGAGATCAATTCTTTCTGCTCAGAATACTTCTTTTTATTACTCTGTTGCTCAAAGGACTTGTTGCAACTGTATCTAATTGCTATTTAATAAGCTCTTTCTACTTTAGGTATCAATCTGTTTTTCCCATTACTTTTCATTTTCATAAATATTTTTCAGTGCCAAAATGATAACTTTTTTTAGCATGCACAGTGAAAATGAAAATCATTTCAAAAAACCATCATAAACTAACAAAATCTGGTTAGGTATTTGTAACTTCATAGGGAAATCAATTTGTATAAGTTTATTTAAATTTTGACCACATACATTTGCACAGATACTGGATATTCCATCAGTAATTAAATAAACATATGTTGTTTTTTTAATATTCAAATCCTTTTTTAAACAGTTTCATTTATTGTTTGAATCCTACAATAATCTCCCCTCCCAAATAAGCCACTTACCATGCTGCTGCAATACATAACCAAAAGTAAACCACAGACAGCATAGACAAGGAGTGATGCAGAATGAAATTTACAGTAGATAGTGCAAAATCATACATTCATTTCACTGAAAACCTCTAAACAAAACTTGCCATTATAAGTGTTCTTTCCTCAAAACATTATTTTTAACAAAATCTTGAAAATTACTTCCATTGATGTTTTTGATGTAAACTAAAATCCCTAGTTATACTACATTAAGAAAGGCATTTAGGTCATCAATGGAATTTTCTCTGGCCTTTCTAGATAGCTATTAAATGCCTGTGATTAAAGTCCAAAGAAATGCTACCAAGTTGTTCCTATTATTTCTTTATGAGAAAACCAAGGTAGCAAAGCTATTGTTTTGCCAATTAAACCTATGACAGATATTTTTTTATTGAAGGGTGGAACTTTACAGGAAGCAACCTTGGTCTTTTAATGTTAATTGGAAAATATTGATTGAAAAAAAGACTAGCCTGTCATGCTGATAATTGTGACCAGACTTAGATATGATCACTAGATCTTCTTGAGATTACAAAAGAAGCAGTTACTATCTAATTGGTAAAAAGATTGAACATTATTTTGGTAATCCCTGAATGTTGGTAAATTATTCCCTGATGTTCATTTATATGTCTTCTATGTATGCCACTATAAAACTGCTGAATATGGTTTAAGCTGATAAGACTATGCTGTGTGATAGTTAAATTTCATGAGTATGGCAAGTTCCATAGCTATTTTAACCATACACTCTTCCTTAAATGAAGAGTCGACCAACTAACTGAACAATTCAATAAACTGCCAAACTGATATTTACTTCTTTGTAATGAAACACTAAGGTCTGTATAGTCCGATCCAGTTTCATTGATGGCGAAAACAAACAAATTGTTTTATTTCATGTTCCTAAATACATTAAAAATAAAAATGGTCAGTGACTATCTTGAAGAAGGTTCTAAATCTTTTGACAATATATTTGATAATTTAGCTATTTTTCTTATTTTGAAGTTATAGTATAGTATTTCACTATACAAGGGCTGACCACATATGACTCCCACATATGATTATAGAGGGGAGGGGAAAGCAAACTGTTCCCCTTGCTGTGTAATTTAGTCTCATTCACAGGTAGAATTAATATGTACTGTCAGTTTCACATCAGCAAGACATTTTATAAGTATAATGTAACTCTTGATGATGCAAGACAAATGTTTATATGATTCCAGTTTTAGATACCAATGGACCATATCTCTATTAACTGCAGTGGAACTATACTGATTTACACCAGTTGAGAATCTGGCCCAAATGCCTGTATGCAATTGTTTATTTTTGTCAACTGTTGCTTATACAGTTTATTGATTGTGACTAAATACAAGTTGCATCGACTACCAAACTGCACAAAAAGTATATTATCAACAATCAGCCTGTCCTTAGGTCACATGAAAAACATTGGGTTAGTTAAACAACCTAAATGCTTTCTGATTGCCTGCCCATAAATATTAGCAATAAAAAGATATCTCGATTTCAGGGAGATACTTTTGTGTAATAAGCTAGGCCTACATTTCTTAGCTTCTGGAATTCACTTTTTATACTGCTGTTAATGACTATGGCTGTTTTCTGTATGGATGTTCAGTGCATGCTGTTGTGAATCCCAGGATGATATCACCATAACTTAGAGCTGTATTTTGCATTGCCTATTCTGTTATTGCTCAGCATGCACAAGGGTAAAGTTAAAATCTTTATTCATTTCATTTTAAAATGTTTCTTTTGTTCTCCTTATCATGTTCTAGCTTTCCCAAGGATATATGCCTTGAACGAAAAGTCACATGTGCATTACTAATTGTGTGCCATTGTATTTACAGTTCCTAGTGGTGGCACTGTGAAGCTACTAATTCTTTTGCTTCACTTGATGTAAAATAATCTGAGTGTCTTTGATAGCAGTGAAACAGTATTAATTGTTTTGTACATTTCTTGGTCACTCTTCTTAGGTGGTCTTCATAATCTATTAGAACTTTCAGCCAGATTTTTGTAATGTCATGCCTCCAGCAGTGATTAAATTGGTAATTAATGAACAGTCTTTGGCAACGTAAACCACATCCCGTTAATTTTCTCTTTTGAGTTTTTAGAAGTTGTCGTCTCTGTCAGAAAGCATTGCGCCACCTTGCTACGGCCCCTTGGCATGAAACCACAACGGCTTGATTTTTGCAGCCATTAGTAGATCAGAGCAGTAATTTCACAGTATTTTGGTCAGGGTAATTATAGTACCAAGTACTGAGTAGAGTTGGGAATTCACACAAGAAGTCCAGAAATACCAGGTGAGCTTCCTTGTGTTCACTGGGACGTTATGATTAGTTTAATTGGGCTTTGTTTGATTTTAGCCGCACAGACTCTTTGTGCCACGGCAGTGCAGTGACTTTCCACTTTAGTGTTTCTGACCTGCACTGACAGGAACTAGTGCAAAAATGAACCCTTTGAAGTGGGGCTCTTCGAAAAAGGCAACTAAAAAAGGAAAAGCTAGTGTAAATAGTTAACTTTAGCAACCCTCTAAAAATCTACGTATTGCTTTGTGTTTTACTGTTAGTGTGATTCATGTTCTTTTGTTTTATCCTGGATGAATAATGATATTTCCACTAAATACTGTATAGGTGGTTTAAGAAATATCTACATTTTAAAATCAAATCTTTCCGAATAACTGGCTTTTGGATAGTACATATTGTTTCCTCTTTTCCACCTGCCATAATGATATAAAGTCTCGCACCAAAGATATTGAAAATCAGCTCTTCAAACAAACCTCAATAAATGCATTAATAAGAGTGCAGCTTCACTGAGTGCTTTCACACTGTCACAAAGTAGTAGGTAAAGGCATTCATACTTCACTAATAACTATAGGTATAGGGACCTTCAGCAATACAATGTGCACATTAAAGTTTAAGTAGTCACTTGCCTGTTG